>NC_139231.1:105375300-105694316 GCF_977018435.1 Lepisma saccharinum
TTTTATCATCACTTGTAAGTTTAGACCCACCCGGTACTTACATGTGATTGTTATTTGGAAAAACCTTTTTTTTAAACGAACCACTTGTTTGTTAGCTATCAGAAAACGCTTAAATAAGTTCCCTACAATTATCAGTTTTTTCTCAATTCATCTTTTTATGTGGAAAATTGTCATTTTTAGAAAAAAAAATAGAAACTCGATTATCTCGAAAACTACTAATTTTCGGACGGGGTATCATATGGTCAAATTTATTGCAAATTGTCTCTACTTTAACCCCTTTCAGGGAATACATCTAATTACCAGTCACCCTGTATATATAGTATATATATATATATATATATATATATATATATGTGTGTGTGTGGGGGGGGTGTATGTATGTGTGTGTGTGTGTGTGTGTGTGTGAATATTAATCTATCGCTTTTAAAGTCATTTAGTTTCCTTCCTTTGTGTTATATTTCTCCTTTGTAAATTTACTTTAGGACAAACTACAATATACAATATATGGTTTTGTATCATTCCTTTGACCAGGTTCCTTGCAATTATTTCAAACCTATAATGTATGATGAGTATACTTTATGACCAGCTTCTTATTGCACGTCCATTAGAATTATTGGCACAAGAAATGTTGTCCTTTAATGTAGGACACAAGGGTTACAACTAAAACCAGTGCAATAACCTAGCAGAAACATAACTCAAAAATGGTAGTAGAAGGCTTAAGCTGTAAAGTTGTAGGTTTCAAGGAATTATACGTAAATGCTTGATAGTAAAGAGGTTTATTCAACATCATGACAAAAGGGCTGGAGACTACATAAATGATAATAATAAGAATATAAACCCCAATCTAAATTCAATAAATAGTTAAGAAACAATTAAATTATACAATTAAATCTTTACATAGCTAAGACTTCCTAACACTTTATTTAATCAGAAGAAGATTATTGTAATTTCATTTTAATATCTAATTTTAATATTCATCCCCCCCCCCAAAAGACCTATCTCAGAATACAACAAAGTGTGCCGTGCTTTAACTAAAATATCCCAACGAAATACACTACAAAAACCACTACTCCCTGGACTTTGTTCCATTCCGAGTATGTCCCTTTTAACAATCAAAAGAACTCAACTTAACGTGCTTTAACCTCAACTAATCAGTTGCAAGTGAAGTTCCCACACGGAGCTCGCTTTCCTACTACCTCCGATATTTCCTAGCCACGCCCCTTTCCAAATCAAAGCCATCTGGTGGCAAACTAAGTAAACATTTCTCTTTTTTTACACTCAAAAACCTTGGATATGGTTATAACTTGTAGTGTACAGTTGGGTTTTTCCTTAATAAATAAAGGATAGTAACCATGTTCCGAAGCCAGAACTCCGCAATGCATTCAGCAAATCTCAGGCTCACGCACACTTTGCGCTCCATATCCATATCCCAATGACATAAAGAACAAACGATAACTCGGCACTTTGCCTATTGTATGGGTTAATGTGTTTTTGCGAGCAGTAAATCCCAGATCAGGGGAAGATTTGCTCTGTCCGAGCACTTAAAATTAACTGCGTGCGTAAAAATGAGGCATATCTTGTAGGACTTCTCCAGCTCCATTGCAGATGTCTTCAACGCAGTACGAGAAAATCCCACGCAAAAGTCTTGTTGAAGGATTTCAGTAATGCGATAAGTTTCCAGAGTTGTTACTTTCTTTTTTTGGCTTCTTTTCTGTTCCCTTTTCTGGTAATGGAGTGACCAGGATCCTCCAGGCGCCGTTCTGGACTTTCTGGACGTCAGCCAGGGCGGGCGGCGTAGCTGGCGCCTCTATCCTCTCCATCGCCCCCGCGCCGGCGGTGAGCGAGTGGGCGGCGCTGATGCGACTTGAATTAGATAATCTACAAACTCTCTCTGATCGTCTTTTGTTCCACGAAAATAGATTCGGGCAATTCCCCCTTGTAAAGCAACGGGAAGAAACTCCCGAGGAATATTTATAGTTGTAAACGGATGGGTAACTTGGAAAATCAATGACGTAACATAAAGTTGTTGAACCATCGTTTCTCTCTTGTGGAAATATTTGTCAATTAAGAAATATATTGTAATTTGAATTCTTGTTCCCAAGTTTCGTCCAACTTCGCAGGCAAATTGAGTTCTGGGGAAGTTGATTTTTAAGATTTCCTCATGTTCACGAAGTCGTAGTTATGACATATTAGTGTTCTCACAATGACTGGAGGAGTGTCACACGTAAGATTAGCGTGTCCTAGAATGGTTTTCTGGTTACCTATAAATAATAAGGCAGCCAGTCACCGTGTTCTAACGCAATGGGCAACGAACTAGGAGCTTTCTATGTTTAGATCCTAGGCAAGTCAACATTCGTACTAATGGCCTCCCCGATGGCGTAGTGGTGACGTCGTTGCCTTGTAATAAAGGGGTCTCGAGCAGGGATGGCAAAATCCGGATTTCAATGTCTGGATTATTCGGATATCCTGTATTCGGATTAACCGAATTAATACGGATATTTTAATTATCCGGATATTCGAATAATCTGTTGCATCCGAAACAGAAATCCTGATATACTACGTTATCCGAATTTTCTGACCGTCTCTAGTCTCAAGTTCGATAGCTGGTGGAGGCATATGGGGTTCGGGTCCAACTTTAAAGTGTAGGTTCATTCCCTATTAACCTACCTGTGTATAAAGCGGACCTTAAACAAATTTTAAAAAAAACTCCCAACACAGTCATGCTCGTTGTTGAACCTTAACGATGCACAGTATTCGAAGTAAAATTCCAGATAGGGTCACATTTTCACAGCCCGCATTTTGGAACTTTAGGCCCATTTCCCGTCTGTGAATTTAAACTCTATGAAGTCTATCTGTGCGTACAATCTAGGGCCAGGAGATGTGTTTCTTGCTGTTGACCAGCCATTAGCATGTACTGTCTGAAGTCTGTAGCACGTTTCGTCTCGGTGCTATGACGGAGCACATAGAAACATGGCTCGTGAACCATTTATCGCCATCAATGAGGAAATGAACGTGATGTCTCGTAACTTCAATTAAGCCATTTTATTTCAACGTTTGAAAGCACGCATGCATATATGTCAGGGCTTTGAGTATGTTCTCGCAGTAACCAAGGAGATTATTTTGCTATCATCTGGGCTGATGACGCAGGAATTGAGAGTCCTTTGTGTCAAAGCAACGACAGTAAAAATATTATTTCAGCATTTCCACTCTAGTTAATCATTTATGAGGGGAATCTTCAAACAAACAGCTCGCGTACAATGACATGGGATATCTACACATCCCTCCCCCAAAAATACTATTGTTTTTTATCTCTCCCTTATTCTTCTGCTTTTCAGCTGTTGTTGCAAATATTCTACAACAAATACTAAAATAAAACATGAAACGTAAAAACCATTGTATTTTAACAAGCATGGTTTTCATTTTTACCAGTCTTGTAACCAATTGAAATCTAACAATGATTTTTCAGTTTTTATGCATAATTAGGCTCTAACAATGCATAAAATCTGTTATTTCGACACTAGGATCAAAAATCGATTTTTCATGGAAGCATGATGTACATCTTGGGCAGAGGTTCATATTTTTCCATGTTTCCAGTCAATAAACATTCATTTGGAGACAATTGAAGGAGGTGCAATCCACAGAAAATCGTATTTGACCACGAGAGTGACACTTAAGAAACAGACTTGTATAGCATTCTCTGGAGGAGTAGTTACCGTAACGTACTACGAAAACCGATGACCTGGATTCGAGTGGCGTACAAGGCATGGACGTATCATTGCGTTCATGATTCCCACATGGCCTAGTGGTAACGTCATCGCTTTGTACTCAAGAGGTCCTGGGTTCGAAACCTGGCGGATGCACATAGTGGTTCGGATTCCACTTTAAACTGTAGGTCCAGTACAAAATTAGCCTATCTGTGCACAAAAGTGACGTTACTCATTGTGTTTGTCCACTCGCCTGTTCCATCATCCACTCTTTTTGTCACGATTAACCCAAGGGTAATAAAAGCGATGTAAAATAACCTAGCATAATATGTAAAAGAGAAAAAGTGTTAAACTTTTTAAATACGTTTAGAACCCAAATCTCTGGAGCTAGAAACATGAAAATACAAACAAAAGTTGTCGACAGATGGTGTTGTTTGTATTATACAGGATGGCGCATTTAGGGTGACTATAATATTTTGACCCAAGAACGGGACATCACAGGGAGATCAGTCCCCCTCCCCGCCCCTTTCCTGAAAAATCGGTTACGCATAATCATCAAATTATTGTTATTATTAACGTATTGTTGTTATCTATTAAAGGGTGTATCACATAAAGGATACATCATAAACAATAAATCAAACATGATCTCCCATTGTCAAAAGGTATTAATTATTATAATCTCTGTATCACTTACACAGCGTTTCTTGTCCTTTCTTATCAACGTTTACGGTAAAATTGAGTAATGCCAGAAGCATTTAGCAGAAAAACCAGTCTTCTTGAGAGCAGCTTTATTCTTCATAAATCGTTCATTGATCTCCCCGAAAACCTTACCCCACATTCAGACTCAGAACTCTAGGTTTTTCTTTTGAGTTTATGTCAAGACGCAGGAATTTTAAATTCTTCTAGCAATTCCGTAAAGAAAATGCATGCTTATTCACTGCTCTACAAATAACGGAACACATACAAAAAAATTTAAGCTTTCAGCATGAAATGTCTCTCAAATTTAGACTTTGTTTTCAAAATAACTCCTAGACTTTTATAAAACGGGACAAATAGTGGCATTTTAATAATATTGACGGGACGACCGGGACACGCCTCTGAAACGGGACATCATCCAAACAGGCACCGGACACTGCAGCGGAACAATGAAGATCGCCATGTACCTGTTCCAGAGACACACATCATTCTGAGGTGGGTTAGACAGTGAAGAGCCACGGGCAATGTTGTCAATCGCGGTGAAATACGCGCTATTCCACAGGACATGTTGAGACGCGCGTCATGGAAGTCCTCCCACTACGCCTCGAACAGTGCATTCAAGCAGAAGGAGGACTTTTACAGAACGTCATTTTCAAGATGCACTGAAATCTGTATTGCCCATATTATACACTGTATTAAATGCCTATGTGTATATTTTTATTTCATAAACATAAAAAGTTACTCCAAGCACTCGCCGTCTTTAAGTTGCCATTAGAAGTTGGTAGATACAATATGCGCCAGCCTGTATATAACATTGTGGTTGAATTTGCGGAGATCTATATAAACGGAATAATGAGCACCAAATATATAAACATAAAATACGAATATAATACGCCGTGGGCGAAGCCGCAAGCTGGTCGTTGTATCTGCCTTAAACCGAATAAAACAGACACTTGACATATTGTTTATATCCGTCTTCGTGTTATAGTTTGGTAATGGGGATGCATATTTGCTCGTTTAAAATGAAAATCTTAGCCCTGCTTAATGAGGCACTCGGCGCCAGCGAAAACATCTCGAAGTCTCCGGGAGATGACAAAAGATGCGGACGACCTTTCCGTAATCAGAGCGCGCATCTCTTTTCTGGAGGGAAACATCTCCTTCCTCCTTGGAGCCCATCCGGCGTTTTCATTAACGCCCCCCCCCCCCCCCCCCCATCAACTCCAGAGACGAAACATGAGCTTGAAAAATCGCTGCTGTGGTTCCGCTCTCACAACCGAGGGCTACGTGAGATATCTACATGTGGATAAATGTAAGTCAAAATGCGTTAAGATGCTGTGACAAATCTTCTCACGTCTTTCATTACGGTCCACCGCTGGCAATACGCTCTTTGGTGGTTCTTAGCTTCTTCCATCCATTTACAACTTTCCATCGTCTACTTCAAATTTTCTGGAGCAATCTTGATCTTACCTTCGGGACACACAGTAGATGTACTATATATGCTCTGTCCCGGTTATCTCTGGAGCAAGGCCGCGCATAGCAGCAGAGAAGGTGGGAATCGGCTGGGCAGAGTGAAACAGTATGCGCTGCTGCCTAGGCCAGAACAGAGTATAGAAATTTCAGCGAAAAAGCAGGTTCGACCAGGACTCGATCCTGTTGTGTTCTAAATTATCAACACCAGTTAGAGAAGCTGAAGTTTATTGTGCAAATTTATGTGTACATTGAGCTTAATATTCGTCATGTAGTTCAGGATAATCTTTAAAAAAAAAATCGGACTTCATCTCTCTCAAAATCTTGACGAATCGTGCTGGTACCACATGGTCACGTGGATGTCCTTACGAGAATGGAAAAATGGGAGAGCCACGTGGTGGCCACGTGTCCCTTCACACTTCGTCAAGATTTTGAGAAGATGAGGCCTGAGTGCCTTCATGTTCGTCGGGAACTCTATGTGGCTTAGTATAGCGCCAAGATTTCCGAAACCTCGGAAAATATTTTTAAAAAAACTTAAACTAGTGACAACATCGACACTGGTCCAACACTAGGGTTTCAAATACGGAGGTGGATCTACATGATTGAGATTGCTGTATTTCTTCGAAGACAGACCTCCTTACATCACTAACGTGGAAGTCCTATCGCACTGCTTAAAAATATACATTGCGTTACGTCCTGTGGGAATGTGGATGTGTTACTTAACGTCGTTTTTATATCTATTTGTGTACATGATGATTCGATTTAATTACTAAAAGAACAAAATGACGGAAGACCCTTGTCCTGAGTAAGATCCGAATACAAAACATTGGCGAAATCTCGAGTCGAACGCTCAACGTGGTGGACCTATTTCTATACATATTTTGGTTACTTTGCGCCTCTTCTCTACCTCCTTGGTTAATGGCGACGATGAGGATGATGGGATAAATGACATTTTGCAGTCTTTCTTAAAGAAAAGCTGGGCCAGGAACCGGTGCGGAGACCGCCTTTATGGCAGTGACCCTCTGTTGCCGCGTTTACCTGCGAAGGATCTCGCGGTCAAACAGCCAATTAGACCACCGCTTGGGCAAGAACCGACAACGTTAAAATGCAACCTCCCCAAAGCAGCCATTAGGGAAACAGGATCTTGTCAAAATAACCGTTCTGCGCTGTGGTCGCACACCGGTTTGTACGCCGACCCAACTGTAGGGTTCGAAGCGGGTTAGGCAGACCTCTTAGCTCAGGAAGCTGGTCGAACTAAACCACCACTCTTATGTGTGTGTGTGTGTGGCAGAACACACTAAATCAAAACTACAAGATTGTTCTCTGGAGGTCACGGCACATATTTCTTGAGTCAGTTCTTAGCATAGCTCCGGTTCGCGAATAGAAATGTCTCCGATATTATTGAAGCAAGATTAACGACATGGCGTGGGGTTCCTGGAATTAAGAAGAAAAGTAAAAAGAAAAAGAGACCGAGCGAACAATATCAACAAAGCTTCCCGAGGGAGTCGAATTGCGCCGGGAAAATGCGTCCGCCTCGATCCATGTCGCTGGTGAATAAGAGGGGCAATACGTTAGCAGAGCAGAGCCACGGCTACACCGGTCAACATGACCGCTTTTTCATCTGTTGTTCTGGCGGAATGCGCGCCACATTTTCCGCAGCGGCGGGAAGAGAATATATATATATATTTAAAGATTGATTAGAGCGAAGCAGCAATATCACCGTGGAATACGTCGGCGTATCGTTTCATTGTGGAGAAAAGTGATTCTTGATTTCGGAGGGTTACAATCAATCATGGAAACCGTCTCGAAATGTCTTACGCACACAAAGGAATCCCAAAAGTCACATTTCTGCCTTTCAAAACGGCTACATGTTTGCTGAATGTTACAAATTATGGACAAAATAGATGCTAGCACGTTCGCCATGGGCTCGAAAGTAATTATAGTGAACTATTAAACTGTTCAGGGAACAAGTTGGTAATCACGAGTTCAAATTTCGGCACAATGATTAAGATGATTTTCCTCTCTCGATCCAACTCAGCAGTTTTCCGTTTGGCTCTGGTCGTCTTTTGTATTTCCATTCTCCTACAAGTAGGAATTGTAATTAAATGAATTAATGAACATTACTTTATAGACATACTATGTAGTTGAATCTGTACTATTCCCTATCCACTGCAGGAACGAAGTTAATGGATACAAAAGTACGTGACTTCTGATGAATGTATTGATCGTAGCAACACAGATCATAACATACGGTTCCAAAACATTAAGATACACTGTTAAGAATGACAATCAAAAAGAACTAAATACCGCGTGGCCCAGAAGTATTTACCTGATTACAAACTTTATTCATATCCGCTATATGCAATGTAAAGATGTGAAAGTGGTGCCAAAATGTTGGAAAACTAACCAAGTTTTTTTGCTCCAGGTTTCAGTAACGTGGCTGCAGTGTCAGTGCCCAGGAAACCGGAAATGTTCACAAATCAGGAAAAATCTCAGTGTGTCACGAGACCCGGTCACCAATAACAGTGAAGAGGAACTTTCAAACAACTTATGGAAAGATGCCGCCCGATGTTGAGAGCATTAAGTCGTGGTATGACAAGTTCAAGACCATAGAATCTGTTGCTGATTTGCCGAGAAGGGGCCGAACCACCAACCTCAGCGATTTCAAACAACGTAAAACATCAGCCAAAAAGTTATCTTTATGATATCTTACACAAACGTTTATTTTTTCGTGCATACAAAGTGCAAATTGTACAGGCTTTGTTGCCTGATGATACCAGGGGACACACAGCTTTTTTCTGATTTGTGAACATTTCCGGTTTCCTGGGCACTGACACTGCTACACTACAGCCACGTTACTGAAACCTGGAACAAAGAAAACTTGGTTAGTTTTCCAACATATTGGCAACACTATCACATCTTTACCTTACATATAGGGGATATGAATAAAGTTTGTAATTAGGGAAAGACTTCTGGGACATCCGGTATATTTGCGTGTTATTTACTCGGGTTCGAAAATTTGCTTGCAAAAACCAACTATTTTGGCATTCTCACAATTTAATAACTATCAATCATTTTCTTCGTACTTTCTGGCATAGCACATCAACTGTTCTAAGCTTAGAACTATATCAGTTTTCCTTGGAGCCAATACTGAAATAAATGGGGAGTCTTCTTACGAACGTAGAGCACGGTAGTAATGATAGATTAAGAATACAGAAGAGCTCAATGACTAAATGCCGGTTGCTAATTTTGACTATTATTCGATTTGATCAAAACTGATTCGTTTTTATTCACTTTTGAGGTAATCAGTGTAGCAGCCGACTGATTCCACGTCAAATCACCCAGGCCATGACACCTACCGATTCAGTAATGAAACTTGGTGCATTCGTTAATACTACCAAGGTAAGAACACATGCACATTTCTTCTTCTGCATACCTCACAGTTACTGAGAAACACGATGCTGAAGTTTCAGAACTTTACCCGGATCGGTCATTGCCAAGGGCATGATGGTGGCGTGCAGTGCTTAACGCAAAAAGTTATATCTGAGTCAAATCGACATATCACTTTGAATTCTTTTTCTAAAGTTCATATATTCCATTTAAAAAGTTGTCACCAAGATTTCTTTGCACTGAGAGTCAGGAAAAATTATTGTATTGTAAATAATGTTAATTTTATTGTGTCAATATCTGACGTTACTAAAATTGCATTATCACTAAAAGGCACTGCAGTTATCATGCATCAAGATTTCTCAGAAGCCGCGTGTATTTGTTTGCATAAAGGTATGATAAAGCAACATCACTCAACGTCGAAGCTGTTGGACCTTACGAGTTGTAGAGCTACGATCAATATATCCATGTGCAATTTCAGTTATGTTTACTTGAACGCGTGGAAGAAGTTGCCAAACATCTTGCTCCGCTGTCAATCCAGCTCGATCAAGGAAGAATGGAGGATGCGTGGAAACAAGACTAGATGCAAGAGTCGTTCCCTTCTCCCAGCCAATGTAATCTCCTGCTCAACGTACGGAGAGATCGGATATCATCTCCGGATCATTATCAGGGGAAACGTTATCTTTGTTCCGGTGGCATTATGCAAAGTGGCTGTCGTGGGTAAATCCCCGTCAGTGCGATGGTGACAATTTCTTGCAATCCAACTGTCTGGAGAAGTAATGTTGATTGTGTGAATGGTACGGAGACGAGACATGGCTTGTCACAGCCTCTTCTCTTCTTTTGAGCAATGAAGTCTGCACTGGCGGACACCGGACATGCTCACTAAACTCGGGGCTCTCCAGAAATTTTGCCAAATTGCACTGCTCTACAATGTAATTTTTACCAAAAAAAAAGTTATTTATAGAGTTTGCGGTGCTGAATTTCAAAATGACTTTTGTTGACCGGCCTTTGCTTGTTTTCATGTTACGCAGTAAAATATAACTTTGAATTCTTGTCTTATGCACAAATAGGCCACTCGGGCCACTCCGAACCACTCTGTAACCTTCAACTGAACCCGGGATCCCATGATTACAAGTCAACGACGTTATCACTATACAATCGGGGAGGGCCGGGAAAAGTATCTAAAGCCATATACAAACGTACTTTATGCCCTACATATGCAAGAACTATTATTTATAATTGCAATAACACGAAAATACGTTGATCATTGCCAAAAAAAAATGCTCGTATGCGGATGAAATAACACATGATAAAAACACATTTTCTTATGCAAACAAAGCCGAGAAATAATGTAGATGTAATAGTTTGCATGATTCTTTAATGTTTCTCGCAAATATCAACATATTTGTAAATTTCCTACTATGTTAGTCATGTTGCCATGGCAATACTATATAGTAGTCTGAATAGTTATTTCAGTGTTATTTTCCCCAACCATTTTTCAAAATATTTTTTTTATCGGAGGTTTTGCCCAATCCTCCCACAAATTCTTGCTACGCAACTAAACTTCCATCTGGTTCTTCGCCTTGGTCTCTCACAAAATAGTTAAAACATGCACAAATTTCTCCGATGAAGAGCCAAGTTTCGCCTGAGCACGTCGTACCACTTTTACATGCAAAGTTTTAAGAGGCCTTACATGTTAATATCATACATTTTTTTCTTTCCAAGAGTATTGACGTTCGTTGGCGATGCATGCGTGTTATTTCCAATTGGCAGCGCAACAAACAGTTCCGAGAAATTGCCTATGCGGTATTTTCCATACGTGAGAGAACCTTCGGACAACAGTAACAATTATATGGTCTTCACGAGCACTAGAGACCTTATAACGTTTTTATTGTGTTAGTTACAGACAAAACCTGACGTAGATGGTGGTAAAGAAAGACAAACAAGCTACAACACGTGATAATTTGGCACGCACTATGTAGCAATTTAAGTTAAAAATAAAAGCATCGACCAGGACTCGAATCCATGGCATTTCTCTACCAACTGATCTGCAGAGCCAGAATTAATTAGTTGCTTCCCGCTGTTTTCTACGGAGTTTGCCAAATCATAAGGTACTCGCCAGGGAGTCTGGGTTCGAATCCTGGGCTGGGTGTTCTCTGTGTGCCCGTTCATCAATTTCATCGTATCATCACTCATCCTCGCCTCACTACCAAGTAGTACATCCTGGATTGCATTTAGCAGACTACGTAGGCTCTGGCGGCTGGACCTGCAGTCAGGATAATCCTCTGCAAGTCTTGTGTTGTGTGGTCCGTATGTGTTTGTGATTGTATTTTCATCAACATTTATCATTACAATTAGCCAAAAGTTGCAGAAATACGAAGTAAAATAAATAAATAAATAAATCATCCTTATCGTCGCGATTAGCAGAAAAGTGGAGGAAAAGTGGCTCTAAACACCAAATCAGATCATAAGGTAATATACAGCTATATGATGGGAGGTACTATGCAACGTCGACGTCTTCAGTGTTGTAAAGACAAAAGGGTACCATTAACTCGGACTATTTTCGCACCAAAAGCGAAACCAGTGCTTGCTCACTAGCTCTACTGGTAGAGAAATAGAACGGCATGCCATAGACGCGCGTTTAAGCTATAACACTGTCGAAGAGGTGAACTACACATGATGACATGCGTATTTCGGGCAAGTAGCACTTTGAACAGATTGCTGAATTACATACAGAATCATCATTTCTTATCATTCCTTTCCGCCGATAAGCCCGTCTCAACTTCCGGTATCTCAGAAAATACCAACGTTACAAGAAGGAAATTGGGTGCGGGGTAGGGCTACCATATAAAAGCTCGGTACAAAATAAACAGACTTAATCTGACTGTGAGAGACAACAACCGATATAAACGAATGTGTATATCTCTATATCGAACTAACAAACGTCTTAGAATCTTGAGAAGATGAAAACTTATCAAATTTAACGTAAGATGAAGTAATTCGATTGATCTGTTTGTTTGTTATATCACAGCAAAATGGATTGTTTTCAAGATATCGCAACATAAACAATCAAGCAACAAATATAAAATTAATCGATTTGGAAAATCTCGAAAAGGTTCTATTCCTGGGGATGCTTCGCCCCTTTTGGGTACGTACTTAAATGTTATTTACCACGGCTACAGACATCTTAATCTCAGGGGGATAGGTTCTTTGTTTGAGAATTCCAAATAAGAAAGCGTTTTATAGCCAAGAGGATATAGTTAAATGCGGATCTATATTCTGAGAACTATACAAAATACAGAGAAAATATATATATATATATGTATAATCGACAAGGCTTCTTCTTCTTTTCTTCTTTTATCATCAAAAGGCTTCTTCTTCTTTTAATATGGAAAAGGCTTCTTCTTCTTTTAAATGGCTTCCTTTTTTAAAAGGCTTCTTCTTCTTTTATTATCAAAAAGCTTCTTCTTCTTTAAAGGGCTTCTTCTTCTTTTAAAAGCTTCTTCTTCTTTTAATATGGAAAGGCTTCTTCTTCTTTTATTATCAACAAGGCTTCTTCTTCTTTGATTATCGTAAGGCTTCTTCTTCTTTTATTATCAAAATTCTTCTTCTTCTTTTATTATCAATTTCTTCTATGAACAAAATATATGCATGTCTTCTTCTTTCTTCTATTTACAAAAAATAGTCATTCCCGTTTTTATTCATCGCTGTTCTTATTTCCTCTATTCATATCAATTCTTATTTCTTCTTTCAGCAGCAATTCTTATTATCTTCTATATTCCGCCGAGATATTCTTATATTCTCGATAAATTCTTCTATTTATTCTTTCCGCAGCAAATTCTTATTTCTTCTATTCTTCTTTGCCACTGGAAAAGAATCTTATTTCTTTCATTTATCGCAAATATTTCTCTTTACCGTATCTCTTCTCAATAATATAGACAAATCATTATGCTGCATTCCTTGTAGAGAATTGAACCAAAGCTATAGAGGATTCTTAGGGGCGTCTAATCTGACAACAGCGCCACCTCCTATTTAACGACCAAAGGGGAATAACCAGTATCGCTAATAGCAAGCACTGCCAATGGCCCAGTGCGACTAAGAAAAAGCGCAACCGAAAAGTGCTTCGGGGCGTCTAATTTGACAACAGCGCCACCGGGGACAAACAACCAAAACACTGACGATGTTCTCCTCGTCAGGAAAATAAAAAGAGATTGAGATGAGATGCATTTCTGAATTTCATTTACTCACTTAATAACTTTCCTAAACGTTCCATATGCGGCCATATTCTTAATTCTTTTAATTTACTATATACATCATTCTATTTACTTCTTTTATAGTATTTGAACTCTTCTTTTATATATTTCTCAATTTACTATAATATATATAATCCCTCTTCTCCGCTCTAAGTTTTTATAATTTCCTTTGCTCCTCTTTATATAGCGTGCTGCCATCTCTTGTCGATTCCGAGAAACCATTTCTCCTTGCAACATTCATTGAGTTGTGTGAAACTGGCACGTGACAGGGAGATCATTACATTTATTCTTTTACTAACTAACTCTGTGGTCAACAATGCTTTCTCGTTGGGTGACATGTGTTCAGCGCACCTAGTCCCATCGCCGCTGTTTTCTGGCTTTTGAGACTGGATTATTTCTTCACTGATTTCATCCACTCGTTCTCATCGTCTCAATTAGCCGAGGAAGGTGGAGCAGCGACGTGAAGTAACCACAATGAAAGTCTAGGTACATTTCTAATGACAAGCGACAGGCGACAAACTATAAGCGACGACCAACTCTTTTCCTTATGGAAATGAACCTTCAGAAATAAACGCAACCTTTCGCACCAGGGTGACATGAAAAGATGCACGTGTCGTATGTAGCTTGCGTGTCAGTAGAACTGCACCGTTTTCTCGATCGTGGTTCTGTGCAGTGAATGCTTTTTTTACAAACTGGACGTGTTCGTGTCGCTTATCACTTCGGTCTGAAAGCTCTTATAAGAAGGATAAGTACAATTCCGGGAATTTTACCGTAGAAAAAGGAAATTTTTGGCATCCGATAGGGAAATTTCTACCTGACCCAAGTACAACCCTGGCGCCATCAAAAGCCCTCAAGACCCCATCGAAAGCCCTCAAGACCCGTAAGACAATCTCCTGTTGATTCGGCGTGCTCTCATCTTTCAGTCAAGGTCCCTAGGCGGCTAACTGGTCGTTGTATCGATCCCATCACGGGTCCAAACTTGGAGGTAAACATCCCTGGTGCCTCGAGAGCACAGCTCAAATAAAGTACCACTCCCGAGGAAGAAGGCCGTGTCCACAGCTCATTGTGAAACAAGTTTGCCTCCGGCTCCAACGGTAAATACAAAGCGAACTTTTAACCTTTGTGTTTTTCCGAACTACTTCGAAACTTTTAGTTCATTGATTCAAGAAACAACTTAAAATATATCTGTTTTCTCTCTCTTGTCGGGTCGTTCTATTCCATCCTGGTTCTTACCAACTCTTCTTCTTATCACGTATTTTAATCGCCTGTATTTTGCTTTCTCCAGAAAATTCATTACAATTTTCTTCCCATGACTAAGATAGATTAGACATTACGTTTTGTAACAATTATTCTATTTCGAGTATTTGATAGAAAAAAATGTCCTATACTTTTCCTCCATGAATTTCGTTTGCGGGAGCTTGTTTTAGATATTGATTAATTAAAATTTAAAATATAGGTTCACCAGCGATTAGGCTACTTGCGCCTGTCAGTTCATACGGGCAAGG
This sequence comes from Lepisma saccharinum, assembly GCF_977018435.1. Taxonomy (NCBI): domain Eukaryota; kingdom Metazoa; phylum Arthropoda; class Insecta; order Zygentoma; family Lepismatidae; genus Lepisma; species Lepisma saccharinum. The sequence goes on from NC_139231.1 coordinate 105,390,313, forward strand.
CCTGCATCAATAAGGATACGTAGGGCAGATGTAGAAAATAAAAATGTTAATCATTTCGCGATGAACTAGTCAAGAACCTAGAAAAAATCTGCCTCAATCATATTATGCTAAACTATCTAGACGGAGGCAGTGGCGTAGCATGGCATGAGGGTGTCGTGTCGTTTGCGCCGAGGCTTCTTATCGGTTCATTTCCGCCGTGACATATGTCAAGACCTTCCTTGGCTGGTTTTCCCACAATCCAGAGTGTCATCACCGCCGCGCGCACTTGTGTTTATGGGCACATGGTGCATAAGGTGGACTTAAAACATAAAATCGAACGTGTGTTTATGACGATGCACAGAGTTCTGTGTTTACACTGAAATGTTAAACCTATCCAGAGAGTCAAATATGACTTTTCTTTACTTTTTTCAAACGACGTTACACAGGATTACTTGTATCAATTTTATTCCACAACAGAAAATACATAAATCAGTATCAGCCTATTAACTATTAATCATTTATCGTTAATCGTAAAAAAAAAACATTGTAAATACAGTATTGTTAAAATATTGAAAGCATTCTACAAGTACTACGTAAATGTACACTTTGGAAGCAACATAAATGTGCCAGTCTATTACACTTAATTAATATACACTACATAAACACACATGCGCGCGGCGGTAATGACACTCCGGATTGTGGGAAAACCCACCAAGGAAGGTTTTGACATATGTCGCGGCGGAAATAAACCGATAAGAAGCCTCGGCGCAAGCGACACGGACTCTGGCATGAGCTCACCGGGGCAGCCAGGACCCTTCCTGAATTTTGTACGAACGACACTGCTATACTATGAATTCCTAACAAAAGCATAAATAGTTATTCTTTATAAATTTTGGGGTAACAAATCTGAAAATGACTTGTGTTGATTGGCTACTGTTATGTTACGCAAGGAATGTATGTAACGCTTACATGTATTCATAAGGTGTTGACCGTTCTTCAGTTTTCTCTCGTGTAGCCAGTGTAAAAGTTCGACCAAAACCGGATCCAACGTGAGCATAGCCTTAAAAAGGGCAGACAACTATGTGATTTTACGCACCAAAGCACGCGTGAAGACATCCAGAGAACAAGAATTAACGGTGAAAAGGTTCGCCTGAGTTCATTTTACAGAAGCGCTTTCCTTTTATTTCTGTAGCTCTAGGTAACCTTGAAGGTTTTTACAATGCACCGGAGGGTTCTTGAGAAGTGTGGCTGCTCACTGCCGTGGGAACCGGCATCCGTCGCAGAGGCGCGAGGCGTTTAACCCTCATTTAGCAGCAATTAGACGAGGTAATTAAATCAAGCAAAGCAGCATCTCGCTCAATTACTTTTGCTCAGAATGGAAAGTACTCTGCAAGGAAAAGCATCTCGCCTACTCTTAATTCGTCAATTAAGATAATTTCCACTAGGACTCCGCCCAGCTGTTCCAAACACACATTCATCTCTCGCTGCCACGTTCAACATCTTGAGTATTCTGCAGCAGAATTCCGTGGCGAAACCTGTGTTCGAATCTCAGTAATTTTATTGGGTGGCCTGTTGTGTTTTTTTCTTTTTGCATCGCGTTTAGTCGACTCCCGTGGCGGAGTGGTGAGCACAGCGCGCTACGACGCCAGAAGTCCAGGGTTCGTGTGAGTGAGCGATTTAAAATTGGTGGGTTCGTCGCCACATATGGCCATTTTGTACCTTTCAATGTATACAGGGAAATCCTCATATCTAAAATTCTTACTTAAAAATGTTAAAACCACGGTTGTAAGAAGACCCTTCAGAAAAGTTAAAAGAAAAGTGCGAGGTTGTAAAGTGACCTGTACAAGACGAACAACACATTAAAAAGTACGAAAAAACTAAAAACTTCTTCACAGACAGTGCAAGAGACCAGCTCTTGGTAAAAAGCTAAGAACATTTGTTAAACGATTGTCATATCCCAACAGGGATGACAAGCAGTTGGGAAGATGAAAAGTCTGTCGAAGGAAAGAAAAATCAGCACATATGCCGAACACTTAAAACGAAATTACAGACACGAAACCTTGGAGGGTCCAGTCTTTTCAACCAAATCATCCACATCGCCGTGATTAATAAAAAGGTGGAAGAAAAGCGACGTAAAATAACCTAATCAATCAATCCTGAAAGAGCAAGGGTAAAAACCAAGGGTAAAATGTAAAAAAAAGGGGAGAAACAGAGGAAACGAGAGAGGAAATAAAAATAAAGAAAAGGGGGGATGAACCACTTGTAACTATTTCGTCCATCCTTGAGCTTCGCCCTCTAGCGACGCCACTGGACAATCTTCATGCCAACTACACACTCACGAAACATTCTCACTGGCGATTCATTCATTCAACTTTTCAAAATGAAATTTGCCTTCTGCAGTTGCGAAAACCACCATCCTGCTGCAGCTTATTTTAAGCTACTTACAGGCAAATACCTCTTGCATTATCTATGTAGCGAAACGCGTGGTTGGACGGCGTTGAGCCGTGGCCAACAAGTAACATTTGGGCTAAATATAGGTTTTGAAAGGATTTCCATTTTTTCTACTATTTTCATTATTCATCTGCTAACGTTACAACAAAAACACAAAAGACAGCGTATCCTGCAAGGAGATTAACAAACAATTCATCCAATATTCAAAATGAGTTTATGAAATTTCAGTTTTTTAAAGTAATAATGCTTCTATGTTATCTATTTTTATCAGCTCCGACGTTTCAGATGCTTGACGATGGATACAATAGGTTCTGTCCGCGAGGCTAGCGACGCCAGGCGACGGACAGACGAACTACTGCACTTTTAATCCAAAGACAATCAAAACGGATGCCTGCGTAGAGACAATATATTGATCCATTTAAATGTTCATCACCTTATATTGCAGAGGGAAGTTGCGATATCTCAAGAGAGAAAAGGTGAACACTGTCTTTTCCCAACGAAATACATAAAAATTGTTTACAGCTGAGGCCCATGATACGAATACCTACAAGATTTCAACTTCTGTAAACCCCGGGTTCGATCCTCTGTGTAGGAACATTCCGGAACGCACGTTAAGCTGCAGGTCCAACCCAGACTAACATACCTGGGCATAAAGCGGACTTGAAACAAAGTTTTTGGAGCAAGAACAACATAGTTTGCAACACTAGCGATGCTTTTCAACGAAGGAACAAGCCAAGAACTCAGCATCAGTTGGTCATGAGGGAGCCATCTTCTCGGACGTGGGGTGTAAAGGGCGACTTTTTCTACAGACACCTAAATGTCAACCTCACTTCCACGTAGTACACCCTAGACTGCATTTTGCAGACTAACGAGGCTCTGGCACTGGACTCACAGACAGTATAAGCCTCAGTAGGGCTCGTGTTGTGTCGTCCCTATTTGTTTGATTGTGATGGCTTTTCATCCATATTTCCACCATTCATCCTCATATTCGCGATTAGCCAAAAGTGCGTAGAACGTTTACAAAGCTCTACACAGCATATCAGAGTGGATAACTCCAACAGAAATGCCTTTGGACTAGCATATGAGCACAGCTCCTGTTAAAATTAGGAGGTTCACCATAATTCATAAGATTCTCTTTCCCAGGCACTCGTAGCTGATGCTTAACGCTAGTACCTTCTAACAAGGGTCATTCAGTTCGATTAACTGTGAAAACACATTTCGGTGTCTCGAATACAATTTTAAACTGTAGGCCACAAGCTTGAGTAATTCGCTTGTGAGTGTAAATGCTAGCGAGCTCTCCGTTCGGTGCGAGATTTCCTACTGTAGGCAGGTCTTCAAGAGAGTAAGCTAGCTATCCTCCTGCAGGCAGGTCTTCCAAGAGAGTAAGCGAGCTTTCCTCCTGCAGCATGGTCTTCAAGAGAGTAAGCGAGCTTTCCTCCTGCAGCATGGTCTTCAAGAGAGTAAGCGAGCTTTCCTCCTGCAGCAAGGTCTTCAAGAGAGTAAGCGAGCTATCCTCCTGCAACAATGTATTCAAGAGAGTAAGCGAGCTATCCTCCTTCAGACAGGTCTTCAAGAGAGTAAGCGAGCTTTCCTCCTGCAGCAAGATCTTCAAGAGATTAAGCGAGCTTTCCTCCTGCAGGCAGGTCTTCTTCAAGAGAGTAAGCGAGCTTTCCTCCTGCAGCAAGGTCTTCAAGACAGTAAGCGAGCTTTCCTCCTGCAGCAAGGTCTTCAAGAGAGTAAGCGAGCTTTCCTCCTGTAGCAAGGTCTTCTACAAGAGAGTAAGCGAGCTATCCTCCTGCAGCAATGTCTTCAAGAGAGTAAGCGAGCTTTCCTCCTGCAGCAAGGTCTTCAACAGAGTAAGCGAGCTTTCCTCCTGCAACAATGTCTTCAACAGATTAAGCGAGCTTTCCTCCTGCAGCAAGGTCTTCAAGAGGGTAAGCGAGCTTTCCTCCTGCAGGCAGGTCTTCAACAGAGTAAGCGAGCTTTCCTCCTGCAGGCAGGTTTTCAAGAGAGTAAGCCAGCTTTCCTCCTGCAGGCACGTCTTCAAGAGAGTAAGCGAGCTTTCCTCCTGCAGCAATGTCTTCAACAGAGTAAGATAGCTTTCCTCCTACAACAATGTCTTCAACAGAGTAAGCGAGCTTTCCTCCTGCAGCATGGTCTTCAAGAGGGTAAGCGAGCTTTCCTCCTGCAGGCAGGTCTTCAACAGAGTAAGCGAGCTCTCCTCTTGCAGGCAGGTCTTCAAGAGAGTAAGCGAGCTTTCCTCCTGCAGGCAGTTCTTCAAGAGACTAAGCAGCAAAGCAAAAGTGGGAGAACCGCTTGCGTTTGGAAGGCGTCCAACTTTTCACTGTGCCACTTCCTGTATCCTCCGCCATGATTACAAGTGCACATATAATAGCCATCAATACTTAATAACGGTAATGGTCACTCTAAACGGTCACTTTTTACGGTAATTATATGGCAGCGGAAATTGTCATTTCTCCAGCCAACATTTTATATCACGCACAAACCGGAACTCGAACCCACAACCTTGGGTACTGGCATCGTGACCAGCAACTCAGAAACTCGGCCTCCGAGGTAACTGAGCGAGTGGGCTTCTTCGTATTGTGTAGACAAACTAAGCTAATGATGCATGAAACCATTAAGGTTTTCTTCACAGGTATTTTTTACTTGCAACGGAAAAACATGGAAAGCCCTATAATATAAATTTGCTCTGAACCTTTGAACTTGTAGCAGAAAGGAGGCTGCAGAACTTTTCTGCTTGTAACAGGGCACTTGTCTACTATTTAAGCAAAGGGAACACACTACAGTGTTTGCTATGTTAATCGTCTCTATTGTTCCGAACCAGTGTAAAGAGTTAAGGTCTTCTTGTATACCAATGACCCAAATAGTTATATTTTTACTAGCTATAAATATCATAGAACTGCGACATCCACAATAATAATATGCTTTATTTAACTCCATTATGTGGATAGTTCCGTATTTCACGTCATAAAAGTTGCAGATTTTACGCCAGATGTTTCTGCATAAAAGTAGGACGCGATTATTGTGAAGCTCTCTTTTATTAAAAAAAAAGAAAATGAGTCGGCATAACCGGTACTTACTTCGTGACAGTTCAGCAAACATTTTTCCGGTCTGGAAGAAGATTTTTTTTTATTTTGATTTGATTTATTTTACTTCGTTGTTGTGCCACTTTTGGCTAATTTGCGAAAATGGAGATGAGTGATGATATGATGAAATTGATGAATGGACACTCACAAACATCAACGCCCAGGCCGGGATTCGAACCCGGGAGCCCCTAGCGTCGTAGTGCGATGTGCTAACCACTCTCTTTTAAGGACAGTCCCTAAGCGGCAGCTTTCCCCATCACACTTCATTCACTCATTTCACATTATTACTCAATTTTCTGTATCATTTCTTTCAAGACAGACAATACAAACATCCAAGTCCAAGCGGGATTCGATCCCGGGACCCCTGGCGTTGTAGCGCCAACCACTCCGCCACGGGAGCCGGCGGAAAAAGGAAAAGGTTAACACATTAGTTGTTCTTAATTTTCCAATTCCACTCGTGTTGCCGGACTTAACCAAATTTAATCTTCTCTGACCGAAGATTATGCGCCTTTTGTTTTTAGTTTCTTTATCTGACGCGCCGATGCGATGATTATAAATCAGTTTTGGACTGAAAAAACAGGGTTCAACGATCAGGGTGATGAAATACTGTATTTTATTTCGGTCTTCATTATCTTGTTCTCTTTCAATTCAGCTTCTTCTTAATTGATCGGTCTAGTGTGTAGCCGGCGCAATAAAGAAAGTGGTCGGGGGGGGGGGGGGTCCACCGCTTTCATTATAGGCTGTATCCCGGATTCTATACCCGGTAGAGGCACAAGTGGTTCGGATCCCACTTTAAACTGTAGGTCCAGTCCCGATTAGCCTTACTGTGCATAAAGTGGACTTAAAACACTAACTCAACTCATTTAAGGCTGTGTCCGAATCGACAGCTGTTGCCGCCAAAACTACCGTTCCGACCCGCGGGATTCACGTGCCGTTATAGTCCGAATCCGAAGCACCGTTCCACCCTTCGAAATCTCGTACAGTTACAGTCCGAATTCGCGACATGAGTTGATGTTTAAGGGAGAGATGGAAGATGCAACAAGTGCACGCTTCAATTCGCCGTAGCCCTGCGCTCGCCAGCCACATTGCAACTTTCGCTTTGTAGAGGCAACGTTTACTGAATATATAGCCCAACACTCAGTGCTATTTGGACATGTTACCGATGCTACAGCATTAAAAGAAATGTAAAACAAGAAATTCACATTCCACGCTTTCAATTCAAGTATAGGTATTTTCCACTCTTGCGGCGGCCGGTCCTAGTTCTGGCGAGGTAAGTGGGGAGCGGGGATTACACCGCAGACTAACCAGACAACAGCGGTGGCACCGAGAGACACGACGCGGCGGGAAGAAGTACTACTGGCTGCTGCGTTTCTTATCGTGCTGGATTGGTCGCTTCCTCGCTCCCCACTTCCCTTGCCATTATTAGGATCGGCCGCCGTAACAGTAGAAAAGACCTTTAGTAGGGAAGCATCGTGTCTGCATTCTGGTTCCATATTATGTGCCTGCGCGGTGGGAAACGTTTGAGCTGACATCTGGCGGCAAAAGAGGAAACTGTACGACTCGGGAGCCTTTCGATTTGGACGACTTTGAAAGGAGTAACGGAGCGGTTGCGAATTCGGACCCGGCAATAATCATTTGGAACTGATCTAGTAGTAAGATCACACCTAATGAACTTTGGTGATCACAAGAAGGCATACATGTATTAAATGAAGATGCCAGCAGAAAAATTCAGTGGTGCAACGTCAAGCGTTCTTGTAATATTTGCGCTTGGGCGCCACGTACAGTTTCATGAGGGACAGTTATCGCAGATGAAAAATTATCGACAGCGTCCTTGCATGAAGCGGCTCTAAGGTTCATCCAGCCTCTAATCTCTAGGTGCCTGGGAGCAACCATTGGGTGTAAAACGTGGTGCTGATCACGCATTTCCACTTTGGCTTAGAACGAGAATGCACGAAGCTCTACCTCCACAACCCCCTTTGTGCTGTGCCTTCATGGGAAGCTGCAATGCTTTACCTTTTCATTGTTACAATCGTGTTTTAAGCCAAGACAGAATCCTGTATATTTAATATTTATAGATACATAATATACATAATACCAAAACTACTTCTCTGCCAACATTTAACGTTTCTACGCCGTGCCTATTCAAGTACTCGTTCAAACAATTCACGAAAGCGTAATGCCTCCAAGGCCTCGCTTTGAACATCGTTCTCTGTGTTTTGCAGTTTTCGGTACGAGCAGACAAGGGCAGTCACAAGAAAACGGTGTCGTCCGCAGCAAGCTCAGCTTTCAATTGTTTTACACGACTGCTAAAGAGGTAGTTCCAACAGCTTTCTCCTTAGTTTCTGCAATTTCAGTTCCAGGGTACTGGTCAGCACAGCTTCTAAAAAATATTAACATGTAATGATTGCATACGTCTGTTTGTGTCAACCTTGGCCCCCTAAATGCAAACCGATTGCCTATCTGTGTTGTTTTGCATGTTCTCGATCGCTCTCTTTTCCCTTTATTTCGCTCTTGCTTGCTCTTCCTTTGCCTCTCCTTACTCTCTTTTACTTGCTCTGTCTCTCTCCCTCTCTTCCTCTTTCTCGGTCTCTCTCCTTTGCTTCTATCTTTCTATCCCCATCTTCTTTCTTTCGCCCTCTCTTTTCTCTCGCTTTTCCTTCTTTCCTTTCACTCCCTCCCTTGCTTATTTTGTCTCTATATCTCCTTTTAGCATCTCTTTTTTCTTTTTTCGTCTCCTTTCTTCTATCTTTATCTTTTACCTCCTTGTTTCTCCTCTATCTCCTTTCCTCTTCCTTGGCCCACTCTTACCTCTATTCCTCTTGCTTCTTCTTTCTCCCTCGAGCGCTTGTTCTTTCTTTTTCTGTCTTTCTCTCTTTGCCTCTTCCTTCTTTTCCTCTTTTACTTGCTCTCTCTTTCTCCATCTCTTTCTCGTTCCCTCCCTCCTATCTCTCTCTCTCTCTCGCTTTCTTTCTTTCTGAAAGTCTCCGACCATTTACAATTCCGGTCCGGGAAAGGAAATCAGCAAGCGTAAATGGTTCCTGGACCGTAAGGAACCTGTTTATCTTCAAAGTATTTTAGTTTGGTTCAGGAACACTTTTTCCGGAACAATTTAAACACGGTTCAAGTTCGGTATTGAACTGAAACAATACGCAACTTGTACCGAACTTCAATTGCGCGAGATAAAGGGTTCCGGTCCGGTTACGAAACTCAATAGAATCCATTCGAACTTATGGATTACTGAACCTTTAACAACCCTGGTTTTCTTTTCGCTCTCCTTGCAGCTGGTCGGTCTTTCCTTCACCAATTCTTCTAACGATCCTCCTGCATCAACACAACCACTACATTATGGTTAAATGATAAGCGATGGCATGGAACGTGAAAATTTTCGTCCGTCCTACGCGCAACGAATGGCATTCTGCAGTAATTAGGAAAACATAAAACGAGCACCCACATGTATCGCGTTTGCCGCCGAACAGTAGCTAATTGATATTCGGTTCGACAAATTATGGTCTCCTCTCACATACGACCCGCAGAGCAGTCAGCTTCGATCACTTGAAACATTCATCAACTAGATTTCTGCGTTCCCGATACACATTGTGCGTGGGGAATTGTTCATTGTTAATACTGCTATTTCCACATACATACTTGGTCCTTGATCTACGTACATTATCCAGAGGCGGGAGTGGAATCGGACTGCGGACGCAAAGAGTGTCTCTGATCAGTGCTGCCCCACAGGGGATATTCTAAGTTTCATTAAACGTCAAGTGGACGCCATGTTTCTATTAACTTTGGATTATGTTTTCGTTAAATATACGGATGAAACCTTTTTTAAAAAATCATTCATGGAAGAATACTGATGATGATGATGATGATGATGTTGATATAACCATAATTGTAATAAAAGAAGGTGTTAACATTCGGAAAATCTATTATTGTCCATGTTTTTTTTTTCTCTGGTCTCCTTAAACCCGTACATAAAAACTATTATATGGATACTTTTCTAAACATTTCTCATTATAGCCGCTTTTATACTGATGCGGCCTCCCCAATGGCGTAGTGGTAAAGTTGTCGCTTTCTAATCAAGTAGTGCCTGGTCTGATTCCAGGTGGAAGCACTTAGTTGTTCGGAAAAGCGGATTTAAAAAACAACTCAACAAAACTTATACTGATAGATTTATCTTATTTTTCTAGTAAGATTTTTTATTCTAATGTACATTTTATTATTATCAATATTATTTACAGTATTTTTTAATCATTAATAACAATGAATATTCTATTTCGTTCCAGGAAAGGGATACATCTATGAAGTACACTCAGGTGGTCAGCAAAGGCAACTGACTTCAATCTCTCCATACAACTCAAGGTAAGACGGTGAATCGCGCTATTCTTTCTGCTATTTGTATATCAGCGTCGCTTCTCAGAGTATTGCAGAAATCTTTCTCTATAAAAAAGTGTGCCCTGTCCTCACTAACTGACTCCTGAATACACAGCCCAAACCTATGGACCTATAAACCTAGAAAGTTTAAGGCCATCTTCCTCATGACCTAAGCGCCCACCACTATAAACCAGGGCTGGGCAACTCGCGTAAATTTTAAAAGCCCGCTCTCGTATGCACGTGTGCACTCAGAGCGAGCTAGATTCCAGAAGCGCTGTGAAAGGGACGGAGAGGAGGGTGCAGTGTTGCCTTAGATTTACTTACGAAATACACTGAAATTGAAACTGCACACCCACTCAAATTGAAAAACCACCCACACTCCGTACAATGTTTAGCTGACAACTGTCGACTCGGGGCATAATCTGTAGGAGCAAGTAAAGAAATTTCCCATGCTAAAAGTAGGAGAAAGGAAACTAACTAACTAACTCTCTAGCCTTCTTAAACCCGAAGGTTTATGGCTGCAGCAACACAAGCGTTCCGTGTGTTCCTATCGTGGGCAAGATCAATCCAATCTTTTCCATCCTTACCAATTTCCATTAGGTTCATCTCAATGTTATCACTCCATCTTCGTCTTGGCCTTCTTACAGGTCTCTTACCATCAAGTTTTCCAACAATCCTGTAAACTCTTCTTTCCTCTCCCATTCGTGCAACACGGCCTGTCCATCTAAATTTTCCTGACTTAATATTCTAATATCATCTGGGCATGAATACAAATTATATAGTTCTAAATTTTGTAACCTTCTCCACTCACCTGTCTCCTCATCTCTTTTAAGTCCATATATTTTTCTATTTTCAAATACTCTTAAATTATGTTCCTCTTTTAATGTAAGGTACCAAGTTTCACATCCATGTAATACTACAGGCAAAATAATTGTTTTGTATTATTAACTTTCAGTTACTTAGATATTGTATGAGAAGAGAAAAGTAACACACATTTCCTGAAATAAGTCTGCTTTTTATTTCCTCTATAATATCATTTTCCTTTGTTAGTATTACTTCTAAGTGTCTTGATAAATGCTATTATTATCATAATTAGTATTAATACTGTTAGTTTAACAGAAACTATGTGCATGCTTTCATGAGATGCTGTGAAGTGAACGATGAAGAGTCGGAACCAAATGAAACATGTACGTATTACCCAGGATTCGAACTCAGAACCTCCGGCTTCCGCTCTGCCACGAAGTGGAACGAAAAACTGTCGAACTCATTTTTCCTCATTAGTAATGCCGAACCCCGTACTAGGTCGATTGGCGAAACAAATATAATTGAGCTGCGTACGCCTATAATTAACTTACCGGGAGAATGGGAGTTCAGTTCGACAGCAAACATCGAATGCCGGGAACAACAAAGCCGTCGCCAAATGGAAAATTAATGGCCGTCCTGTGCTGTTAGATAAAAGCTTCGGTGGGTGGAGATTACGTTTGAGATATTAACTGGTGGAAGTTGATTTACGTGTGTCTCTTACTGCCTTGTTGGCATGTGGCAACGAATCATTGTGGGAGAGAGAGAAGTTCTTGTCTTCAGTGGACCGTTCGATTCTTGTGTTTTTGTGGTTGTGACACACTTTTCCTGCTACCAGGGGCGGCACGGTGGGGGGGGGGCGCACCCCCATTTTCAAAACCTACTTTAAACCGTAAACATTATTAACTCTTGGATGGCCATATTAACTTATGACCAGGAAACGGATATATTTATAAATATATATATATCTATGTATGAAGCTGAAATCAGTTATATTTTATATTATCTTAGCGCATCATGGCATGTAGACTCGAAATATTCAGTTTGTATTTTCCATATTAGGTTTTGGCTCATATTTTACATATTTTATTTATTTTTACATATTATTGCCATACATCAGAACATTTCTCAACATATACTCCATATTCGTGAAATAACTATGTCCCTGTGTGACAGAAAGAGTTGGATGAATTTCTTGCTAATAACTGACAAATTTGAAATATACTCCAATAACTTCTTCCATATTGAACGCAGTTTTAGGCAATATAAATTCACGTTCGAACATTTACAACAAAATTTTGATATTCATTGGTTTGGAAACAGAAAATGAAAACACATTTTGTGTCGTTTTACAACTAATGTGAATATAAGCGTACTGTATTCTATGTAGCTCGTTTTACAAATTTACCTCCATATTTAACTCCATATTTTGATGGAAATAACTAATATATATTTACACATTTAGCACATTTTTTACTACATATAAAAATCCGCTCCCTGGTTATGACTTAATAAAAGCTTGGTATCGCAGAAGGTTTGGTGTTGAAGTGACACCGCTGTTATTGTATACAACAGGGACATGCCATTGATCCTAATCTGAAGGAAACCCCACATTTAGTTTCCTTTACTTTGGGGTAGTTCTACAATGATTAGTGGCTGTTGCCTTTCTTTCGCCTTTATTGTTGTTACAAATTTATTCTTCATTTGAAACACAGAATATATGTCATTGGCCTGCCTAAATAAGCTTCGTTGTTTCAAATTACACAAAAAAACGTTTGTTGTGGCCAAAACAAACAAATTAAGTAAATCTCTTGTAATCTTCAGTTTCATTGGCGTATTTTCATAAAGCACACTAAAACTTGATTGGTATTTGATGTAATGGCTAAAGCATGCATGTTTCATGTTTTCTTTATTTTCAACATTGCATCCTCAAAATTTCATTCTTCACTCCCTCAACACTCTAAAATAGTGATGGACGATATCGGAAATTTGACATCGCAATATATCGTCAAGAAAATATCGTCACAGACGATACGATACGATATTTTTCCGTATCGTGATATCGGCAATATATCGTCTCCACGATATATATCACGAAATATCGTCACGATATATCGCAAACACGATATATATCGCTAAAATATCGTGACGATATATCGCCAACAAGACATATATCGCCAAATATCGTGACGATATATCGCCAACATGATATACATCGCCAAATATCGTGACGATATATCGCCAACACGATATATATCGCCAAATATTGTGACGATATATCGTCTAGTTGATATCGGCTGGACGATATTTTTTCAATATCGCGATCTACCGGCTGGCCGTTTATCGGCCTACTCTAAAATGAATAATCCTGGCACTGCCGCTGCTTCCTGGTACTTCCAAGTGAATCGCGACGATGAGGATCAATTGCTGAAATTGACGAGACAAGCAAAAATGACACGCGTATATACCGAGTGCTCACGCTGAAGAAACGTAATGGGGCATGTGTATACGAAGTGTTCGATCTGACGCCCAGTGTTCGAACACGTGAACAGCTGAAGAAAGGTGTTCGAGCACGTGTTCCACGGCTGGCCAGGTAGCCGAACACCCGGGTTCGAGTCCTGGTCGGGTACACAAACCACTGGAGTCGTACCGCGCTGCGCTGACCACTCCGCCACGGAGGTTTACGTTTGTAGATCCCCCACCGGGGATCGAACCCGGGACCCTTGATCCCAAGGTGACATCATTACCACCACGTCACGAAGGAGGTCACGCGCTCCCCCGCCGAGGCGTACCTTGTGGAATAAAATCTTTTGATAGCCGTGTAAAATAAACAAAAGTTACCAGTACCTTGCAGTTGTGTTTCGCAGAAAAATTATTAAAAGCCTCGCTAGGGAACTACAGCAAAAAGAACCACAGAGAACAGAGAACAATAAAAACAGGAATTTCCTCGTCTTTTGATCGACAGAAATTGTTTGATCCGTGCAGACCTACAAGTAAAGTAGACTTTACCTCTTTACTCTATCTTTCTATTTGTATTTTTTTTTAAAAAAAAAAGAAAGGGAAAAATAAAAAAGCCTCTCTTGGAGTTCGCGTTCCGCTTTCTCCATTAACCCTGTCCTCGGTGCGAAGCTATGTTGTAATGTTTGGGCTCCTTGCGTTGTAAATGGCTCTGTGAAGTTCGATTAAATCGCCAGATGGGATGTTAGTGTTGAAAGGGAATTTGTAATTACATAATGGAAGTTCTCGCCATATAGAATCTTCATTTTAAAAAATATTCGAGTTGCTTTTTCGCATATCGGTTCCAGACAAATGGCGACATTTCAAGCTTAACTTTCGTCTGGAACCTTCTTCTCGGAGCGATTTTATCAAGCGGCAAGCGTTCCTACACTTGCAGGAAAAAAATATTATTTAGCACAAGAGTTCCTTGCTATCGTGTGCTTATATATAAACTGCTCACAAAAAGTTTTGCATCACCAACAAAAACTGTATTCCTGGGAAGAAAATAAACATACAATTGCTCAATCAGTACAAGAAAGAAGAAAACGTGGAAAACATGGGAATGGCATGAAAAAGAACGTTCACACTAATCCAAAAAAAAGAAAAAATGACACACTGCTGAAGTAGCAAAGGGAAACAAATGGCACAACAATGCTACCTGCCTATTTGTTATGTCAGACAGGATGTTTACCACCTGGTATATCCCCCTCGAGCTGCAAAGAGGTCTTCAACACGCCGGGGCATGCTCGCAATGAGATGATCAAGGTCATCCTGTGGTAAACGATCCCATTCCTCCTGTGCTGCCAAAAGAAGCTCACGTGGAGAGTCTGGGAGCACAGGACGGTGTGCCATTGCATTCCTCACCATGGCCCAAGCATGCTCGATACAATTCATGTCTGGGCTTCCTGGCGGCCAGGGCATTCTGTTAATTTGGGCCTGCTGCAGATAATCTTGCACCACCCCTGCACGATGTGGCCGGGCATTATCATCCATGAACACAAGAGTTGGACCAATGTTCTGACGGTATGGTTCCACAGTTGTTTGTAGGATGTCTCTGATGTAACGCGGTCCTGTCAGTGTCCCTTGAATTGCAATTAGGGGCGTTCGGTGGCCGTGCATAATCCCTGCCCAAACCATAATGCCACGTCCTTGGAATGGATGAACAGGTTGCACATGACGAAGTCTCTCCCGCGGTCCTACGCCTCTCCACACTCTCACACGTCTCGAATCAGGCCTCAGACAAAGCCTACATTCATCTGTAAAGAGTACACACGACCAATCTGCAGGTCCCCAATGCACATGTTCGCGTGCTCACACCAAACGATCACGCTGTTGGTTTGCACTTAGAGGTTGCCGACGCATGGGTCTTCGGCAACGTAAGCCTCTTGCTCGCAGTCTATTGCGAACAGTCTGGGTCGAAACACGTACGCCTGAGGCTTGTTGGAGGTCATTTCGCAACTCATTTGCGGTCCTGGTATTGTGCCGCAGGGCTGCGATTCCTAGCAAACGGTCCTGGGATGTTGATGTTACCCGTGGTCGACCTGAACGGTGGCGATCTGCTACTGTCCCACTGTCTGTGTACCTTCTCCATGTTCTGCTGACATCGCTCTGTGCGATTCCCATCGTCGCGGCTACCGCCCGTTGTGACATCCCACTCTGCACGAAGGCGATAACCCTTGCCCGATCGAACTGCGATATTGTACGCCTGGGCATGTCTACAACGCACCTTCACTACTTGAGTCTCTCTACGTAAGTGGGAGATATAGCCTTGACCATTACCACCCACAATACTGAGATGTTCGAACACACAAATATGCTCAGCTGGTCGTGGCTGTCGTCTGAAGAGCGAGTTATGCGGGGTTGAATGGGTATCTTGCACAGCACAGTGTGCTTTCTTACAGCTGGCCCAGTGGGACATGTTGCGATTGTTCTTTCTATTGGGACATGTTGCGATTGTTCTTTCTATCATTTCTTGGGTGATGCAAAACTTTTTGTGAGCAGTTTATATGGAATATACGTAATACATAACTGTAAATGCATCAAATCAAGGTTGATTAACTATGTCGTGCATTAATTGACACAGTTAAACGTGTAATTCCGGTTTTCTTGAAATTATTATATCAACTGGTCCTCCCAGATGGCGTAGTGGTAACGTTATCGCCTTGTAATCAAGGGATCCCGGGTTCGATACCCGGTGGAGCCACATAGAGGTTCGGATTCCACTTTAAACTGTAGTCCCAGTCCCGATTAGCCCTCCTGTGCATAAAGTGGATTTAAAATCAAAACTAAACCTATTATATCTGTTCGTTTGATGCATTTTTAGTGCATCACACGGAAAAGCAGATCATAAAAGTGCCTCTGTGTATTTTGATGCATTTGAATGTGGTATTACTGCGGTTATTGGTATCAACTCGACAATATTCACGTATATTGTAGGCAAATACGAGGGTTACATCAAAAGTCATGGCAACCATTTTTTTCCCACGATAACGCGGTCAGGCAAGAAATTATAAAATATACAGTAGTGGAGACCCCGTCACATGCAATGTATTGTGACGCCACTAGATGGCAGTGGCTGCCAAGACATTGAACTGAGCGAAGTCAGTGCGTGTTGAACAGTCGTGCAGGATGAATGTGACCCGGCGTGAACGGCGTTCTTATGTGAAAAATAGCAGTTCTCCGTGGAAAAAATGCGAGAGAATGTCACACTGAGCTTGTGGAAGGAAGCTCTGGGAAATGATGCACTACCATTCCGAACTGTTGCGAGGTGGGCAGCAGCATTCGGCCGTGGAAGAGAAGCAACTGCCGACATGCAACGTTCAGGACGACCTGTGACTGCGCGTATTTTGTATTTTTTTTCTATCCTGATACAGATTCCTATGTTGTCCACATTATCGTGGAAAAAAGTAGTTTCCATGACTTTTGCTGTAACTTTCGTATACACATTGTCAAATTCTACGCAGGATGCAGATAATTTTCGTTGGTTACCTCCAAACAAGATTTTCTATATTTAGCCCTTCTTCCTGCTAATCCTCCAATTACAGTTGCTAAAATTCCACATACAAGATAAACCACAATAGATTAGAATACACCCGCATTTCGGCGTGCAAACAACCATCTCCCAGCAAAATCTACAGATTTATCAATATCCACTTCGTGAAACTACAAATTTGCGCCATCTATTAGCATTGACGTCATAATACATGAAGAGTGTTCTGTTTTCATTCTTGCATTTCAAATGTCCAAAAACTCAATTATGCATGATTTAGAGGAAAGTGTAAATGACATTTCAATGGAAATTATCATCTAATGCGGTCGTGTAACCAGATGATCATATTCGAAATATTCAGTGGCCGATCAGCCTGTATCGTTACTATGCCAGGCTGTGTCATGTACATTCTTGCCGAACTGAGTGGCATGCTGATAACCAACAATAGATCACGTGCAGATAAGGAGAACGCAAACCCGTAACTAATTCAAACACAATTGACTTTCCTCATAGACTCTGCATGCAACCTGGTGAAGTGTGCCATTGTAATGCTAATATATATGTTATCGTTCTGTTTACACTATATAACAAGTGGATATGTTACTTCAGCGGATACGGAAACAAATTCATCGTGTAGAAAGGAAAACTGACTATTCCTATTTCCTATTAATCTTACTTCTGTGTCTATTTTAAGGAACTTTGTTATTTTTACTCGCTTTTCTTCGGCTCTTGTTAACCGCGACATGAGGACCAATGTCGAACTTACGAAATGGACGATGGGACAAAAAATGTTTTTATGTAAGTTTTATGTAATAACATAGTTACTTTCGTTTGAGTTTAACCAAAGCAAAAATGACAAATTTCTGAGAATTAAGCTGGTATGAATGATATACATGAATAACCCGTGGCGCAATAGCCCTTGAGGGCCAGGGACCCACCTGATACTACTCACTCACTCACCAGAGGTGGGACATGTTCCAACCAGTTACGGTGTGACGTGTGGTGAACACGACGAACCCCCAGTCGTTGTTGTAGATTTTCAATGACCGGGTTACGCTACTCATTCGTATCTCCCCGATTTTTTCACGATGGTGGGTGGCCACCGGTCCCACTCACAGGCCGGCAGCCCTCCCCCCCCCAAAAAAAACTTTGCTTGGGCACCCCTTACAAGGAGCCTAACGTATAAGTTTCTACATTATTTCATTTTGGAACAACATACTATTTGTGTGATTAAAGTTCATAAATTAATTGGGAATTCTATGTGAGAACATTTTAGGTCCTTATTACTTCGGATTTCTAATTCGAATTATTTCTTCCATTTGCGATTATAAAACTTTTGCACACAGCACTTTTCATACAAAGAAGGAAAAAATGCGCATGATTCTCTTCTGAAATGGGCAATCAACACTGTGCAATCCACCCAGCTAAGTCTTTATAGTGTCCAGCGTGCCTTTGCGTTTACTCCATTTCAGAATTTCTTCTTTCGAGCACCTTGTGAATTTAGAGAAAACAAGATGCCTCGCTCGCCTCGCTAATTTTAAGGACAATACAATAATATGGATTTGCTCTCTCTCCTCTTGAACTTATGAAGAAAGAGGGGAACAACTGCCTCTGGATTATTAGATGTTTCACAAAAGGAAACATTTTTGTAAACCTGCACATTTCTGTTGGTGTATTCAGTCCCTTGGAAAATGTTAACCAGTGGCTGCAAGGTAAGCAGTGTGTCCCTACTACTGAAAAAAAAAAAAACGGCACCCCGCAAACGAAAAAAAAAGTCTGCATTTATGCTTTGCTTAGCTTTGGACCCCCAGAATATGGGAAGAAATCGACGCCTATGCAGTGATGCCTAACGGTGGGGGTTGATATGAATTTCTTATTAAATATTTTATATATTTGAAAGTGGTGCGTTACATATTTTCCTTTTAGAGTGCATAATCCTACATGAAATTCATATTTATATTTGTGGGTTTGTTACTTCGCGTCGGATTTTCTGCCACCTTTGGCTAGTCGCGACGACGAGGATGAATGAATGATTAAATTAACGAAGGGACACTCACAAAGAACGCACATACCTAGACCGGGATTCGAATCTGGGAACTTCGCTGGCGAGTCCAAAAGTCGGTCACTTGAAAGCGTTCGACCACCAAGCCAACTACATGGATTTGCGCCATTTTTCTACTTTTCATTGAGTATGCAGTTGTCTTAAAATTCAAAATATGGTTTATCCAAAATTTGAATAATTTCTATCTGATTTTAGCAGGTCTGTTACCTTACTTTCGCTTCAATAGTGTTTTGAACAATGAAAGTCACATCGCAAAATAATAAGATGCGCGTGTAGATTCATCTCTACGATTTCCATATTTCTCAAAAAATTCCTGCCGATTCTGAATTGTGCTTGCAATTCAATAGTGGCACAGACGACATTTGCAAGTAAAGTACTCGAACAAATAAAGAAAAATGAAAGAAGTGACAGAAAAATAGTTTAATATATTTTTACATATTTTAGTGATTTATTGCAAGCTTCCGTGTTTGAATTGTACAAAAATACTGACCTTAATAATGACGTGGCCAGCTCGCCCAGGATTCAAACCCAGGACCCTTGACTCCGCAGCACGTTTACCACTTCCTCAGAGATGCCAGCTTCCTATAAACCCATTTCTTTGCATAATGTTAGCTGGTTGGCGAGAATATCTCGCTGAGTGCATAATATACACAAGAATCCCTCGAGCTTACGGAAATTCTCAGAAATTTCCTTCGCATTTGAGTTTCTCTGGGTTTTTTCTTTGTTCGTTTTCTTTTTATTTTTTTGCCGGGTACAAACTTCGTCCTTGTGATGCGCTTTCATACTCCTGACGTATCTTGTCTCCTTTGCGGTGGGAGCCCTTGCAACGGCATTCCTCGCGTTGTCAGTCTGCCGGATGTGGATGAAATGTGACAAAGCGATGTCTGGAGAAGACTGGAAGCTGAGATACGGACGCAGGCAGAGTTGGAAGAGACAATCACGTGATCGAGAGAAAGCTTGGACCATTCTGACTGTACCAAGCAAATGTGATGATCCAACTGAACATACTTCACCCACCCTTTGCTTAGTAAATAAGAAAGGGAATCGAATTAGTTGAGATGAAGATGTGAAACATTTGTTTTCTAAACCGTACAGTCAACAGCAATAAAAACGGGGCACCTGTACTCTGCCCCGGCTATCTCTGGCGCAAGGCCATGCATAGCGGCTTCCTTGTGTAACGTTATGTGTGTTTCCTAACTATACGACGGTAGCCAAATTCGCTACTGTAAAGTCCCTATTGAAATTCGAGCACCGCCGTAGAGATAGGCAACACACAACACATTCCAGGTAAGCGAGTATTTCAAGACTTAGCTGTCCCAATTTTATTGAGGCAGACTGTACGCAAGTCAACAAACTCTAGACTAAATTTCGTGAACGCACATTGTCATTGAGGCAGATTGTACGCAAGTCAACAAACTCTGGAGAAAATCTCGCGACCACACATTTTTATTGCGGCCGATTGTACGGAAATCAACAAACTTTGGAGCAAATCTCGTGAACACAATTTTTTTATTGCGGCCGACTGTACGCAAGTCAACATTTCTAGACCAAATTTCGTGAACGCACATTGTTATTGAGGCAGACTGTACGCATGTCAACAAACTCTGAACCAAATCTCCCGAAGACACGTTTTATTGCGGCTGACTGTGCCAAAGTCAACGAACTCTTGAGAGACAGTCTCGGTTCGATATCACTGGTGAACGCTGCATCATTTCCACACACCCTGACTTTTCCGCATGCAGCATGATCGCCTTGGCTAGAAATACAGTGGGTTTTGTGCATATTTTTCGCATGCCAAGTCGGAGTCGTGATGCAGTCGGCAAAGGTTAAAAAAGAAAGAAAGAAAAATGGACGTCGATGTTTTGTAGCACGTTCGTAATCCTCCAATATCCCGAGTGAAACCTCATGAATAATTTACGCGGTAATTACGACTTATGTCACATATTGGCTCCCCCAAGCAACACCTTCTCGTAAATCACGCGGGAAAAGCTGCCGAGAGTCGCCGGTCTTTGCCTCCAACTGCCCCGTTCAACCCTTCCCCAAGGCCCATTTACACATGGCGGGACACCATAGTGTGGTGTGGTGTGTGTGTGCTTCACATACATCACAGATGCTATAAGGTAAAGGTCAGTGTTGTAGCACCAAATGTTCAGAGGGCAGTGGCGGCGATTAGGTGCCACTTTTGACACCCGCGCTATATGCTAAATCTTATGTGCCAAGGGAAAGCAAACTGTCCTTGCCCCCCAGTTTTGGAACGCAATCGCCGCCACTATCAGAGTATATACGCTAACATTCGTGAAACTTTGTGTGAACACCATGTCCCCATTAACTTTGGATTATATTTCCGTTACATATATGGATTAAATCAATTAACTTCTCAAAAAATGCCATTAATGATAGAACACTGACGGCGACGGTGATGAAATACTCATAATTGAAGGGCTCGTATGTAAACATGATTTTTGAGTTACAAAGTAAAATGTGCCATCCTTGAATTTTCGAGTGAAATTGCCATGTCATACAATTTCCATTGGACTCAGTGAAGCCTTGAAATAGGTAAACACAACACGAAAACAACTTCCCTACAGTATAGCTTCTAATAACCTTTTTTCTTAATGAACTCAGCAATGACAGAAATGTCACTTACCATGTTTTACACCCGAGACCTTCAATTGGCATAAATGAGGCGTGTTACAATACACAAAGTATTTTTAAAATGCTAAATGCGCGTTTCAATGATTGCATTAGAACGTAAAGGATACAGTACAATATGAAAAACTTGGAAAAAATATATTTTAAAGACTTCGGTATTTACATTGAGCAGTAAAGTCTTCAGAAGCTGTTTCTACCTATAAAGTGCCTCTTTTGATACGTGTTCATACTTGTCACAAGAACATTTTGCACAAATTCTAGAATGAGTGAGGTTTGCCAGAAGGTATACGGCGTATGCCCTCGACTACAGGCCTGGTAAAGCTGGTATCAGAGATTGCACAAGTCTAAATCTCTCGCTCTTTCTCCTCTTTGCTCTCCTTCTCTGGAAGAGAGAGAAAGATAGTCTCTCTCTCTCTGTCTCTCTCTCTGTCCCATGTGTAGAAATAGGAATAATACCACAGTATCGTCTGTCGCGTTGTCGTCTCAAAATTATAGAAGGTAAAGGTATCCACTGTCCATTACGCCATGCCATGAAAGCACATAAACGGTGTGGAGATATTATATACAGTATGTATATATTTAACTTTCCATTTCCATCAGAAATATATTTCTAAAAACTGAATCAGTAAATTACATTAATTAGATTAACTATGTAATAGCTTAAAAATCGTCATCGTCTTTTTTACGGTAGTTGAATTGCAGAGAAATTGATGTTCATATCCAAAGGCGCCCGCGGGGGGGGGGGGGGCTGAAAGCACCTAATGTAATTCGAATTGTGAAATTGTAGCGTGAAAACCAAGACGAAGAGTGCCGTGGAAGACAGCGGATTAAGTGTCTATGGAAATTATCCTACGTGGGGATGATTTATGAGAATTTTCTTACCTGGGTGAAAGCATCACTCTACGTTTCCCTCACTTTGAGCACTGCTAGCCCCTTAGAAAAAATCCTGCGGGCGGACTTGGTCAATTGTCCACTCGACATTTGCAGGGTGGTTACGGCTTCACCTAACATACCGATACAGGCGTTTGTAAAAATATTAACAACTCAGTTTTGGTGATTTTTCTTAATTGTACGGATTCTATTCCTCGAGCTTCAATGTGTCTAACTAAATTGAAGCTAATAAACGGAACAGACGGAAAGAAACGGAAAAAGCGCGCTAGACTCCATACGCAAAGGAAATCCAGTACTTAGCAATCCCTGTAAAAGTTTCATATCCACACGGTGCGATACACGGGGACTTCAAAGAACCGTTTGCTGGCGGCGGCGATTCAGCAAAGAGAATCCCTTTACACCCACCGGCAGCCGTTATTTCCAGCTTGCTGATCGAACTCTCCAGGACCACCTGTTGCGGCAGTTGGAGGAAGCTCGTGGCTTTCGGAAGCTAAAACTTTGGTCACGGGTTGCCGCCAGATACTCTTGCACGTGTAAATGCCAAGGAAAATTTCCTTGTGCGTTTGACTTGTATTAGAACTAGTGATGGGCATTAGTCGACTAATATTAGTCGATTAGTCGATTATTAAAACCATCGAAAAAATTATCGACTAATGAAAATTAGTCGACTGAAAAAATTAGTCGACTAATATTAGTCGAATTAGTCGTTCGACTAATATTAGTCGAATTAGTCATTCGACTAATATTAGTCGAATTAGTCGTTCGACTAATATTAGTCGAATTAGTCGTTCGACTAATATTAGTCGAATTAGTCGTTCGACTAATATTAGTCGAATTAGTCGTTCGACTAATATTAGTCGGATTAGTCGTTCGACTAATATTAGTCGGAAACATTCCGACTAATATTAGTCGGAAACATTCCGACTAATATTAGTCGGAAACATTTCGACTGATTTCAGTCGGGAACATTCCCACTAATATTAGTCGAAATGACCGAACATGTCTCATTTCCAGACGAACAATCGACTACTTGAGCAGAGGGCTTATTGTCAAGAAGGGAAGCAAAGCAGGTAGGTATTTCTTGGAAAGGTCAGTGACTGGACCAGCTCTGGTATGGAAAGGGAAAGCTGACCCTGCTGTAGCTCTATCCCCCCCTACCTCCAGGGGGCGATGCCTACCGTCATTCATGTCGCTATTTTTGTTTTCTCTCAAGGGATACACATTCATAGTTCCGAGAGTTTCTTGGTATTCACAGGCCAGTGCACATTGTTGGTGCAAGAAAGACACCGCAACATTTTAAAAGCAAAACTATCCATTTCTGACCTTCAGATGAATTAGAGGGTTTATGATAAATGCATTTTACTGAAATGGAAATATTCTTAAACTTAAAAAAACCGGTCGAATATAAGAAGAGAGTTTACAATCCACCAGCTCTGATGCAAGGTAAGGTAAAATTAATTTAATTAAAAATAAACATTAATTATGTTCGTGGGGCAAATACTAAAATATACGCTGTCCAGAACGATCTCAAACTTGCTGCAGTCGCTAGATGTTAATTTACCTTTCTGCCCCTTATGGGGTACAAATTTGCCAGTACCTTCCCGATGGCGCAGTGGTAGCGTCGTCGCCTTGTAACCAAGGGGTCCCGGGTTCGATACCCGGTGGAGGCACAAGTGGTTCGGATCCCACTTTAAACTGTAGGTCCAGTCCCGATTAGCCTTACTGTGCATAAAGTGGACTTAAAACACCAACCCAACTCAACAAATTTGCCAGCAACATCGGTGGCAGAGCGCGCAGGGTGGTTCATTCACATTCACGCCTTTTACGGCTCCGGGTTCGAATCCTGTGGTGGACATGGGTGTTTCTTGTAAGTTTCCACTCATCCATTTCCTGTAATCACAATTCATTCTCATCATCCCGATTAGCCTAAAGAGGCATAAAAGCGATGTAAAATGAGGATAATAATAAAGAAAGATAGATGATGTATGTTACTTTGGGTAACCACGACGATGAGGACGAATTGATCAAAAAGAACATCCATGTCCAGCCTAATACTCAAGGGGTGGGGTAATGGGGTCATTTACCCCCTCCAACTATGAAATGTTAATTAATTTCGTGTAGGCCAAATGCATTTTATTCAGTAAGATGAGCTGCTTGAAAGTGCCATTTTTCACAATTATAAATCCATACTTAACTCCCTCATATTTCGATTATAATCACGAACATTTGTGCCCGCGGTGGCTCAGTCGGTAACGCGTCTGACCACCCTGCAAAAGGTCCGGGGTGCGTTCCCCAGCCGGTTCAAATCCGGGAACCTTTCTAACGTTGGAAGCGGCCCCAGCGCCCACCCAGCGTCGAATGACATGGGTACCTGGGGCCTGGGGGGTAAAGGCGATCAGGGGCGTGATGCTGATCACATCACCCCCACTCACGACCGGATCAAGAAAGTGTGGGGCGTTAGCCCCACACCCCCTATACGCCTTTATGGCGTGTTGCTAAGCACAGGGGAGCACTTTACCTTTATAACGAACATTTTTTGGTACATATCAATCCGTTCCCTATAACCCTTGTTTTCCTATCAATGAATATTCATTACTCTAAAGGATTGTGTCGAATTTTGCCTGTATTTGCAGTTTTGATAATTAGCATTGCATTTCTGCCACTTTTGGCTAATCGCGACGATGAGGATGAGTCATGATCAGATGAATTTTGATGAAGATACTATCGCAAAGTGTCATGAAAAGATATGGATTTTATTTGAACCAGGAACTTTCGGTGGTAACTTCGTTAATCCAGAACTCAACACGTTCGTCCACCGAGTCTGCCATGACAATGCGTTGTCTTACACTATCATTTTGTAATCAATAGATCGCTGGATTTATATGCTGGGGCCTACATATTTTATACTGCCCCATTGAGCCTACATGAGTATAAACGTAGAATTAAAGAATCTCAAATAATAATAAAAGTTCAACTTTTATTAGTTAGGAAAGGAGTGAATTAGAGGTTCGACTGAACTTCATGTCCAGCCACGTCAGCAATGGGGCCATTTTTTCCTAGAACTATGATACGTTTTAATGTGAAGCTATAAAAATTTACGAATATAATGAATTCTATTTCGTCCTTGCATAAATGAATGGGTTGTTCGCAGAGAGAGGCAGGCTCCAGTCTGCCATATTTGGTAATTGTACCCAGGTAGTTTTATAACAATTGATGCAAGTCTACCAGACATCCACATTTTTTGGGACAGTCAAATCTTTTTAATCCCTGTCCCGAGTTTCTTCTAACTAACCGTCGCACCCTGCTTTTTCAGTCAAAAAAATGGTTTATAATCTCTCATCTCGTAATCGTCGCATTGGTGCGTTAGAGAACGAAACCAATTATAGCGGCGCATGATCTTTCGACACAGTTTCGCAATACTCTGGTAAATTTTCTCAGGTGTAATATTTCGACTATAATGCACAAATCAATAACAACTAATGTCTTACTTTTTTGTTTCATACCGAAAAAAGGCTTACTGTCACAAATAAATTATGTTTGTCGTTTTAGACTATTCAATTTCAACTTATTCGCTAGTATTTCATTCATCCTAATATTGCACCAAAGGCAGTTTACATCGTAATAAATAATTTTTAACTGATCAGAACTATATTTTTAAAAGCTTCACATAATGGTCACACCCCTTTAAAAATTTCGACCAATATGTGTTGGATAGTATGGGAGCAAGAACTCGCCTCCACTGTTGATTAAAGGAAATTTGAAAACACTGTTAAGGAATACAGTACTATTAGAATACTATTAGAATACTTCTAAGAATATATGTAAACATCAAACATGAAGCTGTACGACGTATGCGAGGTATCTATCAGTGAGATTGATTTGTTCCGTTACTTTAGATTTTAATGTAGCATCTCTATAATTGTATGTCTAACTGTAATACTACTATAGTAAAGTTATCGGTCACATCTGACACTCCAACAAACAACATTTCGCATCATTTCTTTGTTCCAATTAGGATTTGTCCCCCCCCCCCACCCAAGACACATGATAATTCCCGTCTATGGGCCTGCCTATGTCTTCTTTACGTCTTTATTTGAAGCCGGAACCTTGATGGTGACTGACATCGTGAGTACACAACTCAACGTTTCGGGCCACAGAGACTGTTCTCAATGTTCTCATGCGTGACCTTGTAATGAAGAGATCCCGGGTCTATTCTCTGTGCGCCTACACACACACAACACACACACACACACACACACACACACACACACAACACACACACACATATATATATATATATATTATATATATATATATATATATATATATATATATATATATATAATATATGTGTGTGTGTGTGTGTGTGTGTGTGTGTGTGTGTCTGTGTGTGTGTATAAACATTCGTTTATAAACAGTCCAATTTAGCCTGGCTCAGCTCAGCACAAGAGTGGAGGAATTTGAAAATAATAAGAAAAATATATAGTTCCACTTTGACTAATATTTGTCGTTAACGACTGATTCGACTAATATTAGTCGAAAGACTAATTCGACTAATATTAGTCGAAAGACTAATTCGACTAATATTAGTCGAAAGACTAATTCGACTAATATTAGTCGAAAGACAAATTCGACTAATATTAGTCGAACGACTAATTCGACTAATATTAGTCGAACGACTAATTCGACTAATATTAGTCCAACGACTAATTCGACTAATATTAGTCGAACGACTAATTCGACTAATATTAGTCGAAAAAGTAGTCGACTAATTTTTTCGACTAATTAGTCGATATTTTGTTTCGACTAACGACTAATTAGTCGATGGTGGAAATTAGTCGATGGTGCCCATCACTAATTAGAACTTGCAGAAGGAACTAGCCATTGTGTTAAAAACATATAATATAATTGAACACCAGAAAGTACACGCCTATTTCAATTCCTTAAACAACGGGCAGTGTTAAAACTTTGTTCTTGATTCAATTTCTAGACGAGCCGTGGTGCTCCAGTCGAAGTTTACAGTCATATGTTTATTAATTTGGGAATTCTGTAATGAGGATTGAAATAGTACGAAATAACATGGAGAGTGCTTGAAAAAAATACACCGAAAAATTCAAATTCCTACTCTTCGTCACGAAGAAAAGAATTTGAACAAAGACAAAAGAGAGTTAAGCAAAGGAAACGAAATAAGGAAGTTGTAGATCTCGCATCCACGTGACAGAACCTATCAAGTTTCTCGAACCTGTAAAAGTAGAGAAAGCTGATCGTTGAATGAATGACGTCGAACTCAAAACGGGAATATTGTAGAAGTAATAAGAGCAGAAACAAAAGACTGTGCCGCCGAACTTGCAAAATTAAGTACGGAATTAATATTTCAGTACTCTCTCCAGATATGAGCATATTTGCCCTTCATTCAACATTGAATAACGAATCGACTGCTGTTTAAATATATTGCAATGTATACGGAAACAGAAGGTACGGTTGGTATGAAATATAAACATTAGCACGCCATCAAATTGGAATAACAAGGCAAGGAAGTTTCACCAATCAAGGGTCTGCCTGGAACAGTGGCCCTATTACTCCCGAAAAGTCGAACAGTTCCGTTCCATTGCTAAAAGCTCTCGCTACGAAAACAGTCCAGTCAAGGTCGGAGCTTCCCCTTGCCTCCTCCACACCCCTGGCCCTCCAGGATTGCCACACTTCTTCTAAGCTGCTCGGTCGACACTTCGCGCGTTGTGCGTATGCGGTTGATTTCGTAGATTGATATTGTTGCTCATTGGCAACACTGTAGGTGGGTGGCGTGACCTTGAGTGGACTGTTTTCGTGGCGAGAGCTATAGTCAGTGACTATATTCTTGTTGGGAAAAAAACTGCGTGAAAGGATCGTGCGCAATAGACAGTTTTATCATTGGAAAGCGATGTTGCCATCCGTTCCAGGCCCGTAGGGGGCTGAAACCTAGGGCAGCATGCACAGAGGGCGCCATTCAAAGATTGCCTTAAAAATAATAATAATAATAAAATCAGAATATGCGACGGAGAAATTTACACTTGGTGGAGATATATTCTGGTAATACTGCCGGAAGTTTGTTTCGCACAGTAGTAGAGCTAGTAATAGTATGTTTTTAAATATGTTCTTCAGACACTAACATAGAACTGAAATATCCTTAATTATACAATTTTTTTAATTAGTAATGCAAACTACGAATCTTTAAGTATAACCTATATTTTTAAAATGAGATTTTCTTTTGTTTCATCATTTCAAAATTTGTAGGATGCAAATTCCACAAGCCATGGTATTACAATAATAAATATATGGAAGGACGCACACAGAAGTCAGCACTTGGTAGTACGGAGAAGGGGGGGGGGGGCAAACCACAAACCTGCCTATGGCGCCAAACTATCTAACTATGGGACTGATCCGTTAAATGTCACATTAAAGACTCGCTTTGAACTTGTGCATAAGATTATAAGTCATGCAGCTGTAGTTCGTTCTTTTTCCAATGGAGATTAGTTCGTACAATTAACCAACAGCATTTAAAACTGTAAATACAGCAGATATAAAAACCAAGCATTAGGCAGAAATCTTAAATGGTTCGGAAACGAAGAAAACATACAGAAAATCATCGAGGAGTGCGTAAGACTTTCACTGACATAGTAAAAGGTGTAACATAATAGAGGTAGTTACGGTAACAGCTCCATGGAAAACAAGAGAATACAGAAAACAAGAGAATACAGAAAACAAGAGAATACAGAAAACAAGAGAATACAGAAAACAAGCGGGTAATCTCAAGAAGTGGCTTCCGATCGACGACCTGGAAGCAAAAAGCACAGCGCAAGGGAGTGAGAGATCGGAGAGGAAAAGAAAGCTGAATAACTCGTTAAGCCGAAAACACTTCCAGCCAAGTTTTAACTCGAAAAATTCAACTTGCGGGTAGCAACTAGAAGCAAGTAAAATACCTGAACTTAGAAGAATAGTGTTCAGAATGTGCGTGAACGCGTCCTGAGTTTATAATTAGATCGCCTCGTTAATGCAATTATAAAAAACTTTCGGCAACTCTGGTAGGACTTTCCTGCTCATGGTTCGCTTCTGGATAATCCTGCACCAAAAACAATTTCCCTTAACTTTGCATTCGTTGGTTGTTTTTTTCGGGCACGGAAATAGCTAAAACTTGCTATTAACTATATGGTAATATGAAGATGGAACGTCCTTATTGACAAATGTATTTTGACGTTTGCAATCTACTCTCATCTTTGTAACTATAATTTTTATTATTACAGTGAGATTTAAACCAATAAACGTTCAGTTTAAGAATTCACACTTATTCTAGTACATCTTAAGAGTTTAAATACAGAAATTAAAAACAGATATATTAGTCAAACACTTTCGTCCCAAAAAAATATTTTCTTCCATTAGTCTATTAAATAATATATTAATACAAACACACACGTATACACTTAACGAAACGTTGGATCAATCGCTTAAGCAGAGTTTAATAGATTCAGGTATAAGTGTAAAAGCGAATTAATTTCGAATGTTTTTCCTGTAGAGTGGGGTGCATAAGTATTACCAAGCAAATTGCCCAACCAAATTGCCCAACACCCGGTGTGTTCTCTGTTTCACGCAATGAAAGCTTCAGGAATGGAGACAAAACGTCAAGCTGGTGACATCTCTGCACCAGGAGACGTTAAAACCAAGTCCTTAAAATACGTAGGATGCAAGAGAAAAATCAATAAGAATAGTCATGAAGAATTTACCAATCAATACTTGAACACGTTGAACATTTATTTTAGTTTTATTGGATAACAAGGAAACTTATGAAAAATTAAATTTTTAAGTGTGTATTTCAGCGCGGCTTATCTGCCACAACACGATTATTTTTATATTTTTGTTCCCAAACAATTTAAAGAATATCTTATAAATCACATATTGATGCCTTGAAATCTGAGTGTATCACTTCAGAACAAGATTCAGGCAACCTCATTGATATGTCCTACATTCACCACATTTGTCCTGTTATAAGCTGGGAATGCGTTGAAGGATTTGCGCACCTGAACAAGATAACATCGCGAGTCACGCGGAACGACAAAACAAAACATCACGAAACAAAAATAAAGCAGACACGAACCTTAGCAAAAACAAACAGTGTTCCACTCAAACAAACACACATGCAGGCGTAAAAGTAAAATATTGTACTCAGTCTAACTTCTGGAATCCACCACTGCGCAAACCCAGGTAACACCGTGAGATCTCTACAAAACACAAGTAGAAATTAGTTCATTTCAATTGCAACAAATCACTACTGGCCAGTAAATATAAATAAAAATAGCATGCAACCGTTCCAAAGTGTGGTATAGTAACGAATTCAAAACGATTATTGCGCATATGCGGACGATTGAGTGTTGCCTTGTGCTAACTATAGTAATAGTAGGTTTACTATTTAAACAACCACGATGATTCACACTACAATTTAAATTAATAACCTCACAAAACTGTTATAAGAACAGGAAGACAGTGTTTTAAAGAATGTGAATGCTATTCAACAACAGTTTAGAACATAGATATTAACAATAGAACCTGAACTCAGCAACTTTGGCTAGAAACTGCAAACGCGGTGTGAGCCATAAAATAAAGAAGAAGAAGCCTTATGCTAACTTGTACAGTATTGAAAGTTCAATTTACCATGCGGACGTAACAGTTGTCAGTAGTGGCGTGCCCAAGGGGGGATTGGTGGGGGCTATAAAGCTAATATCAATAATGAAATTACCTAAATAAACTGAAGAACTTAAAACATAATCCATAAAAGATATTAATGCTACAAACAAATACAGAAAAAATAATTGCTGCTTTTACCACTGGTATAACTACAACTGTAACCAATAGACCAATGATTCTGTATTTTATGTATTAACTGATCTATTCATAATATCTTACTTTAATATTTAGATGGTATTATGATTCGATTCGATTCATAAACTTGTGTGCATCCCAGATGGCGTAAAGTTAACGTCGTTGCATTGCAAGGGGTCACAAGTTCGATACCCGATGGAGGCACATTATGATTAAGATCTCATTGGAACTGTAGGTCCAGTCTGTGGCAGTGGCGTATGCTGGTTATAACGAATGGGCAATTCATCCACACACTCCTGAAGTCTCTCTGCAAATTTATCTCAACATCCACACAGTATTTATGAATATAATATCATATATGTGGAAAATTTTACCTTATTGTTGGGATCACAATCGATTAATAGTTGTGATTGCAGTTAATCTACATTTAGAATATCAAATAATAAATCAAGAAAGTATAATAAACCTATAAATAAAACCTGTAACATAGAATATGAAAGGAATGTGCTAGTGAAATAATCCATGTTGTTGGATTAAATTAATTAGGTTATTTTACGTCGCTTTTCTGCCATTTTTGGCTAATCGCGATGAGTGATGATATGATGAAATTGATGAAGGGACATTTACAAAGAACACCACCCTGCCGAGATTCCAGCAGCTTGAGAAAGCCTATCGGACATTCCGCGGCAAGCGGTTGAAAACATTCTCGCGCTCTAAGCAAAGAGATGTATGAATCAAAGATTGGTTCGGAAGAATATT
The DNA here is from genome assembly GCF_977018435.1 of Lepisma saccharinum. Taxonomy (NCBI): domain Eukaryota; kingdom Metazoa; phylum Arthropoda; class Insecta; order Zygentoma; family Lepismatidae; genus Lepisma; species Lepisma saccharinum. The sequence continues at coordinate 105,422,222 of NC_139231.1, forward strand.
GTGAAGAACTACAATGTATTAAATTTTTAAAAAAAAAATATTCCCGGGTCATCTCCGATTACCTAGATGACCCAGAGTATACGCCGCTGGTCTGTGCATAAAGTAAACTTACAACAAATCTCAACATAAATTGGTCTGATATATACACAGCACAGTCTCCACAAGGTCAACTTCAAAAGGATGCCGCGTTGTTTCTCTGCATGATAACGCGTCTCTCCCCCATCCAGCATCCTCTCCTTTTACCCTCTCGACGAAGCGCCTTCGGCAGCATCATATTTCAGATTTATTCTCCCATCATTTTCCCTCTGTTTGCCTCGACAATCTGCAGGGTATACAAACACTTGCTGCCGCCGGGAAATCGCCAGCCTGGAAACTTGGGCGATGCTTTCGGTCGTCGCGGGGGGGCCGACACAGTCCCGTCATGGTGTCTGTTTACTGTCGTCAGCCATCTGAAAACATGGGATCATTGTGTGCGTTCCGAAATGGCAACATCCCCCCCCCATCCCCCCACGGTAGTGGAAAAGTACATTTATACTAGGTTCTGAAAAGTTTCCTGCTGTCTTCTTTTCTCAGACTTTATTCTACGTTCGAAGGAACTCTTAGATATGTCTTTCCGGTGGCGTCTTCAGAATTTTTTTGTTTGCGTGGGATCAAGGGTGAAGTACAATTTCCAAGTGGGCTGTGCTTTAGTAGTCACGGCTATCATATTTTTACTCTTGTTTTTTTTATTTTCTATCTCCTTTCCTCCCCCTCCCTTTCTACCATCCTTTATCTTTTCTCTTCCTCCCTCTCTTTTATCTTTTTCTGTCTCTCTCTTTTCCCTCATTCGCTCTTTCTTATCCTTCTTTTCTTTTTTCTGTCTGTCTCTCTCTCACACACTCCTTTCGCTTTTTCTTTATACCTTTCCCTTCCTTCGGTCTTTCTTTCTTTCCTTTTTCTATCAATCTCTCTTTCTTTGCTTATTCTGTCTTCCTTTCCCTTCTATGTCTCTCCTCTCTCTCTTTACATTTCCCTTCTCTGCATTTCTTTCTTTCTGCCTTTATTATTCTCTCTCTTTTCGTGTATTTATTTATGCATTCTTTCTAGTGTTGCCCACGAGACGAGACTTTGGCCTGTCTCGTCTCGTGGAGTCTCGTGGAAATGCTGTCTCGTCTCGAAAATATTCGTTTGTCTTATGACACATGGTCAATCTCGTCTCGTCTCGAATTTTTAAAAGCCTGTCCCGTCTCGTCCCGTGGGCAACACTAATTCTTTCCTTTTTAGTTTTCTCTCTTTCTTTCTCTCCTCTCTAGTTCCTTTTCTTTATTCCTCTCTTTCGTTCTTCGTCTGTCTATACCTTTTCAATCTCTTGCCTCCACTTGTCTCATTTCCTGTATCATTCTATCTTTCTATCTCCTCTTCCTCTCATTCACTCTTTCCTCTGATTCTCTATGACTTTCTCTTCTCTTTCTCTATCACTTCTCTTTCTTTATCCATCTCCCTGAGGGTGATTCTTGCTCTAAACGATTCATCCTCGCCATAGATCAGTGATTTCCAGCTGTGGGATCAGTCACCAGAGCCTTGTTTGTGCGCAGAAATGCGATTTTAAGGGTGTATCGTGTGGAAGACAGCTTGACTTGTGAGGGCTTTGCCTACAGTTAAAGTTACCCATTAGTAAGTTTATTAATTATTATTTAACTTGGCAATTGTTTTTGTACAGACTCCATGTAAGCGACATCGTTCAGTGGTCGACTCACACGATCTTGCCACCTAAGTTCCGGGTTCGCATGCTGTAGCCCTACCTCCAACCTCCCCCCCCCTTTCCAACACACACACACATGTTGCACACCGATCAATAATACAAATTATATAATTAGCCATTCATTGCGTTGACTACAACACGCTCTTTGGGATTCACAGAGGTTGTGAAAAGGTGCTAACACTTTGAAACGAACGTCCTGTTTCCTTCTGTTGTTGGCACACGGTGGTACGAATTCAAGAATAAATCAATGAAACGGAGAGAAAAACATTACATAACAGTAAAACGTTCAATTCACTTGTCCTTCCATTACTATCTGTCTCTGTTTCTCCACCTTCCTCGATTTGCTCAGAAACTCTTTGCAAGTCGGAATAGAAATACACGTGGTGATAATTCTTATAGTGATATGGAATATATTCAGATTTTGTCTTAACGTTGTTAATGTATTGTCTTTGAGTTTGCTTACTCGTTGACAAGTCTTAAGCACGGATCGAAATTTTTCGCATTTATTTTTCTTACAAAAATCGGTAGGTTATTTTTTTTTCACTTTCGCGTTGCTTTCTCAAAAATTTCGCACTATCAAATAAAATATCTTTAAAATAAAAATTAAAATAATTGCAAATTCCTCTCGTATTCACTACAGAACTTGAGGATCAATGTAAACAAGAAAAGTTGTCAAAAGTGTGGTTGTTGCACAAGTAATTCCATGTTAAGAGTTGAGTTAGGAGCGTTATGGGCTTTTACTTTTGAGATCACCAGCGCCTAGTATGAATGTTTTGTCGTCAACGTTCGAGTAGAAACGCATGAATATGCAGTAAGCATAGGAACTCTATTGTTATCGTTTTCTACCCCTTATCTGACGAACAAGATCATGTTTCAATGACGTAGCTCTTCGTTTCTTGTGTTTTCCGCGATTTGGGGGCTTAAAGTAACAGCATGCTGGCTGTTGCCACTGGCTGCAAACACGTATTAGGAAGAGGGGAAGGGATATGCAGACAAAAGATCGTCAATGGGCTGTTTTGAATGCTTCTTTGAGACAATAGAGTGTTTTGCTCCGTTGGAGGGAGGATTTAACAGTATTCTTAGAATACAAATCGATATGGTTATGTTGCTATTTCTACTTATTTTCCTTTAAAATTAGTGTTTCCAGATACATTCATTAGTCGTGCAATTTCCGCTCTCGTATTAAACAGTAACGGTGGCTCACTGAAACAGTGGATCACTGACTTTTGTTTCGGCGTGTACTACAGCAGGTCTTATAGTAAATGCGAGCATTTAAAGTATTTAATCGTAAGTAATGTACTTAGTTTGGATTTCAAATAAAGATTTGTGGACCTCCGTGGTTAGCACAGCGCGCTACGCCGCCAGGAGTCCACGGGTTGGAATCCCAGCCTGAGTATGGGGTTCATTGTGAGTGTCCCTTCATCATTTTCACCTCGTCGCGATTAGTCAAAACTGGCAGAAAAGCGAAGTAAGTTAAACCAAATGAATCAAATTAACCTTTATTGAGAATTGAGTATAGTAATACGTGAAGTCTGTCGTCGAATTTATTTGAACGGAAATATACAGATGGATTTCCTTGTAGGTGACACTAAAAGATTTTAGATGCGGCAACACTGATTGCAGCAATACATTGTCTCTAGGATATGTTGAAGTTAGTAGTCTGTGATAATGCCGCAGAATTTATAGTTGTTAATTGTTGTGTGCCAGAAACTAGTCAATTATTGTCGTGTGTGTACAGTAAAATGGATTTAACACGGGAGCACTTCAGAGCAATGATTTTTTACGATTTTCGAGCAGGTTTAACGCAGCAGCAATGTTATGAAAGGCTCCGAAATGCATTTCAGGAGGAAGCCCCATGCCGTGCGACTGTGTTTAATTGGTTTTTAGAATTTCGACGTGGACGTCAGAAACTCAGTGATGAATTACGTGATGGTCGTCCTGTGACAGCAACTTCTCAAGAAAACGTCGACAGAGTGCGTCGCATGATAGAGGAGGATAACCGGGTGACATATGCAGTTATTAGTGCAACACTGGGTATTGGTATGAGTCAGGTTCAAACGATCCTGCATGACCACCTTGGTGTCAGGAAGCTCTGTGCCAGATGGATCCCACACCATCTTACTCAGGAGCAAAAGCAGGCACGGGTCACATGGTGCATGAAAATGCTGGACAAATTTAACCAAGGACAATCAAATGCAGTGTATGACATCGTAACAGGTGACGAAACTTGGGTGTACTGTTATGAACCCGAGAGCAAACGACAGTGGACGCAGTGGATCTTCCCGGATGAAGACCCACCAACAAAAGTCAGGAAGGGACGAAGTGTTGGCAAACAAATTGTTGCCACTTTCTTCAGTCGGACGGGCCATATTGCAACAGTGCCGCTACAGGGACGTCGGACCGTTAATGCTGAATGGTACACTACGGTTTGTTTACCGGAAATCGTACGGAAAGTTTGTGAAAAACGCCCACGAAGTCGCATTATTGTGCATCAAGACAATGCGCGCAGCCATACAGCAGTACGAACAATTGAATTCTTCAAAGCCTCCAACATCGAAGAAATGACTCATCCTCCTTACAGTCCCGACCTCGCCCCTTGTTATTTCTTCCTGTTCCCTAAAATCAAGGATACATTACGAGGTTCTTCATTTCCTACTCCCGAGGAGGCAGTCACCGCCTTCGTTCAGTGCATTCAAGAGGTGCCTGCAGATGTGTGGTCCCAGTGCTTTCACACTTGGTTTGAGCGGATGAACAAGTGTATCAACTGTCATGGAGAATACTTTGAAAAATTATAGCATTCATACTTTTGGTCTCCAGTGTTTTACTTGCGTGTCTAAAAACATTTTGTGTGACCTATCGTATTGTATTTTTGTTACTTAATTGATGTACTTTATTTCCTTAGTTTCTACTTCCTGATAGATAATGAAGTGACACGAGAATGCCCACATTCAACTCTACAGCGAACTCTACCGACAAGAAACTTAATTTCCCTTTAGGTTAACATTGCACTTTTTATTGTTAAACATGCGCCTGTATGGGGTACACAGTATATGGCAGAATAAATACATCATCCCCCCCCCCCACTTTTTCCTCGTTGCTCTCGTCTATCTGCAATTGCTACGTACCAGAGAGGCAAACAAAAACTGTTTATTAAAGTTGACTTTACGCTACCCCTCGTTGTTTACACGTAGTGCGTGCGTGGTTACAAACGCAGTTGAAACCCTTCCAAACGAAGTCACTCCATCTGTGATTGAACTAACTTCACTTGTTTGAGTAAACCCTACGTCCATGCAGGTAAATCGGTACTTGGGTTACAGTTGGGCAATGTCTCTCCGCCGGGAATCGAACCAGGGATCCACTGATTACAAAGCGACAGCGTTAACAACGGAGGAGGGAATTGGAGAAAATAAATTGGGGTAGTATTCACATGCGATGACTTTGAAAAAGAAAAAAACAATAATAAACCTCCGTGCCAAAAATTGGAATTGAATCCAAAAACTTACGAAAATGGATCATGTTCTAGTATCGTGCAGATCTCAATGTATAAGTTATTAGACCAGACACTTCGAAAACTTCGCCCAAAGAAATTCATTTCACAGCTGCTGCTTACATTATTAAGAGTAGAGTCTGCAAAAGATTACTCCTACTTTTTTTTCCCGGGGGAATTACTGGAGGCTTGATTTTAAGAGAAAAGTTGCACTTTCCTTCGTAGATACATTGTTCCATGCGAGCCGGTTTCGTTGGAGGAAAAAAAAGTGTCTCATAAATATGTAGTTTGCGGAATATGACAGCATTGGTCGTTATATCGTTAATCACGGGACCTCTTTGCCTTTCGTTGTTTCTACGTCATGCAGGAAAAAGATGCCCCCCCCCCTCTTCATTTCTGCTCAGTCAAAGACTGAGTTCACGTTGCATGAAACAAAATGCATTTAGGACATGAATATTCATCGGAAGTCTTCATCGCGAATTGACTCTAGTAGCCACTCCGCACCCCTCCCCCCTTCTCCTCTCTCTCTCTCTCTCTCTCTTTCTCTATCTCTCTCTCTCTCTCTCTCTCTCTTCCGTTTCGCGGGCGGAAAAAGCAATTATTTTGATTTAAAACTCGCCAAGTTCTCTCCATATTTTTTGCGTGCATCCTTACGCCTATGATGAGCTAAGGATACACCCAGGAGCAACAGTCGAGTTGGAGTTTCAAATACAGAGCGACATACCCTGGGGTTATCAGGGGGAATTGTATTCCTCATTAATTTTCTAGAAAAAAGTTGTTGGATTCTGGAAACGATGGTAATATATAGCAGTCATAAGTCATGGTGTGGTGCTAAGCACAGGGGAGCACTTTACCTTTTTTACCTTTTACCATAAGTTAAAAATAAAACTCCGGCCCTCCTTTCTGGTAGCAAGTAGTAGCTTTTCGTTCAACTATTCATGAACCACAAAATTCAAAACATGCAAGGAAAATACAATGGGGCAATCTGTGTTAAGGGCTATGACTAAGCAATGGTGCGATGGGGTGTCGCCGCCAATCTGGACGAGGGTGGGCTCTGGCTCAACGTGAAATAGTCTTCACCCACACTCTGTCAGCCCAAATGGCCTATACTCTGTCCCGGGGATCTCTGGAGCAAGAAAACGAAAGTAAGTCTCGAGAACTAGTGCGAGCGAACTGGATTTTGTGGTAAGGGAAAATAGATTTCAGTTACCAGCCCTTGCAGAAGTGTGTACTGCTTCCGCCTACTCGCTTTCTCCCCTTTCCTTCCCTTATGCGCGGTCTTGCTCCACAGATTCCCGAGATAGAGTATACGTAAGGTGTTTGCAATATCCTTTGTAGTAGAGAGTTACACTTACTCATATTCGAACAGAACCGGGAAAAGGTAGAGATATAAATAAGGAAGGAAGAAAGAAACTGAGAAAGAATAGTTGAAAGGACAAGAGAGACACGGGATAATCTAAAAATATAACAAAAATAGAAATAAAGAACGAGGAAAATGAACAGAAAGAGAAAAGGGGAGATATACAAATAGGGAATATAGGAGGGCAAAAGATGCAAAGAAAGAGAAATAGATGAAGAAAGAAAAGTAGAGAACAGTGAAACGAAAACAGAAAAATGTAATGGAAACCTAGTATATGATGCACTAACCTCCCTCATATGGACCACAAAACTTCGTCAAATTGATGTGCATTGACATTATAAGGGCATATAGGCTCTTCATGAAGGAATAGTGTATAGAAATCAGCCCCTAATCATTACTTTTCATGTGCACCTCAAGCTTCATAACGCTCAACGATTGTACCTCTACAGGACCACTAAACTGAAAATAATAATACAAACAAAACAGGTGGACTTCCATTAACCGAACTTGCACAGTTGATGAAACAACAAAACAATTGAACCACTCTGGTCTGTTATTAAGTTAATTCTACTGCCATCAACCACCCATCCCCGACAAAAACGAAAATCTGCTAATAAATACATTATAAGTTCCATATTTCAGAGGCTGGAAAAAACCTCCCTTCTGTTGGAGACACCATTAAAACTTGTCACGGTGTGTGACAACGATATCCAGCGCCATCTATTAACGAACGGTTCTGAAACTAGATTACAGTAATCAAATTAAGTTTCTGCCCCCCTGACCTTTGATTTTTCATCACCCCACACCCTCTCGGAAGCCTTTTGTTTACAGATTAACTCCTCTCTATATTGGACCCTATGACAGTGTTGGTTATGTGGTTCGTACCTGTGGTTCACTAGCCTCTCTCGCCGTCAATACAATTTCGGTGCCCCTGTTGGAAGAGAGGATCGCACAGAAGGGGGAGGAGGGGGCTTATGCAATTCCCATATGTGTTGAAAGGCTTTTCCCCGAACGCACATATAAGTGCAATCTTCATTATGTGGGGAATGTTAAGTCACAATATACAACGAAGTGGAGGGGTTGTTGGATGTTACATTCCCTCCCTCTGGTTTAGCTTTTACATAAATAAAGGACTAAATACAGGTGAAATGCAAAGTATAGGACTCACTATTAAAAAAAAGAAGGTATAACATCTAGATAGGGTCAGGTAAACCCGTTTACAAAATTTCGAGGCAAATCACTGGATAGAAGTTGTTGGGGACAAGAAAGTATACTTTTCTTTGTATTGCACACAGGAAACCGCAACACTATTTTAGCATTAGAAGACACTACACGTTCCTGACGATTTAATTCCATAAACAATTCAAGGTCATCGTATTGGGTTTCCAATTTTATACTTACAGTGTCCCATATTAGCCGTGAACATATCAATATTATAAAAAATAATTTGTTAAGGGTATTACCATGGTAAGGGCTTATGACATGAATTATATTTTCTAATCATTTAATTTAAAAAGTATTTACGTTTAAAGTTGGGAGTCACCAGCATTGAAGTAAAATGCTTTGTGTTTTGTGTTTTTCGATGTGCACAGAATTTCAACGGATAAGCTGTAGACTGAAAATAACGTATTGCAATCTCCTAACCACTAACATGTGTCCCTAAGAATCGAAGCCAAGGACCCTTGATTACAAGCAAGGCTGGGTTGGAAGTACCGAGAGGGTGTGACAATTTCTTTCTCTCTCTATCTCTTTCTTCCCTGTTTTCTTGGGTTTTCCCCTGTTTTCCTGTCTCTTTCTTTCCTTCTTTCTTACTCTCTTTCTGCATCTTTATATTTCTGTTTCTCTACCTACCATTTCTTCCTCTTATCTTTCCTTCTTTTCTTTCTCAATTTCTCGATCTATTTGTTACTCTTTCCCTACATCGTTCGTTCTTTCTGTTTCTTGTTACGGTTCTCTATTACTTTCTTTCTATTAATTTGTCCCGTTCTTTCTATTTCTCTATTTCCTTCTACTTCCAGGCTCTTCTATATGTGTTGGTGTGTGCATCTCTCTTTACACTCTTGCACTTTTAACCTTCAATAAGGAGCTTTTTACACCCTTCAAATAAGAATTCTTATTTCAAACCGCCTGTCTCTCCTTCTCTAATCATCTGTGTGCATTCTTACTATTTTAGTGGGCAAGAGGGTGGGCCCTGTGGCGTGGTCGGTGTCAGTGACATGAATGTTACATTTCAGTATACGGGCCTCTTTCATTCTTAAAAAAAATATACTTTCTCTTCGTAAAGGGGCAATATTTCAAAGGCGTTTAAAAAGTGTTTAGAACTTGGGAAAGTGAACTTTCAATAGATTTCGTACCGGTTATGGCTTTCTCATGTATACATGGCGTGAAATCTATTATTGTAAAATAAAACTGTACGTGGCACAGACCGTTTAATTATTGTAGGTCCCGTCAAGGCGACGGAAAAGTAGAGGTTTATTTATCACTGTTACACCTGTGGCTGATTGTGACCGTTTGTGAGATGACAAACAGCACACCGGGATATTGTCCTGTCTCTCTCCGATGCAGTCCGGCCTTAGTTCCAAGACAGAGATTACCACTACGGTATCGGGAGTAACCAGCATTTAATTGACACAATATGAATGTCGTGTGCGTCTCAAACTCTCACGGTTTGACCCTGTCTTCTCAAGGATCCTTGCAATTAAGATTCGCAACAAATGGCACATTTCGGTCGGCGAAACCGAAGCAAGCATCGCACTTACCACCCGAAACGTCGATTCACCGCACCTTGCGACGAAATTGCCTGTATTCACGACACGCCGTGCAATAACGCGGTGCCTCATCACCTCCGTCCGCATTTCCCGAAGCGAGCGTCGTCTCGTTCGGGGGGTTCTTGCGGTGGCGGCGTCTTGCGCTATTCGATACGCATTAGGAGACGGTAATCGCTCATAACGGCCACGATTATCGGGTTTAAAGGAGGCTCCGCACCGCAGGATCCGGCGGGAAGACCGCACTGTAACCGAAGACAATATACCCCCCTCTCTCTCTCTATCTATCTATCTATCCGGGTTCTTTTCCCCTTCCTCCTTCTTGTCTTCTGTTCCTATTTATCTTCCAATATTTCTCTCTCTCTTCTTTAATCTCGCTCTCTTCTATCTTCCTCCCTCTTTTACTCTTTCCTTCTATCCATTTCTTCCTAATCTCTGCTCTATTCTTGTTTCCCTGTTCCTCTCTCTCTCTCTCTCTTATCTCTTTCTGTCTCTCTCTTTTTCCCTCACTCGCACTTTCTTATCCTTCTTCTCCTTTTTCTGTCTCTCTCTCTCTCACACACACTCACTCTTTCTTTCTACCTTTCCCTTCTTTCTTTCCTTTTCTATCAATCTCTCTTTCTTTGCTTATTCTGTCTTCCTTTCCCTTCACTGTCTCTCCTCTCTCTCTCTCTTTACATTTCCCTTCTCTGCATTTCTTTCTTTCTGCCTTTATTATTCTCTCCCTTTTGGTGTATTTATTTCTGCTTTCTTTTCTCTTTAGTTTTTTCCCTCTCTCTCTCCTTCTTTCCTGCCTTCCCCTGTTTTTCTTTCTTTCATTACTTCTCTGTTCCCCTTTGCTGGGCCTCCTGATAGTGTAGTGGCTAAGAGTATTCCCTTATCGAAGAATACTAGATTGTACTCTAAATGGAGACACATTGCCCACTGGTTCAGATCCGCCTATAAACTGTACGTCCAGTCCTAATTAGCCTACCTAAACATAGAAAAGAGACTTGAAACATTTCCACTCCCTTCCCCCCTCTATTTCCTCCTCTTTCCTTTCCATATATATCTCTCCTACAATTATCGTACACAAACAGTAACTTACCTACAATTATTTTCCCTCATCTGGACATTGATTGAAGAACAGTGCCAGATGTCGCGCACACCTGTGCTGCCCTCTGACACAACCAATGTTACATGTACACCTTGTAATTTCGAAAAAGAAACAGGTTTTTATGAATATGTCATAATGAACCCCACAAATAGTCTTAATGCATAACATGCGTAATAATTTATCGCTATTTTATCAATTCGATAAATACCCACAGAGATCATCCATACACATCGAAAATTATTGCAAGCGACTCCATAGCTATTTTAACCATGTTTCTTTTTACTTCGTACAAAAACATTTTTTTTACACCCTACTAACTTTTCTCATACTGAACGTTCATGTTGTTTAATGGTTAAAATATACCCACATAGACAAAGTTAATACCCAGTGCAAGACTCATGCCTATCGCCTTTGGTTCAAAGTCTCGGTTGGACTTTCCGGACACCTTGTACAAGGTTACAGAATTTCAATATAGCATCTACACCGTGTTCACAAATTATTGGACGATTTTGTAACACTACAGTTTCACTAATATTGAACAGAAAAGACATATTACCACCATCTGAAAGTGTTTTAAGTCCACTTTATGCACAGTAAGGCTAATTAAGACTGGACCTACAGTTTAAAGTGGGATCCGAATCACTATGTGCCTCCACCGGGTATCGAACCCGGGACCCATTGATTACAAGGCAATGACGCTACCGCTGCGCCATCAGGGAGGCATGTGAAAGAGGAATATTTGAAATTTTACACAGACCTTAAATGCATTCGATGTGCTCCCAACGTGTGGCAGGGCAGATGTCCAGGCAATACTTACATTTTCACCAAACCTTCTCAAGCATGTGTGTGACGTCTCCGATGGTGGTTTCCTCGGTCACCGGACCTCACAGCAAGCGATTTCTTCCTGTGGGGTTTCATCAAAGTCAAGGATTTCGTACAGACACTGTCAGAATTGCAAAAGTGCATCAACACTGCCATCGGGAACGTCACGTATGACATGCTTGAGAGCGTTTGGTGAGAATGGGAATACTACCTGGACATCTGTCCTGCCACACGTGTGGCACACATAGAATGCATTTAAGGTCTGTGTAAAACTTCAAGTATTCATCTTTCAAATGAAGGTAATATAAAATATGTCTGTTCAATACTAGTGAAACTGTATTATTATAAAATTGTTCAATAATTTTTGGACACTGTGTACATACTTTGAGTGATACCACATGCACTATACAGGGATACTATAAATTACAGCGCCTAGAATAACGTAGTGTGGAAAACGGCATGCTTCTGCGCTCTTAGGCTGGTTCCACTCGAAAATGATCCGCTAGAGGCGCTGGTGTTGACCCCGGTGCTTGGTGTTCGACTGCTTATAATGGAAGTAAATGGAGTTTTCGCTGCAACGTCTGATTCTTTTACATGAAGCATTTCTATGAATGCGATAATTGCTATGATATTTGGTACAGTGGTCGCGAAGATATTAACGAACATTCTAGACAGTCGACACGTCCTGTTATCGTCATACTTTCGTTAATAATACGGGAGAAAAAATACGCGTGGAATGTTCTTGGCAACTAAATTTTTGTGTATGAATTAGGTTCATTATTATTATCATCATCATCATTTCTTTTAAAGATATACACACTGAAGCATTTGTATTTTTGATATTTACTGTATCTTTTCTTCCACTTTAAACTAATCACGGCGATGATGATAATGATGATTGCATGAAACGACAAGGGGAATCCCACAAAACTTTCTTAGTGCCATCGACATGAGTGTAAGGCAACTTTCAAACCAATGGGACAATCGACACGGGATGTTCACACTGTCATACTAGTGACACACACTTCCAGACTGTAAAATAGCATTCATAGCACATGAGGGTCCAAACAGCAAACGACACGTTCATATGACGTATTCTCGTGCTACTTGTTACTTCGGTCGTAAAGCTCCTTAAAGGAAGGGTGCTGAGACCGAAGCGACGCGCTACAGGGGGAGTTCCCAACTAAGTGACAAGCGACATGGTGCCTTCAGTCTATTAGCAAGCGTTGCTTTCGAACAACAGATAGGCGACACGAGAAACCGCACAATACAACAACAGATCTAGGCGACACGATAAGCCACACGTGTCGCTTTGTCGCTTCTGCGTCGCTCAAACTGGGCCATTTCCTCAATAGCTTGCAACATGTGGCCGTGGTTTGTTGTTCGCGCATACGCGATGCAATGAGTGTCTTGCTTTAGTGAGATTGCGCACCAAAGTGACAAGCGGCACGCGACACTTATCGCTTGAGGATTTCATACACCGAACGCTGGCCTGTGCTTCCCGTCATGCCGCTACGATGTGAAATGTTGCTCTTGATTGGCTCCTTTCCAAGCGACATGTGTTACTTCGGAATGAAAGTTGCCTTGCACCGAATGACCCATGTCGCTTTGGTGTGAAATCCTCGTATCGTTTGTCGCGTGTGGCTTTGGTGTAAAATCTCCTTGAGGAAACGGTGCAGTCAGAGCTTTTGTCCCTACGGTTCGAAAGGCTGCATTGACTTCCGACTGCTCGCTTTCAAGCGACATTTGTGGTTTGTCGCCTCGGTATGAAACATCTCTCAGGATACTATTTATATTCTAATAACATAGAAAAATAAACTCTAATACACAGTCTAAGACCTGACGTCCGGAATCACATTGCGATGTTTCTTCTTGTGTTACGCATGCTATTTATTTATTAATTTTATTTTACTTTTCTTTTCTTTCCAAATTAATGCCATTTCGTGACTGCAAATCACTCCACAAATATAACTGTTTCCATCAATTCACTTACCGCCTTTCTAGATAAACAAATCTACACAATATATTCCAAAAACTAACTAAGCCGCATTACTTTCATAACAAAATTAGCACCTGGGTCGATCGCACTGCCATCTACTTGTCATCGTCTCGGGGAACCAGTTTCTTGGGTCGTTTTCCACACTACGTTATTCAAGGCGCTGTACTATAAATGATTCATCCGATTTCAAAACACTGTATTTTCCAAAGTATTGCACATACATGAAAATAACTGAAAACTCACCAAGTTTGCATCGTAACACACCAGTTGGCACCACGAGTGCAGTGCCTGTACAAAATGGCGGCAAACCGAGAAAAGAGTTTTTGTGTGTTGGAATATGCGAGATGTTCATCTGTTATTGCAGTGCAGCGTGCATTGAGAAGAGAGTACAGAAAAGAACCACCATGTAAACAGAGCATTTGCTTACGTACCCCCCCTGCCAAGAACACTGGTAGAGCTCAGGGAACGCATCAATGCTTCTCTGATGATCATTGGTAGGGGATTGCTACGAAATGTATGGGTGGAACTCGACTGCCGCTTGGATGTGTGTTCTGTGGCTAGAAGGGCACACATAGAACATTTGTAGAATGTGAAGAAAACTTGGTGAATTTACAGTTATTTTCATATAACATTCAATGTGAGGAAAGTGGGTGAGTTTACATTTATTTCCATGTATATCATTCATATCTGTATGTGCAATACTTTGGAAAATAGTGTTTTAAAATCGAATGAATCATTTATAGTAGCCCTGTATTTTGATGCGCAAGATTTCTGCACGGCTGCCATGTGAATAACAAATATAACCACGTCTATATGTTTGCAGTGACTTCATTCTTACAACGGATAGAGATTAGAAATCCAGACTCTGAACAAATCCTGCTCTCCGTTTCAGATGGACAAGCTGGCCCTTGTTCTTCTGGCGACGTGGCTGGGGTTCGTCTCCGGGGCAGCGGACATCGACGACAACCTGGTGCTCTCGAAAGAGATGATCCGAGCCCTCCTTGAGCCCCACGCGCCGAAGAGGCTGCTGGGACAGCCGGAGATCCCCGACCCTCTGGCGCTGCCCTCGGACGAAGACAGCTACAACGAGCTCCTCAACTCCCTAGAGAACTTCGGAGACGGCGATCGGCCGGGGTCTGCGTCCAGCGGCACGCACCACTTCGTCTCTTCCACGTTTCCAGGTGAGCAATGTGTCTTTCTTTCACACAGCGTCACTAGAGTAGCCTCGTCTAGTTCGCTGCACTTCTTGACTCTCTCTGCACTCAAGAGTCTGGTTGGTCACACAGTGTAACACAGACTTGTCTACTTCGTTGATCGGGTGTCGTGTAGTGTATTTGATGTCTGCACCGTTTGCACTGTTCTGGAGCGGTGTAATGTGTTGTGTATGGTCACGTGGTGCGTGCCAACTAATCAAATGTACGTTTAAAGCAGCAGACAGGCATTTGTTGAATCTTCTGAACTTGAACAACGCTTATCGTCTGCTTGGTTGAACGTCATTTCCTTTCACCAACCTGACACCTAGTGTCAAAAAGTGCAACGACCTAGACAGAGCTATTCCCGGATTTAGGAGGTCTTGGTTGGGAGCATTGGGGCTATAGCACCGGGCTTCCATTTGCAAAGGGACCTCCAAAGAGGAAAAATTGCTTTGAAAAGGCCCACAAAGTGAAAAAAATGAAATTTTTGAAATGTGGTACAAATATTTTAAATAGATAGCTATCTGACATAACTAGACCTAAAATACATGATTGAAATTGAAGCGCTCGGGGGTAAAACATGATGGCAGTTTAGTCATTATTGACTTTCTTAAGCAGAAAGCTATTATTATTATTATTATTATTATTATTATTATTATTAGAGCTATGCTGAAGATACATTGTTTTCGTGTTGTATTTTTACCAATTTCAGAAGGCTTCAATGAGTCCATTGCAAATTGTATGACAGGAATTACATGCGAAAATTGAATTATTACTCTTTTTACTTTTAACTCAATAATGACCTAAATGTCACCATGTTTTACCCCCTGAGCCCTTCAATTGTATATACTAACTCGTATATAGGAGGGTCTCGCAATAAATCCGGGACTGGTGCTACCATGGTGGAATGAGTATAATCAGGTATTTTTGTAGAGGGAGTCTGAACGTTGATATCAGTAATAATTATGTAATAATAATAATTAGTACACATCTCTATTCAGGCTGCCCCAAAGGATTACGTACAATATACAGATTGTACACGATGAACCTCCGGGATTTTGAAGTGATGGGAAATTAAAACGAACACACCTGCAGATTTTTGGGTAATTTTATTGCAAAGAGCAACTCAAAAAAGTTTCTTAAAAAAATACCATACTTCTATGTGAGCACCTTTAGTGACACGAAGAATGTCCAGCCGGTATTCCACTTCGCGCCACGTCGTCAGGGACGGTATCAATGGCAGCAACAATTCCGTCACGCAAAGCATTCACGTTTGGCACCTTCGTTGAGTAAACTGCGTCCTTAACATACCCCCAGAGGAAGAAGGAGTGATATCTGGGCTACGTGGTGGCTTGCCTGATCGACTTCCGCCGGCTTGTCAATGCTTTCTCTTGAGAAGGCGCCATTTTCACAAGCGACAGCGCTGCCAAGCATGACGCACACGAACTACAAAAAAACCAAACAGAAACTTGAGCGTATATGGCACCAAATACAAAAGACTGGATAGTCGTAACTTTATTTGCGTTGAAACCCCGGAGGTTCATCGTGTACACCCTGTACCTTTTCATTAACCGTTTGTACTTAAGTGCATTACTTGTTGTGATGGCACCTTCTGTCCCACAACTATCATTGCTAGCGGCTAGTCTTCGAAAGATGGAGTCTGGTGAAAATTAATGTTGATAGATGCATTGCTCTCGTGTGCCACGACGGGCAGGGGGACAGGGGGGTCTCCTCCATCAGAACAGGAATATAGCATCTAGCCTTGTGGTACGCATGTAAACACGAAATTTCTCGCACGGATGATTCTCATAAATACGACATGCTGTGTCCCAACGGTCCACAAACAGGAGTATGAAAAATTCAGCAGACATATTGCGCAAGGGAGAGTTCAGAGGGATTTTTATTTGCTCGCGGCTAGAAACCAAAAATAATTTCATGTTTGTCGTTGATTTCGAATAGGAATTCAATGGGGGTCAAGGCCCTCATGTGGCACTTCTCCGAACTATATTAAACACGTGTGGAACCTTCCACTCTTCCTCAAAGTAAAAAAAAAGGCAAAGCTATACATTGCACCGTCCCATTAAGGCACACTGGCGTAAGCAGGATTTTTCTAGGGGGTGCTGGAAGGTGCATAGCTGTTTTCTGGGGGAAGATGTCGGCATTCACAGCAAGATATTTCGTATACTTAGTACTTCAAACTCTCAAAATTTGCAATCGAGGGGGGGGGGGCGAGTTTGCATTTACCACTGTTGGTCTATCCCGAGTTCTTCACTGCTTTTATTTGAAAATGTTGATTTTCTCAAAATTTCGGAGGGGGCTGTAGCCCCACCAGCGGCCCCTCTGCATACTCCACTCCATAGAAGGTATAGCCTGACAAATTCTCCTTCTCTAATATGATCAGTACCACGCTTTAATCCTATTTTTCTGCCAAGGTTGCTTCCAGGTAACCAATGATCAGAGGACGAGTGTGCCCCAGAGCCGCTTCATTCGGGGCATTGTCGAAAAAAGTTTCATCTAAGATCAGTCACCCCGACAATCGAACCCGAGTATCTTGTGTGGTAGACAGATGATTTACCAACTGGGTGTGTCACAATAGCTTTATGGAATAAGCGTATCTTTAAAGAAAGAGTCATATAATTTGGTACACCTTTTGACCATGCTATTTTTATATTCTAAATGAAAAATTAAGCCATTTTTCAAATCATGTGTGCGTTGCCTATCTCGATGGCGTAGTGATAGTGCCGTCGCCTTGTAGTCAAGGGGTCGGTCCCTGGTTCGGTACCCGGTAGTGATCACACATGATACAGTGTTTCGGATCTCACTTTAAACTGTATGTCCAGTCCCAATTAGCCTTTCTGTGCATAAAGTGGACTCAAAACAACAATTCAAATTCAAGTCACGATCCAAAAATTATTTTCTTCCTGTGTTAAAAGTACTACTACAACATTGGGCAACTCGCCTACACATGTGGAGGGTAGCGAGCGCTCCTGCGGTGCGAGCTTCCCACCTGCACACAAACTCAGGGCAGTAAGCAGCAGAGCAGGAGCAACCATACATGCCCTCTTTAGTTACACTCCATCGGCATCGCCAGAACTTTTTGTAGGGAGGTCAGGCAATTGATCAAACTTGAATATTAGATAATAGCAGTAATTATTATTATTATCATGCATAAAATAATAACTAATATAAACTCAATATAATAAATTAGTTTTATTGAAAATTTATTATTATTATTATTAGAATTATTATATCCTTCGGGAGATTTTTATACTCGACCCACCAGATGAGTGAATATCCACAACTCATTTCTTAAACTTTTTACTACATTTATGCTGTTGTGTACTGAAATTCATGCTTATTCTATTTTGATACTAACACACCTAATTTAAGAAAAAGGTTTAACGCTTAGAATGAAATTTTAGCCATAGTTTTTATGTTGGGTGACCTGTCGCATAATTTGGAAAGTATGTAACATTTTTTTTCTCGGTTTTAATGGTAGAATATAAAAACAAACTGATTCGTGTATTTTACATTTATAATTGCTTTCATTTCACGTATTTATACTTGGTTATTCTATTGCTTGATTGATTGAGTTAAAATGTTTGGGTGCGTAGCCACGCATGGTTATTTTGCACCCTTCAGTGTATGCGGGGAAGATCCCCTTATCTAAAACCCTTACCTCAAAATTTAAAAAAGGGGTGTAGAAAGCCCCTTTGCAAAGGTTCAAAATGCGGGTTGTAAATGGGACTCCATAGGACATACACAACACATTAAAAAAGGTACAAGCTTCATGATTTTTTGTAACTTGAACTGAACGATGCCAATTTTCAGGGAGGGGGAGGGGGGTCGACGGACGCATTCGACACCCGTACCGACGACCATGTTAAACCCCATCCCCACCCCGGAACGACCTGGATTGATTGATTGAGTTGGTGTTTTAAGTCCACTTTATGCACAGTAAGGCTAATCGGGACTGGACCTACAGTTGCTTAAAGTGGGATCCGAACCACTATGCGCCTCCACTGGGTATTGAACCCGGAACCCCTTGGTTACAAGGCGACGACGCTACCACTGAACATGACTTGGATCATCAGTTATTAGGGGCTTACACACACAAGATGTTACACTCTAAAAAGCTAGCTAACATATTGAGGTAGACCATTTTTGGAAAAACCACGAGTTGAAATCTGTGACGTTTCCTCAATGTATGGTCTAGTTAACGCCATGCCTGCTTCGATTAGGAAAAAAAAGCTCACGGTATCTATGATAGAAACTAATCAGAACTAGCAATATGGCGGTTACTTAGAAACGGAATATAGGTAGTTAGTTTCCTTTGACAAGCAACAGAGGATGTGGTACATGTCGTTCAAGTGTAACGCTAATTCTGATAGGGTTGCCGGGGAAAGGGGAGCAAGTAGGTCTCTTCTGATTAAAGGAAATCGAACTTCATTACACGAAGGGATTTTTCAAAGCGACGATTCTCGGATTATATGCGCGCAAGTCTGAATTTATTACTACTGCTCTAGATCGATATGGTAACATACTTCCTGTGAGGTGACCAAGACTTCTATGTCTAAACAACGCTTATGCATTCGCCTCGGGAAGCTGCCGCGTGAAATGAATGCTGTAATAAAGAATTACTTATTGCACACAAAAGAAAGACAAAGATTTCCTCGGGAAGGGCTGTTCGTAGGTTATTTTTCAGAAACGGCGATCAATGCGTTTTTTTCTAAACCTTGACACCAGTGCAATTAGTAATATTACCCAATAATTTCTTAAAGCCTTTTTTTCATTAAATCACATTACGAAGCACACTTATAACTAACTGATGTAAACATAATGTATCTTAATAAAGTTTCGATGGCATAGTGGTAACGTCATTCCCTTGTAATTAAGGGGTCCCGTGTTCGATGCCCTCTGAAGGCACACAGTGGTTCGGATACGACCACGTTAAACTGGAGATACAATCCCGATTAGCCTATCTGTGTAGAAAGTGAACTCTAAACAATACCTGAATTCAATCAACTTTCAATTTTATAATACAACTTCATCATATTCTTGTAAGTTTGTCCAAATTGAAATCTCCTTTTGTATCAATGTATCATGTTCGAAAGAACGTTGTAAAGAAAATTCTCAAGATGTCCACACCACATTTGGTCGTTTATCCTCCGTGGTGTTAAAATGTTGTTGCTTACAGCCATTTCTCTGTGTTATATTAACACCACTGGTAAAGCGTTGACCAAAATGTGAGACCTCTCTCTGTGTTGTTGAACTGCTGTGATTTTGTCAGTGAAATATGATATTCTGACACATTCTGCATTTTTCCAGTATGCAGATTACAACAGTACCTTGTGACCATCCATGGAAAAAAATGTTTATGAAATCATGAATGTAGCACCTCAAACCTTTGATATTTCCAGGTTAAGCTCCTTTTCAAAGTGCTGTACATGTGTATGTGTGTGTGTGTGCGTGTATGGAAAAAGAGATCTGCAAAAATTGAACGTCTAAAATTACACATTCCTTTAAGACGCCTTTTCGGTGGTCACATACAGAAAGATACAAGGAGTTTCCTTTTTCATGCATCGACAAACACATTTTCTCGCGTCGCGATGGTGGTTTGGACAGAAAAGTCGACGACAAAGTCATAAGCTAGCATTTTCAGGTTTCCTCGGCCCACGGATAGAACGGAAAGACCATATTGCATAAAAAAAAATTGCTTCGCTTTCAACGGGCATTTTTTATTTCAGACACACACACACAGAAAAAGGAATGCTTATTCGGTTACACAAAATTTGTTTTCCCTTTCTCGTGAGGCCGCTGAAAAACTTTTTTAGCGGGGGAGAGGAAGGATGTGAATTCGAAACTTGTAAAAATCGAATATGGTCAAATCCGCGGGAGGATATTTCCTTTCATCAAAGAGGGTTTTACGTCAAGGACACATGGAAGTCAAAAGACATCCTGCAGTCAGGGCGAGAATTTAGTCTGCCTGCAATTTTTTATTTTTTTATTTTTTTTATTTTTTAGAAAGTATCTAGTTTCTCTGAATTATCTCTTAAACTAAAAATCGTGGCGCAGGAGGCCTTTGAGGGCCAAGGCTTCTCACAGGGGCTGTCATTGAGTGGCGTATAGTATGAACGTTGTTGGGTTCCATGTTTCTAGGGTTTTGAGACGCCAGCTCCCTGCTTCTATTCAATTAACCTCCAATTGTCCTCCCGATGATTGCTCAACGCCGAAATTTCGATTCCAGGACCGCTTGCACTAGAGGCGAGAACACTAACCATTCAGTTACGCAGAAACTTTCTGATAAATCCCATTTGTTAAAATTTCCTGCAGACAACTGATTGTCAATATTGTCTAGGTATTTGAAGCAGAGATCAGACTTACGGCATCTCAAAACTTTTAAAATCTATGCAATATCTCCTGAAATCTTGGTGAAGAATTCTAAATATAGCTAAATTTTTGAATTTATGAACCCAACGTGGTGCTTCAAAATAATACATAATTTTCGTAAAAAGTGCTACTAAGATTTCGCAAAGGTGTGAATAACGTGAGAAAAAATATTATCAGTTAAGCCTATCTTCAGCTTTGCATGTAATGCATTAGAGAACGATGAGTAAGCTTAACGAAAACCGCTACACCATTGACAGAAAAAAAAAAAAAGCTTTCATGCGGATGTGTTATGCCCTGGTGCCTTTCAATATGAAACAGAGCGTCAGTTGCGTGAATTTCTCGGTTCCCCCGTTTTGTATTTACTCTATTTATTTACTTATTATTTACATGGTACAGTATAATATAAAATAGCACGTGTAGGAAGTTATTTTCGTGACCAGATCTATTTTGGTATCCAGAACATGTCACGTTTACAATTTGAGTAATGATGTTAATGATTTTATTAAAGTGTTTAAGTGCTGTATTGTGAAAACTGGATTAGTATTAACATAATACCAGGGATCATTGACGGAAGGTGAGACTGAAAAGGGGCACACTTGACACAGACGAATAACACACGATTACACAGAGCATTATACAGGCTGTAGTTCCAGGTGCCACAGCATCGTTGACCTGCAAGAAAGTTGTCCAAGGTGTACTGTGTGGAAAAGAGGTGACTTTCCAGAACGTTACCTTTTACATCTCGTAAATCAATCCAAATTGAATTTTAATACTGAAAAAATATTTAAAAATCTGTGCCAATATATAGATACGCTGGGTAAATGACATATATTGATTGCTACAACTACATGTAAAATCTAATACAATCATAAGCATGAATAATGCATTATAGCCATGTTACCACAGGCTATTAAGAGGTAATGAATACTAATTATGAGTGAGGTTAGCCACGGAAATAACGCGCTACAAAGCCTCTACAAAACCTGGCGAATAGGTGGGAGCTTTCGAAAGAAAATATGCATGCAGGCCGACAGCTTCATTCGATATTCATCTCGTCAGTTGCTCAAAAACGTTATACATAAATTCATACCGGTTACGTATTTCCCATGATCCGAGCTTTATTCTGCGAACATTTACAGGTTAATCTACACGATTTCCGTTAATGTTTTTGTGCCTTGCTTTTCGTTTCGTAAGGGAGGAGATAAAATGCTTGGGAAAATAGAAGGGTTTATGAAATAAGATTTTCCCCCTATTTGCCAGGGTCTAGCCGCGGTAATCGAGTACGTAAGGAAACTCGGGTTCAATTCCTGGAGTGGTTGATTTCAGGTGGAAAATTTGTTACTGTTCTCCTGCATAGTGTGGCTCTGGGGCTCAGCCGGCCTCTTAATCAGTCGGCAACTGGTAGCATCGATGAGGTTCTTAAAGGTAGCAGGAGTAAGGTGCTGATCATATCACCCCAACAATGGCTGGGACCGTGAACGTGTGGAACCTTATCTCCACATAATCCATATACGTCTTCATGTCACGGTGCAATGAGTATTAACTTCGTCTTTATCACCAAAAATTGATTGATTCATGGTTTATTTTACTTCGCTTTTCCGCCGTTTTTTGCTAATCGCGAAGGTGAGAATGAGTGATGATATGATGAAACCGATGAAGGAACACTCACCTAGAACACCCATGTCCATGCCGGGATTCGATCCTGGGACACCGGGGGTCGTATGCTAACCACTCTGCCACAGAGGTCGGCTTAACAATAAAAAGATCAACCTCGGTGGTGGAGTGGTCAGTGTAGCGCGATAAATCAGAGGACCCGAGTTCGAATCCAGGGTAAAACATTGATGTTTATGTTTTTGTCCTGTTGAAAATTGAAGCGAATAATAGAAAAACAAGCCGTGGAAAGAATTTTTTGACAAACTTGGTGTAGTTATATTGCTGTCGTCAAGAGGTTCGCGGTATTCGATAATGGGAGGGAAAAAGTGGATAACGATTTGACCACACCAACTGCTGTAAAGATGATTTTGATTTGAAATTCTTATTGGGAGCTAAATGCTTTAAGGGACTGGTCTGAAATTTGAGCTTTAGTTTTAATTCAACTTTAATCACAGATAGACTGAAACTACAGTTTAAGCTAGTATCCGAGCCACTGTGCAATGTGCCTACACTGGAATTGAACTAGCGGACCTTTGATTACAAGGCGACAGCCATTGGAGAGATCCTGGTGTGATATTACATGTGAACGAAATCAATATAGCGGGCCTACCGTAACAAAACTTTGGAAAAGGCATTTGGCGTCTCAAGATGTTATTTCATACATAACTGTGGAAGATTCTTGATCGGAAGACTCCAAAACCAGAAAGTAAATTCTGCTTCTACCGAGGTCCCGCGTGGCATTAGAGACAGCCATCTCCGCGGCTGGGATATTGCCTCTTCGCCGTAAAAACTTTCAGAGACCAAGTACCTCAAGTGGACAGACACTGCTCATCAATCATAACGGTAGAGCTCTTTCTCGCGCAAGCTCCAATCAGAAGCCACGATGGAAAAATTCGGTCTAAAAGACGATACCTTAACCATCGTTCTTCTTCACTTACCGAGCTCCGGGTGTGGTGGTGGGCACCACGAACGGTAGGCAATGTTGAATCCAGCCATTTTACTCGGTAGGGGGGGGGGTGATTATCAAACTTCACGGGAGGAATGTCATAGACATCATGTAATTAAATTAAGTGTAATTTCGACCGCCGCGGTAGCTAAGTAAATTCCGCGACGAGGCGAGGTGTCTAGCAAGCGCTCCCCGAACATTCGTCAAGTAGAGTAGAATCAACACGCGGAATTTAGTTTCTACAGACAGGTGAATATTATATTAACAGCAGAGCGAGCAGCTCTGTATCAGTGAAGTTAAGTGAACGTATGTAATTTCTCAGACATGCCGGTCAAAAGGTTAAACACTTTGCAATTTTCCTTTGCAAGAGTGCAGCAAAGGCCGACCACGCTCGCCATTCACGAATGGCTGAGAGATGTAGTGAAACTGCGCGTTGCGGATGTTTTGATTATTGAAGTAGATTTCGTAAAACACCAAGTGTTTGTTAAAGTAATCACCGAGCAATTTTGCAAGGACGTAATAGCACGTAGTACGGGAACTTTCGTATTCTCAGACGACACGGGAGAATATGAAATTCCAGTTCACAGAGCAGACCAACCTGTTACAATCGTTCGTATTCATCTAGTTCCCATGGAACTACCAGAAACTGCTATAACAACTGAAATGTCTAAATACGGAATAGTACAAACAGTACGAGATGAAGTGTATTCCACCTCCCTCCTCTATCCAGTCAGAACAGACAGGAAGATAGTCCGTATTATTCTACAAAAACCGGTGCCTTCTTATATTATGTTAAATGAAGAGCGTTATTGGACTACGTATGAAGGGCAACCCAAACTCTGTTTTAGATGTGGTGCAGAGAACCACTTACAGCATCAGTGTCAGCATAGAGTGGCAAGGTCGACACGTACTACAGGATATGCTGCAGCCGTGGAAAATACACTCCCCAGTTCTTCACACCCTCATACGGAATCAACTGTTAAAGACCAGAACCATTTTACCAGTACCGGCATATCGACAGGCCACTCCAGAGGACCACAAGGAACAACAGGAGCAGATGGTAGTCACTGAAGACAACGAACCAAAGGCAAGTACTACGATTCCCAAACCGCCACAGTTAAATCAGCAAGAAGATAATGCAAGTGACGGCAACAAGGAAAGTGTGCACGAAAGTGCAAGTAAAAGTGTAAGTGGGAATGAATCTATAGTTCCAATTACTCCATTCGAATTCCCGAACCAAGACCCCCAAATCCCTACAAGTTCGATGTTCGCAGAAGCAGAATTTCCAAAACCCACCCCAAAAAAACCCCTCTCACGATCCGCCAGAAAAGCGAGAAAAAATGCTACAGACCATATGACCTTACGTCCGAAGAAACAAAAAAAGGATGACGTGGTAAGTACAGCAGTAGAAGTACAGCTTAAGTCCAAGAGTGAAAAACCTATTCAACCGACACCTTTTTTAGGAAAAGAAGAAAAAGTTTACAACTAATAGGGGCAGGGATAGATAAACCAAGTGATACAGTAATGCGTACAGTTCTTGATTCAGGTAGTGACGAAAAGATATGAGTGATTCTGCCCAGCGTCAAAAGTGGAACAATTGCAAAGCGTAAAGTACTAACAATTATTAATGCATTGCTTAAATCAGATCCTTACATCCATAATGTGCATATTCACATTAGCAACGATTAACCTTAACAAATTACAAAGTCAGAATAAACTAATGGCGTTAAATGATTTTTTGACACAGTCGGACATTGATATAGCCTTCCTACAAGAGGTAGGCATTGACAATTTTTCATCTTTGGCAAGGTACAATGTTCATAATAATTTTACTGCCACATATCAAGGCACAGCAATAGCGGTACATCAAGGAATTGATTTACATAATGTTACCCTCCACCCATCAGGAAGACTAATAAGTGCGGAATTAGGTCCTTTGTTTTTATGCAATTTCAGGAAGTCATAATAAGCATGAACGAGAACATTTTTTTCTACAATCCTAAGTCCAGAATTAACATCGCATACATTAAATGCGTTAGTGGCAGGTGACTTCAATTCCGTCCTAGATAGGCAAGATCAACAACCTGGTTATAATTTTTCTCGGGCACTCTTATGAATTAACAAAAGGTTTACAGTTACAAGATGCATGGAGTTGTAAACATAGAGACCAAGCAGGATTTACACATTTTACAACTCAACGTTCTTCACGCATTGACCGATTTTATTTAGCGAAGGGTTATAAAGAAAATGTACATAGTGTAAGTGTGTTTCCCGTTTGCTTCAGTGATCATAGTGCCTTAATTTTAAAAGTAAAATTGGAACAAAACAAATCATGTATGGGAAGAGGATACTGGATGCTAAACTGTTCAGTATTGGCGGATAAAAATTATGAACTGCTAATAAAAGACACTTGGCTAGAGCTAGTTAGGCGTAGATCACCCAGTAAGTCCCTAACAGACTGGTGGGAATTCATTGTAAAACCAAAATTTCGTTATATTAGTAAAATGTATAGTATAGAAAAAAGTAGAGATTTTAACAACATGTATAATTTCTATTATGCCGTGTTACACGATTTACAAAATCTAGCATTACAAGGTAATGCAAATATGCCTTACATTAACGAGATGAAATCAAAATTACTCTCTCTACATCGAAAAAAGAGAAACATCGTAAAAATTAAAAGTAAAAAGTTACCTTTGGATAATGATTAAGAGGCAAATTTATATCATATTTTACAAGAGCATAGACAAGTTAAAAGTCACCTAATAACAAAGATAATAGATGACAAAGGAGAGATTACAACTAATCCCAGAGTAATTCAGAGTACATTCTTACAATATTATTTAAAATTAATGGGTCAAGCTCATAATCCCTTAGAATCCGATTGGGACTTTACGAACCAAGTAACAGAAAGACTAACTGAAGAAGAGCGAACGGAAATTAATAAACCCTTTACGAACACTGAAGTAAGAAATGCAGTTTTCAAAGCGGCCAGAAATAAATCAAAGGCAGAGGATGTCCTGCCCTCGGACTTTCATCAAACCTTTTGGAATCTTTTTGGGGATGTTTTCACGCAATGGGTCAATGATGTGTTACAGAGTGGGAAATTAGGGTCCTCAAGTCGAACAGATGAGCACACATCAGTGGCGGTCCCTCCATGGAACAGAGGGAACAGGCTGTTCCCTTCTACTTATCGCCCTTTTTATCTATTTAAATTATCTATAATTACATAATAAAAACACTTCTTTCTTCCGAAATCAACACGCAGAAGAAAAACTTTCACCGTGACTGGACGTTTGTTTACTTCACCTACCCTCGTCGTCCCACCCTCTGCTGGCTGTTGCCGAGTATTTCCGACCACGCGCGAAGGTAAACGATCCTCATGGTGCCGCGGAAGCTGAACTCTCTAGCTGTTCCCTGGGAGACACATAGCGAATTCGTTTTCCTTCGAGTTTTTGCTATGTGCTAAAGTTTAATTGCGTCGTAGTGATGGTTTTGAGTGTAGTAAGTCTATAGTTTCCTAATCTCATTGCAAAATTGCGTCTGTCATTCATAACGAACTGGAAAAATCTTCTACAGTCTAAGCGTCTGCTAAATGCCTTGGCTAAACGCTGCGAAATAGCTTCCGAGGGAACAGCTCGCATCTAGAGGCCAGCATAGTCTGCCTTTTACCTATCCACTGCCCGCTTGCACGCGATAACAGGTTTACCTGATCGCCTGCCCACGGCAACGAGTCGACTTGCGTCTCTACCCGGGTTCTTAGTCTTCAAGGCGCTTACAAGGTACCTGGGCATTCAACAAGACCCGGGCGCCTGCAAAACCTGCTGGAAGGAAACAGCCCTCCGGCAGCGTGTCGCTCCAGGTGTTTCATCACCACGTGGACGGCTGCAGCCAGTGTTGCCTACTTACGTAGCTACTAAATCCTACGAAGTCCTAGGAGGAGCTTCTTCTCCAAGGAGAATTTATATACTTAGCGATTTCAGTTCAGCGTAAGCAGTTTTTATCTTATTGCCAGGAAATGCACGCAATATTACAGCTTCATTTATCTAAATGAATGATCGAGCAAACAAAAATCTCCTCACTGAAAACTAATTGTTTTTCATTGCATGGTGCCTTAACCAGGCACGCAGTGGCGCAACCAGAGGGGGCAGGGTGCATTGCTCACAACCTTGGACGAAAATTGTCTAGCGGAGGGGTCAGGGTGGGGGTCAAACATTAAAGCACAAGTCTCATCAAGTTCAATGCCGTAGCAAAGGGGTAGCGGGAGTCGGCCCTGAGCGCCGAACGATCTAAGTGAGAAAAGTTTTAAAACAGAGAATGCCATGGCGGCCCGTGATATTATTTGCTATTAATGTTGGTTTGTTACGACTTGGATGAATTAATTATGTAATACGTCGCTCCATGTGAAAAGAAAATATTGTAGATGGAAATTTTACATGCCATATGCATGTACATTCGGAATGCATTTATCATGCACTTTCTTTCTTTCAAAAATAGTTTGTGTGCTTGTTTCCATTATTAGCAAATGTGAAATTGACGTGTTGAAAAAAAATATTTCTAATCCTCTGTTTCAACACAAATGCGTGAGAACCGACATCTACCCCCTTTTTGCGTGATTTATGAGGATAATAATGCCTTTCATGCTACTTTATTACTATTATTGTGATTGTTGTTGTTGTTACGTTTATCCAAGTACTTGCCCCCCCCTCCCAAATGAGGGTAACGGCAATGCCCCTGGCTGGCTACGGCTCTGGTGTTCGCAGTAGAACAGTGTGTTGTTTGACTCGCGACCTCAGCGTCGAACGTGACATGTTTCAGTCCTGCCCTATATCACTATATATACGTATGTTGGTTATTTACGACATATACTTATGGATCCTGTGCCACGGAAAACCTATTTCAATGTGTGTGTGGGGGGGGAGCAACATTCGTAAATCTCATTTCATTGGTGATGTGGCTTACGAAGCTTTGAGTTCCCTTTTTTAAGTAGTGAAAATCTATTGCAGTTGGCAACACTGCAGAACGGTGTGGGCCCGGTGCAGTTTCTACTCGAAGCAACTACGTCATGCAGAGGGAGGGGTCTGCAGTTGATGGAAAGAACGAACTGAGACCTACTAGGTATCGTAAGACTGCGGGTACCCGGCGGGTCTACAATGCCTGCCAGGAACGATCTGGACAGGTGGGCATACAAGCTGCTCAAGCGAGGATGTTGCGCAGGTTGCATGGCATTTCAGGAGCGATGTCTCGCGAACGGGTCTGCTCCAGGTCTTGTGCAGGCCTCTGCTCGCATCCACCTGTTCCACCAGCCCCAAGACGCACGCAGCGGCAGCACAAAGCGAATGTTGCGAGTGTTGTATGATCGACCGGCTGAAGACGAAAGATTTTAGTTCATTGAACTTTACAGAAAAGACAGCAAACCAACACCTAACCTAACCGAATTAAAAACTAAAACTAAATCGTACACAAGGCATTTTCAAACAAGTTACTACAACTCTGTAACTGTATACTCTTCCAGTGGCAAATTATTGTTGTCCTTGTTTGTTCCCGAGAAGGGAGTTTGGAACAGTTCGGGTTTTGTCACAATTTCTACAAATCTAGTGGACGCATGGCCGTCCGCAGGCTTTTTTTCCAGGGAGGGGCAAGGAAGGCATTTTTTTCCAGGGGGGGCAAGCAAGGTACCTTTTCCCCAATAATAGTGTTGTACCCTCAAAAAAACATTGCTTAAATTTGAATTTATCATATTCATGCAATAATTAACACATATTATTGTGGCTGAAAGGAAATTATATGTGACAAATATATAATTTTTGGTTGACTTTCATTTTCCGGGGGGGGACACGGCCCCCACTTGCCCCCCTTCCGGACACCCATGAGTGGACGTCATGAAAAAACTCGGCCATCTGATTGCCATTATTGCATTGAGGACGTTTGAATTACAATGTTTAACTATAAAAAAAATGGAGTTCCGACATTTCCGACACCGTCATTTGCGACACTAAGGCAAAAACTCGTTTTTTCCCGTCATAAGCGACACTGCTTGGATTTTCCCCTACGATTTCTAATTTGTTTACCAGAATTAGCGACATTTGCGTACGTGCAGTAGCAATAGCGTCTCTGAAGAAAGTATTTCCCGAGGCTCAGATCAGTGGTTGTAATTATCACTTTAACCAATGTTTGTGGCGAAAGGTGCAGGAGTTGGGACTGACAAACGATTACAAAATAGATCCAGACGTGCGGCTGTGTATAAGAATGTATATAAGCTCTGGCTTACCTCCCTGTGGCTGACGTCGATGATGGATGGCTGTGTGTGATGGAAGATGCACCAAACCACGACATATTGAGAAAATTTTTCGATTATTTCGTTGAACAGTGGATGAACAACTCTGATTTCGACATTTCCATATGGAACTGCTCCCAACAGCGGCACAGGACTAACAATGCAGTCCAGGGATGGAACCATACAGTTAATGTATTGACGGAAAAGTCAAGTCCTAACGTGTACCAATTAGTGAAGACTAAGATTAGAAGCTGTGTACAACGACTACTAATGTGAGAGGAGGGCCTTGAATCTTAAAGGGAAACGTAGACGACGTCAGTACATTACATTAGATGAGAGAATACAAAGAGCGTTTGCCGACTATGAAATGCATAGAGATCTTAAGCGCTTTTTGAGGAGAATGGCGTACGTTCAGAAATTAGAATGAAAATAGTAAGATGTTGGTTCAACCACAAGAGAAACGACGCATTCTATATTTCTACATTGACAAGGGATTGCAGTCTGCTCGTATACTGACAAGGGATCTAAACAATCCGTCATTGACAAAGGATAAATACATCCAGCTTTTAAACACCCAGCTTCCATGATGCCAGTGTGAAGGAAAACTAACAAAGGTTTTAAGAAACACACCAGCTTCCATGATGCTGCCAGTCCTAAGCCTGGATAAAGTGTGACGGGAAGCTATTTACACTTTGTGTCGCAAATGACGGTGTCGCAACTCTCATGGAATATATTTTCCATACAGTGTCGCAAATGACGGCAGAAATGCTAGTGTCGCATACGACGGTGTCGCAAAACTCGTGGATTCAAAAAAAAAATGTCAACTTAATCTACAAATAGAGAGATGAAACCGGTTTCGACAAAACATTTTTTCTCTGATCACTCATAAATTGCTTTTATTAATGTTTCCTATGTTGCGCATCAACAATTTTGTTTTCAATGTTTTCTTTACATTATATCATATTTGCTTTAACATTGGTATTTTCATAATTTTAACGTGCTTCATGTATGTGACTTCTGAATTTTTTTAGCATATGTTTCGTATGTTTATTTGGTTCATTTCAACAAGGGTTGAATTTTACTTGGTCTACTGTATTATATTACGATAGGTATGGGAGGGGAGGGGGCAAGTGCATGTCACCTGTTCCCCTGCCTGATTTAGCACCGCACGCCACTGGCACACATGGCTACTGAACTGTAATGTTACCACTAGACGGATGTGTGGCAATATTCTACATGGCGAGACAGTGTGGCGTGATCCAAAAAGTTTCAGAAACTGCTGGTCTACCTCACGACCATGTAGCAAGGTTCCACTGTTTGCTGCAAAGAACAACATCTGTCCCTTGTCCCAGCTAACTGTAGAGCAGGGCCGCGCATATCGGCAGAGGAGGAGGAGGAAAATCGAGTGGTGAAAGCGCAACGTTGCCAACCATACGGTCCTGACTGTACATGTACGGACATACGGTCCAGACCTTAGTCCGTACGCTAAATGCACGACTTGTCAAAATTTGCTCCTGCAGTTTTATTCCTAATATTTTCCTAAGAAATTCTTAAACCAATCGTACGGACCTCGAGACAAAAATACGGTCCGTTTGCAATGTGCGTTCGGTATTATCCTTTTCAGAAGTTTGCAACGCTTACAGGAAATCGGGTAACTCCCGTCGCCCATTACGCAATATCGTTTCTCTCGCTGTTCATTGGTGGAGCCGTCTCGCGTCACTACTTGCGCAGAGACTTGTTCTCGTTCGCTTGGTCTACAGTTAGCTGGTACGGAGTTTATGTGTATTATATATGTGTGTATTTGGAGTTTTAAGTCCACTTTATGTACAAACAGGTTAATCGGGAGTGAGCCTAGAGTTTAAAGTATAATCTGAACCACTATTTGCCTCCAGTGAACCCCTCGACCCCTTGATTACAAGGTGACAATGTTACCACTTCATTGTCGGAAATTCCCACTTGTCCCAACGGGCAGAAATTATGAACTGTGTGTCAGGATTACACACATTACTTGCTCTATTTGCAAAAATAAACAGCGTTAAGTTTGCATGTGTGGGTTCTGTATATCGATGACACATTTACTGCATAGCATACGCGAATGTTCGCAGTAGGATGATGCTTGAATGAAGGAGGCATGGATAGTCCCTTGGAGGCCCTACAGCTGGTAGCACGCACCGAAGTCCAACATGAATTTTCCTCAGGGAAAAGTATTTTCCCTTTTTTGACAACAGGGAAAAAAAATCTCAAGGGACGAAGAAAAATAGAGGCTAACTGGAGGTCACGAGGCAATGATGTTCTGTTGGGTTACATTTTCCCCCGATATTTTTGTGTCCTTTGACCTTCTCTCGGGAGTAAGGGACGAAATAGAACGATCAAAATTCTAGGGTGTTCGGGAAAAGGCATATAAGTCACAAACTGTGATTTTCTGTTCTTTTCCTGTAAGTCTCACTGAATCAATTAAAGAAAATATTATAATTCTATATTGACCATGTGTAAAGATTCTTAACATTGATGATCCAACATGTATATCATGTCTGTAATGTTTGCTATTAAAAAAAAACGCAAAGTCTCTGCTGTAAAATTGCATTTATTTTTTACTTCAGTGTTTTTTTTTCGAAACTGCCTAAAATTAAGGAAATTCTTCGAAGGTGTATAGCGTACTAGGTTGCACCAAATGAGAAAATTATGAAGAACGTAGAATAGCCATAATTGTTATTGATCTGCTGAAGCACTAAAAACTGAATATTTAAGGAATGCAGAATCTCGGGACATTCGTACGTCAGTAGCTTACCCACGAATTTCGTAAACGAACGGATATGGTTCCTGTTTTGTTTAACTAGATGGTTCATCACAAGTTACCAACTAATCCAGGAAATACTGTTTCGAATGTCGCACCATCGGAGCACTGAACTTTTCGCTTGAGCCAAGATTATGCCTCATCCAGCGTACCTCTTCCACAAACTATCCAGCCAATAAAATAATCTACCAAAACAAATGGACATTTTATTAGGCTGTTGTGTAAAAATGTGTAGCTTTTTTTCAGGCTGTTCAATGTAAAATGGCTATTGCTGTATTTGGAATCATTTCTTATATTTAAATATATCAAGGTAAAGCTACCCTTTGCACAATTTCAACAATGTAACATGCCGCGAAGGCATAAGGGGGAAATGGTTCCACACAGTGGCGTGCAATGGAATTTTGAAAGGGTGGGGGTGTTACGTATACTTTTTCTTCACAAGTCAGGCCTCATTTTTCCATCTTTTCCTGCCTTTGATGTTCTTTTGGGAGGTATATTGGGTCAAATGGTGAGTGTTTTTGACCCCCACCAACCCTTCCCCCTTGGGCACACCACTGAGTCCGTACATAGTCACAATCTCGGCCATTTGTGGAGGTGATCAGCACCACACTCCGGCAGGCTTTACATCCAGGATTACCCCAGCCGCTTCAAACAGGGACAATGTAGGGAAAAATTCCCATCTGAAATCAACCACACCAGGAATCGAACCCGGTCTCCTCCCCCTGTCCCCTTTACCCGTCTGGCGCCTCTGATGTTATCCTCGTCTTTCGAAATGGGTACACTCGAAATTTTGCAACTGTGATGTCAGAGCTGTTTCCCTACTTACTTTCTTTTCCTTACTAAAGTATTTTTCAACACTCCATCTCACAAACATGTTCACTCTTTGGTTGTCGAACAACCAACCGAGATAGTGAAATATTTTCGCTTAATTTCACTTAGAAAACTTCATTGGCAAAAGTGGCTGACAAGAGTTCGTAGCACCTTGAAAAACAATTTTCCTGAGGAGCTGAATCCATTTAAAAACTCTTAATCCGAAGCGCGTTTACACTGGTTCCCTTCTTCTCTAACGATAGTTTAAATAATTTCTGCGAAGTAAACATCGAGCCCTTAAGGTTATCGAGCTGTGAAATTCATTAGGGTAATGGACCGAAGTCGTTGATCTCCGCTTTCCCTTGCGGTATCAAATTGGCTTCCGGTCCAGCAATTATCTGGGAGATAATTCCGCGTTGGTTTCTCGTCTCTGGCGACACGGCTCCTTTTCGTCTTCCTGAAACAGGCGTAATACGAGCTTTAGACTTTGGCGCAGCAACTCAAAAGCGATCCCGCTAATAGCAGATAAAATACAGGGCAGACAGTAGCAATATGCATAAGGGACGCGTGAAGGTTGCGATTTAACTGGAGGGGGTTCATCTTCCCCATCAGGTATGGTTTCGTGCTTTCAACCATGAACAATGCAATCCATAAAAAACACACATGGCGCAACAGTCCTTGAAGGGTTAAGGCCTTGCAAATGGCTTTTCTTGTGGGTTTCTTGGTATCGAGTCCCATTGCCGGTGTTTTCTCGCTTTCGAGACCGGAGTCCTTTATTGCTCCCAAGTAACTCGCCAATTAGCTTCATCATGCAGATTCAACATCGTCATTTTGGAGCTCTCACCGGAAATCGAACCCGAGATCCCTCGCGCTAACCATTAGGCTACGCGGCAGCTTTCCAATTCAATTCAACCTGGACAAGATTGTTTGAATTCGACCAGACTCTTTTTCAAAAGGGCTGAAAATATTACAGAAATCTGATTC
This sequence comes from Lepisma saccharinum, assembly GCF_977018435.1. NCBI lineage: Eukaryota > Metazoa > Arthropoda > Insecta > Zygentoma > Lepismatidae > Lepisma > Lepisma saccharinum. Next base: position 105,456,539 of record NC_139231.1, read on the forward strand.
TACACTATGAGAATACTCATTTTCAAGAAGGAGGATTACATAACGTAAAAACAGCAACTTCAGCGTCTCCTCTACCCCTCTCAAAAATATTTCATAGTCACCCCCTTTGTCCGCGGCAATATGCATAATTCCCCTAATATTCCTGCGAATAGCGTGAACTTTGACGCAAATAAACCAAACTTCATGCCGGGTGGACATTTTTTGATCTGTAAACCAAAATAGTTACCATACACTGCTATAGATGAATACATAAAAAGGTGAGTACTTCGGGGAAACGACGTCACGTTCATTTTCTGAAGAATGGCTATTCTAATTTCCCATATATTCGTCAACCTGCGTGTGAATTAGTCTTGTCGGACCAGATTTGGTTGTAAAAATGAGGCAATCTACAATCGCCGCGCGTTTCGTGGAAATTTGTGAAGATATTCAAGTTGCATAACATGAAAATTTCAAAGACAAAAGAGTGGCATTTTGCTTATTTTCCATTACGGCACTTAAACTAAAAGTCTTTGTAACATTACAGTTCTGGAGAGCAATAAGAGAATGCTCAGATGTGCTGTTACACTTACAATGCCCTTGTGTATACCTTCGAAGCTTATTGGATAATAGTAGGTACTGTGTATTTCATTCCGCAATCGATTTTCAACTGTTCGTTAACCTACACGTAAATAGTTAAGCTCACTCTATAGCTCTTGTCCAGTCTTACGGCAGGCGTCCTACATGCTGGCAAGGGAAGTGGGGAGCGAGGAAGCAATCAATCCAGCCTGTAGAACGAGGTGCGCGCAGGACCTCCTCCAGCGACCTCGTAACTCTTGGCGCCATCGCTGTTGCCTGGTTGGTCCGATGCGTGAGTGAATGTGTAACAGCCACAAAGAAGCCGTCGATGAGAAAAGGTCATACATCCACTTCTGTCCCGAAGTAACAAGCGTCAAACAATAAAACACTTTCTTACAGAAATACTTTAAAATGTTTACCTTACATCGAACAAAAAGCATTCTAGGTATGAGCCTCTGACCTTACGTTCGATTGCGCTATTGATTGCAGCCTAATAATAAAGACTGAAGTGAGGGAGCGTTGAACGAAGTTTGTACAGCATGGCTAAACAACTTCGAAACTAATATTTAACTTTGTGTGACACAACGAAAGTGTTGCCATCTTGCCCTTTGAAACTCTACTAAACAAATTTGGATAAGTCTAAAAACAGCACCACTAATTACAGATTCCACAGGAAGGGAAAATGATCCGAGATTAACTTGTGTAACAAGTTCAAAGAGTATCCATTAACCTAATGCGGTAAGTGGATACACTAAAAAATAAACCCTAAGCGTAAAACTTGGAATACGATATCTACAGTACAGCGCCTTGAATAACGTAGTGTGGAAAACGACCCAAGAAACTGGTTCCCGCGACTGATGAGAACGTAGATGGCAGTGCGATCAGAATCGGTGCTAATTTTCTTATGAAAGTACTGCGGCTTTGTTAGTTTTTGGAAAATATTGTGTAGATTTGTTTATCTTGAAATGCGGTACCTGAATTGACGGAAACAGTTATATTTGTGGAGTGATTTGCAGTCACGAAATGGCATTAATTTGGAAAGAAAAGTAAAATAAAATTAATAAATAAATAGCATGCGTAACACAAGAAGAAACATCGCAAAGTGATTCCGGACGTCAGGTGTTGGATTGTGTTCTAGAGTTTTATTTTTCTATGTTATTAGAATATAAATAGTATCCTGAGAGATATTTCATACCGAGGCGACAAACCACAAATGTCGCTTGGAAGCGAGCAGTCCGTAATCAATGCAGCCTTTCGAACCGTAGGGACACGAGCTCTGACTGCACCGTTTCCTCAAGGAGATTTTACACCAAAGCGACACGCGACAAACGATACGAGGATTTCACACCAAAGCGACACGGGTCATTCGGTCCAAGGCAACTTTCATACCGAAGCGAAACATGTTGCTTGGAAACGAGCCAATCAAGAGCAACATTTCACATCGTAGCGGCATGACGGGAAGCACAGGCCAGCGTTCGGTTGGTGAAATCCTCAAGCGATAAGTGTCGCGTGCCGCTTGTCGCTTTGGTGTGCAATCTCACTAAAGCAAGACACTCATTGCATCGCGTATGCGCGAACAACAAACCCCGGCAACATGTTGCAAGTTATTGAGGAAATGGCGCAGTTTGAGCGACACGTGTGGTTTATCGTGTCGCCTAGATCTGTTGTTGTAATGTGCGGTTTATCTTGTCGCCTATCTGTTGTTCGCACAATTAGCAGCGAACGCTTGCTAATAGACTGAAGGCACCATGTCACTTGTCACTTAGTTGGGAACTCCCCCTGTAGCGCGTCGCTTCAGTCTGAGCACCCTTCCTTTAAGGAGCTTTCCGACCGAAGTAACAAGTAGCACGCGAATACGCCATATGAACGTATCGTTTGCTGTTTGGACCCTCATGTGCAATGAATGCTATTTTACAGTCTGGAAGTGTGTGTCACTAGTGTGACAGTGTGAACATCCCGTGTCGCTTGTCTCATTGGTTTGAAAGTTTCCTTACACCATATGCTTACACACATGTCGATGGCACTAAGAAAGTTTTGTGGAGTTCCCCTTGTCGTTTCATGCAATCATCATTATCATCATCGCCGCGATTAGTTTAAAGCGGAAGAAAAGAGACAGTAAGTATCAAAAATACAAATACTTCAGTGCGTATATCTTTAAAAGAAATGATGATGATGATAATAATAATGAACCTAATTCATACACAACAATTTAGTTGCCAAGAGCATTCCACGCATATTTTTTCTCCCGTATTATTAACGAAAGTATGACGATAACAGGACGTGTCGACTGTCTAGAATGTTCGTTAATATCTTCGCGACCACTGTACCAAATATCATAGCAATTATCACATTCATAGAAATGCTTCATGTAAAAGAATCAGACGTTGCAGCGAAAACTCCATTTACTTCCATTATAAGCAGACGAATACCAACCACCGGGTGCAACACCAGCGCCTCTAGCGGTATAATTTTCGAGTGGAACCAGCCAGAGAGCGCAGAACCGTGCCGTTTTCCACACTACGTTATTCAAGGCGCTGTACTACAAGGTTGCAAGGTATTGAAAGATCGAATTCCGACACTTGTCGCCCTTACCCATTCTAATTATCGTTGTTAGTTACAAGCTGTAAATGCAACATAGTATTTTTCCTGCATGGAGTTGATCTGGGGTTCACCCAACCTCTAATAAATGGGTGGATATTTGGTGTGACCTGATCACATCACCTCCAACTCCCCTCCCCCAATGTATCTTCACGGCTTATTGCATTATGCAGTATAATACTCTTTAGAATTGTGTTGTGTTCTGTCCATTTGAGTTTATGATTGCCCTATCATCAATTTCATCTTGTCATCATTCATCCTCATCTCCGCGATTAGCCAAAAGTGGTAGAAAAGTGAAGTAAGTAAAGCAAACCAATCAATAAGAAATGCACTCGGTAATGTTGTTACTTCGGAACTGAGGTTGCAGCCTCAACCTCTATCGTACACAGGATTTCTTTCGAAGAGGAGGCTGCGTTATGGGAGAAGCGGAATGCACAATGAAATATTTCGAAATTACATTTTTTTAATCTTCGTTTTGATGAAAGTTGTTGAAAGACAGAAATGGTAATTTGAAGAGAAGTTTGCATTTACCACTTCGGTTTCTCCAGTTATTTACTGTTTCCATTTGAAAATTTAGATTGTCTCAAATTTTAGAGGGGGGCTGCAGTCACCCCAACACAGGACACGCCTACGAAGACCACTAGATCAAAGTCAGTTGGGAGTGCGGGCCAGCAACGTAATGCCTTAATTACACGAGGCTAGAGTTCCTGCTGGACTTGGGACTAGGCGTGCACAGAGAACTAAATGCACCATATCGATTGATACAGCAGAACGCATCCATTGATGCACTAAACTGTGTTTTGTGGCCTCTGCGAAGAATCAGATTCACATTTGATGCATGTTGGTGCATTTTTGTATATCGTAAAAGAAACACCAAAGTGCATCATGTGATGCAAATGAGGATTTCTTTCAGTCGAGATGCACTTAAATGCATCCGTTGATGCACCTTCCTGCATCATCGGAAATGATGCAGGAAGGTGCATTAAAACGCATCAAGGTGAAACAAAACGCATCAACGGATGCATTAAAGTGCATCTCGACTGAAAGAAATCCTCATTTGCATCACATGATGCACGTTGGTGTTTCTTTTACGATATACAAAAATGCACCAAAATGCATCAAATGTGAATCTGATTCTTCGCAGAGGCCATAAAACACACTTTGGTGCATCAATGGATGCGTTCTGCTGTATCAATCGATATGATGCATTTAGTTCTCTGTGTGGTGGAACTGGCTCATCTGCTACTTTCCTCACACGATACACCGTACTTGTCGGTACACTTTTGTTCCCACAAAGCATGAGCAGAACAGACAAGCTAAAAAGATGGAAGAGCGATTTGAAGAACGTTGTAGGAGAATAGCTACTGATGATATTAGAAATTAAAATAAAGTAGAAGAAAAATATGGGCTAGAAGTTTGGCTCAAAAGAATGAACTCTGGTACACCGAACGGCGAAAGAAACAGTAGGCGAATTGTGCACCACCATTTTAATTCGGTCTGTATCACACATTGAGATGACAATGAATTGGAATAATGACGTCAATAAGCAGAGAACAGTGCCTGCTTCGAACCAACATAGTTTCATTCCTTAAAACAACAATGGATGTAGAATAAAAAAGTAATTAAAATAGCAGTGGACAATTTGCCTACCATTATCTATACGTTGACTGTACATGTATATGCATTATTCATGCATGAGATTTGCAGTATTCATTCATTAAAATATAATTTTTGTTCAACTAAATGTCAAACATATCATCGTTTGGATAAATTGCTAAATATTAATTAAAACAAATGCACATCATCTCGTGTTATTTTCATTTCGTCGAGCAGCGAACAAAAACAGCCAACCATCGGAAACCACAGAAAAAAGAAATATCTCTTGACAATGTCACACATTATGTTCACATGATCAAACTCTGAATGTTCCACAGAATCTATCAGAGAAAACCAGTTTCAATTAGAACACGGTCTAAAGATCAAAACCAGTCTAGCAGCCATCGTTTCCAGCCAGGAAGCCAGTCCAGCGCCAACTAGGGTATTCCTACTTGAAATCCAGTTCCGTGTGAAAGTCAAAGAATATCTCCCACTGATACGCGTGGAAACACGGCAACAGAGCTTTTTGTCAGCTTCTACTGAAATCGAATGGTGTAACGCCCACTACACCGAAACGTGAGTAATTTCCGTGCCAGAAGTCTGCAGGTTTCTAGATTGAAAGCTTTTTCGTTGGCCGAGTCTCCAAATGCCCTCTCGTGTAATTCCGCGTCTCTTCGTTTAGCTCCGGCAAGCTTCATGCTCGGCCCTGCTGTAACCAAGCATGGAAAATGTTCTGCGGTTCGGTGCGTGGCGCCGCGGTACATGGGCGGACTACCCTCGGGAAGGCACATGGAATTTTCCACTTGAAGGTTCGGGGTGGTGCATATCCGGCGTCTCAGTGGGCGATAACAAAATTCGGCCTTTAGTGACGGCGTAAAAAACGCATCACACGCACAAGAGACGGTGGTAAATCCGCCACTGGTTCACATAGGCAGTTCCTTTCCCGAGATCCGGTACGTTGGGCAGGTCTCTTTGACGGAAGCAACAAGTGTCTCCCGCGGAAACAAGCGGCGAGAAGGCCTCAAAACTTGAGAGACGACAATTAAGACGCCGCCCGAGAGTACTCCATTGACTGCAGTGCATTGCGGGTATCCAAAGGACCCAATCCATCAACTGGTTAAGTAGTTTCGAGCTTTCTTCTCTTCCTCTTCCCAGAGATTGAGGCTCTCGTGGACGGCATCCATCATGGTGAAAGCAGCCTCCCTCCTGCCCATTGGAAACCGGATTAGAAGTTCTCTTCTCTCTCTCTTGGCGTGGTTCGCCCAAGTAATTGCTTTCTACCGGAGGAACTTTCGTCGGGTACTTTCCTTAATATAACTTACAATCTTCTTGCGGAACTACGAAGGAAGAAGAAACTTAAACAGAATAAGGACAATGGCGAACCCTACGTTACTTCTTTCCAAGAAACGCCAATCACGAGAGATATAAACTTTGGTAAGCACTGAACCAAAGATTCGCATCGTCGTTAGAAAAAGATTTCCATTATTCTCCTTATGTTACTTAACTCCTTGCTCACGTCACTGAGGAACAGTAGCGGCCCAACGACCTTTTCTAGTCGACAGCGGTGGCACCAGATTGTGTCGAAGATTTTGCTGGGCCGCATCTTCAAAGAAAAACTTATATTCCTTATTATCCATTCATTTTCCATTTTATTTTTCTCTTGATAATTGTATATTTTGACATGATAGGTTAACAGGTGGGTCAGCTTGATTTTGGATGGGACGTGGCCCACCCTGTTAGCACCGCCCCTGTTAGTTCAGGGTAAATGGTAGTTTATTTTATCCCTTGCCCTTCAGGTTCACTGAAGGTTTCTCGCTGTTCTAGACATGATCTCCGAGGGTGATCGCTTCATTTTAGATGAAAATAGGGACGATTGTCATTATTATTATTATTATATTATTATTATATTATTATTATTACAACTGGCAATTTAGTTTTTGATGTTTCCGGAAATCGCCAAAATTTAGAAGTCAAGTGGAGTATTCCTCGTGAGGACGATCGCACTCTCCACCTTTCCCCTTAATCCAACCTGTTACTAAAACTCCTAACTCCGTTACGCTAAAGCCCTGAAGCTATTTTTTTAGAGACGCATGGCCAGTGAATCAAGTCTCCTCAGCGATATTTTCTACAATTCTTGCGTGTCGCCTTCTACTTTTCAAGTAGTCCCAAGTTTCGGGAATCTCATCATGGGATCCAACCCAAGACCTCTGGATGAGAACGCAAATCATTGGACTATGCAAGAACTCGCGTTAAGTAACGTGCTATTCCCGTGCTGACCTCAGTGGTGTAGCAGTCAACATAGCGTACCCCGACCGCGCTGCGATGCCAGAGTTCGCGGGTTCGAAAATCGGCCTGGAAATGGGCGTTATTTGTGAATGTTCCCTCATCAATTTCATTACATCATCATTCATTCTCATCTTCGCGATTAGCCAAAAGTGGTAGAAAAGCGAAGTAAAATAAAGCAAATCAATCAATTAATCAGTAACGTACCTCGAAGTCAGAGTTACTCATAGTTCACTTCATGCACAGATATGCTAATAGGGACTGGACCTACGTTTAAAGTGAGATCCGACCACTATGTGCCTCCACCGTGTATCGAACTCTGAACCCCTTGATTACAAAACGACGATGTTACCACTACGACATTGGAGAAGCCCATTTTGGGATTAAGTGTCGAGGACTTTCATTCATTTTCATCTTCGCGATTAACATTAAGAGCTAGAAAGATGGCGTAATGAACATAATTATAAAATACAATATCGCACGCCAAAGAAAATCTAGTTCTCCTTATGTTCAGTAGTAACATGGTTTGGTAGTATGTCATATATCCAGCGTACCCTAGCCCCAACAGCTGTCCGTCTTGTGTATGCCACTACAGGAATATTAAAAGTCCTGGGGTTCTAAACGAACATGGTGTAATGAGCACAGTTCTCCGAATAACCTTGCCCTCAAACAGAACCCAAAACATGTCAACTGACAGAAATGTGTTAACTCCAGTAACACATTAACTGCTATTGATGTAGAGTCACTCGGGGGAATACGCCCAACTTTTTTTTGGCGGTTTATAGCTTCGCTAAATGAAGGAGTGTCGCAATAAAAAGGATGTCAAATGAAAGCTACATGTTTTGTTATTGTTAGTACTTATAAGTTTTATTACTGTAAGTCTTATAGCAAGAGAACAATAGAAAAATAAACAGATGAACGTCAATTTGGGCAAATCATCCCGTGTTCAGGGTAAAATGCCAACCCATTAACTCTTTCAGGGGCAAGGATTTGCTCGCCACTGCACCGGTTGAGGGGCGGTGGTTAGTTGCAGTAACCACATATATTGGAATTTTGTGGGGCTACATGCAGATGTGGTTAGCTGTGCTGGCCACAGATATATTTCGTATACTTGCCGGTAGATCGCAGCACAAGAAAGTTATTGCATTCTGAAAAGATTACCGTGAATAGACAATAATAATGGGGGAACCCCCGAATGTATCCTAACCTCCACCCGCATACATTCGAGGGTATGCGCATGTCCCAGTGCCTCTGATATAAACTGGGACGGCAGTTGCTCGTATTACGGTTCACCCATTATTGTTGCACACACTACCTTTATTTAAATTATCCTTTACTACAGTACACATATATATATATAAAACAAATATAAGAAGAGAAAGAAAAAAATATATATATATATAAGACACATACATATACATGGTTCCCAATACAGTGATTTGATTATTATATGTAAATTACAAGTCACAAATTACACATTACAGTATTGTTAGTGGTCTTCACAGATACCAGCACATAGTTATATTTTAGTATAATTGTGTCATTTTTATTTAGTTATGTTTATTTTATTTCTTTTCACATTCTTTTTCTTGTTTTATGTATGCACTGTGATCCGGATTCCGGACTCCCGGAATCTATAGTATGTTTAATCCATGCCGCAAGACGAACCGCCAAGGACAGATCGCAATAGGTTGAGGACCTTTAGTTATTTGAATTTATTGTTTGGGAGATTGCTCACCCCAGAGGCTAGGTGTTCTTATCCCTGTCGGTTCGTCCTACTCCTCCTATTTCAGTCCATGACTTATGTAGCTTGAGTTGCGTTTGAAATATTTTAAAGTTAATATTAATTGTACAAAAGAGTAAATAAGGTATGACAATAAAATAAAATAAAAAATAAAATAAAACAATATTGAAATGCTAAGTTGTCGATCAAAATGGGTACACTCTGATCTTCATTATATGACATACAGTGAATTAAGTTGTTGTTTTTTTTTTTTTTTTTTTTTTTGAATTTGTTAGAATGAATAATAATATAGTGCTTGTTTAATTTGATGTTAATTAGTTTGGGGTTTAGATTAGACATTGGAATGCCAATGCCACCGGGTGCTGGAATACCAGCATACCATATTTCTTTAAATTTTTATTTTTATTTTATTTAATTACTATATATTTTAACCTGGCTTCCGCCACTCTCAACAAATAATCTTTGTGCTTTTCCCCTAGCATCCGAACAGGACGAATTCTTCTTCTTTCTGCGGCTTCCCGTCTTCCAGTTGATACCACGTAGTGCCTTCTTCTTGATACAGTTGGTGGTGCCTCATTGTTCTTCATCATTCTCTTCCTCCTGCTCGAGGGCCGGGGTGATCCTTTGCCTTTGTATTCTCGCACTTCTCCTAGGTTCTTCCGGTGTTTGTTGGCTGTTTGTGGGGGCCGTGTTACGGTGTCGTGTGTTGAATTTCTTCTTTTCTTCTTTTGAGACTTCGTCAGCCAAGATCTTCAGATTTTGAATTTGCTGCTCGCATAGAAGTGTTCTAATATCAAACGTAGGAAGTTCTCTTCGCAAAGTTTTGATCCTGTCAGTTGTTTCCGGGCAGAAGAAGACTCTATGCTCGGGAGAATCCTCCGTAGCTCCGCAGTAGGTACATTTCGGTTCCAGGGCACTGCCAATTCGGTGAAGATATTTGCCATACGGTCCATGTCCTGTTAGAAGTATCTACCCGCCCTCCATTTTACTTCTAAATCTAAAGGGAGATGTCCAGTCAGGGTTAGCAATGCTTCTGTGGAAGTTGTTCCAAACGCGCCTGTTGTTCTTAGCAATATTCTTCGTTGAGAAGCCCTGAGAACTCTGACGTTCTTTTTCAAAGCTAGACTCTCAAACCAGGTAGAGGCTGCGTAAGTCACAATGGAGTAGTATATTGCTCGGATATATGCTTCGATTGTGCTTGGTTTCAGGCCAAACTGTTGGGATGCCACTCTGGTGAGTTTACCCATCGCCATTTCCGCCTTTGCTGTAATGTTTTTGATATGTTCTCCGAATTTTATACCCTCTCCCATGGTCACGCCGAGGTATTTAAAGTTGACCGATCTCTGTATAGCTGATCCCAGTATCCTAATGGATGGATTCCTGCTGGTGCTAAGATGGCCTTTAGCGATAAGATATTTAGTCTTCTCTGCCGACAGTTCTAGTTTAGCGTCTCTGCACCAGTCTCCCAAGGTTTTTAAAGCATTGTTTGCCTTGCGTTCCACCTTAGCTCTAGAGTCGTCAGCGCAGACCAGGACGATATCATCCGCGTAGGCTATAATTCTGACCACGTCCGGATTCTCACCCAGGGTACGAAGACAAGGTTCTAAGTTGATATTCCACAGGTGAGGACCCAACACTGAGCCCTGTGGGCATCCCTTCGTCGTGGTTTTTGTTAGTTTGTTATCGCCTATCCTCAGGGAGACCCTGCGATTTCTAAAATAGTCCTCCAAAATTTGAAACAGTGTGCCTGGACAATTTATTTTCTTTAAAGTCTGAAACAGGTTAGGCCACCAGAGGTTGTCAAAGGCGCCGCTGATATCAGCGAAAATAGCTACAACTATTTTCTTGTTTGATCTTGTAACTTCCTCCTTCAGAGCGTTTATTGCATCTTCCGTCGATCGGCCCTTTGTGAAACCGAACTGGCTACCTGTGTTGCCACACATGGTTAGAAAGTCTTGCAATCTTTTGTTTAACATTTTCTCGAATAATTTCCCTATAGTATTGAGGAGGCAGATGGGCCTATACGACTTCAAACTTTTCTCGTCGTTCTTGGTTTCCTTTTTAATTACGGCAAGTTTTCCCTCTTTCCATGATGCAGGGAATTCCTTGCGAATCAAACACAAATTAAACAGGGCCGTTATGAAGTTAATTGTTTCGGGGGCGGATAGTTTAAGAATTTCTGCAGGAATTCCGTCTGGCCCTGGTGCTTTACCATTTTTCATAGTTGCCAATTCTCCAATGACCTCCTCCGGCTCGAACGGTACAATGGGTATGGAATTTGGACATTGTCTGCAGCTTGTTCTAACCTCCTTGTTCTTTTCGTTGTCGGTTTCCTCCTCGTCATCCGGCAGCAATCCATGTAGTAGCAATTCTCCTGTCTCCTTCATGTCTCTTGTAAAAGAGCCATCTGGTTTTCTTAGTGTTGTAATACTTTCTTCTACTTTTATTTTATTTGCCATTATTTTATAGGGTAATCCCCACTTGTCCCGTTCCAGGTTGTTTTTTACGAACTTGCACCAGTTTTTGTATTTAAAATCCTTCAGCTCCGCTGCGTAGCGGGCTTTATCCCTGCGATATGCCTCTAAATATACTCCTCTGTTGTGAATATTTGTTTTCTGGTATTGCCTTCTGGAGTTTCGCATTTTGGCTCTAAGCTTGGTGAGATTTGTAGACCAGGGTTTTAAATATTATTGGACGCCATTTCTGCCTAACACAAAGCAATGTACCTTGTATGTGCCGTGGTTATCGCTGCTAACCACATGCAAAATATAGCATTTCAACAAACAACATGCAACAAAGCATTATATACTTCTTACCATCAACAATAGTGAGTGCAGATAGAAAAAACGGACACTAAATGTACAACAAAGCTTTTCTTACAACTAATCCATTCATCAATGTTAAAAAATGTCACAAACACGCGAAAACAGCCAACCATGCCAAGCACAAGACCGCTGTCTATTCACGGTAATCTTTTCAGAATGCAATAACTTTCTTGTGCTGCGATCTACCGGCAAGTATACGAAATATATCTGTGGCCAGCACAGCTAACCACATCTGCATGTAGCCCCACAAAATTCCAATATATGTGGTTACTGCAACTAACCACCGCCCCTCAACCGGTGCAGTGGCGAGCAAATCCTTGCCCCTGAAAGAGTTAATGGGTTGGCATTTTACCCTGAACACGGGATGATTTGCCCAAATTGACGTTCATCTGTTTATTTTTCTATTGTTCTCTTGCTATAAGACTTACAGTAATAAAACTTATAAGTACTAACAATAACAAAACATGTAGCTTTCATTTGACATCCTTTTTATTGCGACACTCCTTCATTTAGCGAAGCTATAAACCGCCAAAAAAAAGTTGGGCGTATTCCCCCGAGTGACTCTACATCAATAGCAGTTAATGTGTTACTGGAGTTAACACATTTCTGTCAGTTGACATGTTTTGGGTTCTGTTTGAGGGCAAGGTTATTCGGAGAACTGTGCTCATTACACCATGTTCGTTTAGAACCCCAGGACTTTTAATATTCCTGTAGTGGCATACACAAGACGGACAGCTGTTGGGGCTAGGGTACGCTGGATATATGACATACTACCAAACCATGTTACTACTGAACATAAGGAGAACTAGATTTTCTTTGGCGTGCGATATTGTATTTTATAATTATGTTCATTACGCCATCTTTCTAGCTCTTAATGTTAATCGCGAAGATGAAAATGATTGAAAGTCCTCGACACTTAATCCCAAAATGGGCTTCTCCAATGTCGTAGTGGTAACATCGTCGTTTTGTAATCAAGGGGTTCAGAGTTCGATACACGGTGGAGGCACATAGTGGTCGGATCTCACTTTAAACGTAGGTCCAGTCCCTATTAGCATATCTGTGCATGAAGTGAACTATGAGTAACTCTGACTTCGAGGTACGTTACTGATTAATTGATTGATTTGCTTTATTTTACTTCGCTTTTCTACCACTTTTGGCTAATCGCGAAGATGAGAATGAATGATGATGTAATGAAATTGATGAGGGAACATTCACAAATAACGCCCATTTCCAGGCCGATTTTCGAACCCGCGAACTCTGGCATCGCAGCGCGGTCGGGGTACGCTATGTTGACTGCTACACCACTGAGGTCAGCACGGGAATAGCACGTTACTTAACGCGAGTTCTTGCATAGTCCAATGATTTGCGTTCTCATCCAGAGGTCTTGGGTTGGATCCCATGATGAGATTCCCGAAACTTGGGACTACTTGAAAAGTAGAAGGCGACACGCAAGAATTGTAGAAAATATCGCTGAGGAGACTTGATTCACTGGCCATGCGTCTCTAAAAAAATAGCTTCAGGGCTTTAGCGTAACGGAGTTAGGAGTTTTAGTAACAGGTTGGATTAAGGGGAAAGGATTTGCTCGCCACTGCACCGGTTGAGGGGCGGTGGTTAGTTGCAGTAACCACATATATTGGAATTTTGTGGGGCTACCGCAGCACAAGAAAGTTATTGCATTCTGAAAAGATTACCGTGAATAGACAGCGGTCTTGTGCTTGGCATGGTTGGCTGTTTTCTCGTGTTTGTGACATTTTTTAACATTGATGAATGGATTAGTTGTAAGAAAAGCTTTCTTGTACATTTAGTGTCCGTTTTTTCTATCTGCACTCACTATTGTTGATGGTAAGAAGTATATAATGCTTTGTTGCATGTTGTTTGTTGAAATGCTATATTTTGCATGTGGTTAGCAGCGATAACCACGGCACATACAAGGTACATTGCTTTGTGTTAGGCAGAAATGGCGTCCAATAATATTTATAAAACTACGATAGAACAGATTCTATTTGAAGACATTTCTTGGGACCCTGAAAGTGACCTGGATGATTGTACCGATTCAGATGACGATCCAACCTATAAACCAAATAACACTACGTGCATGACAGCAGGAGAAAGTGACAGTGATAGTGTGAGTGAGGAGTCCGAGCCTGTTGGGAATCAAACTGTTACCGTTCCTTCATCCCACATTTCAGTGCCGGTAGTGGTGCCACAAACTCCGACATGGACTCAGACTGCTTCCGTGCCTGACGTTCCTAACTTCATTGGAGATGGAGGAGTTTCGCAACATATACACGATCTGCAGAATCCTACGCCATATTCTTTGTTCTAGGAACTCTTTACGGACGATTTGGTAGATCACATTGCTTTCACACAAACCTTTATGCAACCCAACAAGGAAAACATTTTGTACCAACAAGTGGACAAGAAATTAGAGTAGAAAGATTCTTCCCAGCTATTGAGAATATTGGTCGTCTGCTCCGGATTTGCATGATTCCTACAATTCATCCCTAATGACAGTCAAGCGCTTCAGTTTTTTATTGAGCCATTTACATGTAAATGACAACAATTTGATGCCCAAGAAGGGGGAAGACAATTTTGATAAACTGTACCTTTGCTGAATTTGATAGAAGAATCATTTGCAAGGTCATACAAACCTCATCAAAAAGTTGCTGTAGATGAGTCTATGGTGAAATTCAAAGGGAGGAGCGTAATGAAACAGTACATGTGTAATAAACCCACAAAATGAGGTTATAAAATTTGGATGCTGTGCGATGAGTCTTATTATAATTTGCGTTTCCAAGTGTATACAGGAAAAGTAGGCAATAAGCCTGAAAAGGAACTTAGTCTCAAAGGAGACTACGAGACTGACAGAAAGAGCAGAAAATGGTGGCACCGGCTGTTTTTTCACTTTGTTGATTGCTGTGTTGTGAATGTTTTTATCATTCATACGGGGTTGGAATTGGAACAGTACAGTCACAAAGACTTCGAAGAGCAGTTTATCAGGGACTTGTGAGTAAACAGATAGTGTCATCAAGGAAATCTGACAGTCCACGATCGCAGAATACAGGAATTGTAGCCGTCAAAAAATACAAGCCATCGGTGGATGCGGCAATCCGATTGACGGAGAATGCTCATCAGCCAAAGAAGTCTACATCAAGAAGATGTGCTTACTGCAGCACAAGGAAAAAAAACTTGTGCAAACCATCTGGTCATGTAGTACATACCAAGTACCCTTATGTATGAACCGCAAGACCTGCTTTCAAGATTTTCATTCCAAGTAAGAGTTTTTTGTGAGTTCATCAGCAAATATCAGCATATTTCATCATAAGAAAATTTATGTCAAGATTTAATTTCACATGCAAGAGTTTATTGTTCTGACATCTTCTGCTATACAATTTTGTGCATAATTGTCATGCAAATTACCTTCGAACTAAGTGAAATAATATTAAAATTCAGACTTTCATCTCCACCTGTGAAGTAATTACCATAATTTGTTTGAGCACTAACTAAATGCTACAAATAAAATACATTTTCTTGTCTCTCTCTGTTTTGCTTGCATTTTGTGCATCTCTGTATATGCAATTGTGTGTGTGCAGTGGTTAGCATCAGTAACCACATTTGATGACGTCATATCTAGACAAACATTGATCACAGTTTGATGTTGTTTATAGAAATGATATTACAATTAGTATAAGAATTACCATTAGCATTATTTTCAAAATTGAAGTGCAATTTCTATTTGTGCCCCTCAAAGGGGTAAAAAAAACGTGGTTACCACAGGAAACCACCACCCTTCAAAGAGTTAAGAGCAAAATGCGCAAGAGAAGAAACAATTGTAATACTTGACATGATATATTTAAAGGAAAAAAATACACAGCATTAACTGGAAGATTATTAACGTTTGTTTCGTAAACAGAACATCATTTGTACATTTGAATAGCGTTTCTAACAACATTTATTTTCAATTTACCATAGCCTCTTTTACTTTTTACATTTGTGAGAAATTGCATTGCACTTTGGACACATGGACGTGAATTTGGTACATATTTCATGCATCCACATACTACAATGAATACACTGGATCCAGTCACATTGTGGTCCTTTCTTCTCATAATAATGCCCATGGGCATATTGTACTTAATTTCTGTGGGCATATCACCCCACAGCTACAAGCAGAAAATTGAATCACTGGGTTGGCAACTCTGAGCACCATGCGGCAGTTTCACTCTGCAGATATGTTTCCCTGACTCTTGATCTTTACACCAAATATAATTCAGTTTCTTTCTCTCTTGGGAATATTATTGCACACTGTTAAAACAGCAACGTCCAAAAAATTATTACCTCAAAAATTGTCTTCTTACCTCATGAAATTAGCCCTGGATGGCTTCAGATTCTTCTCACCTGCAGCCTCGTCTCACCACGGGGGCGCTTCAAACAAGAGTCGCAGAGTTGCCATAACATTAACGTTGCGCAAGATACGAAGGGGTGGGCATTTAACCCCCGAGTGACTCTACTACTGTTGTTGGATCAAAATAAACAAAGAGAATGCATCAAAGGGCATTTTTGGTCAGGTGCTGTTCCGTGTGATACTCCAAAAATGCATAAATTGACACAATCCGACAGGATTATTTGAAAGGAACCAAAATTACGCACTTCAATTGATGCACTAAAATGCATCTACTTTAATTTCAACTTGAATTGATGCATTTCGATTGGAAAAATCAAAAAATCAATCTATCAACACAGAATACGGTTGCTCATACCGCGATACATAAACAAATAGAAAGTATTATTGTTAATTATTTATTGAAATCCGTTCATAAGCGAACAACCGTTTAACAAATACTTTACAATGAAAGAAACGGGCATCTATCCGTAACTGAAAGATCAACGCAGGACTTTTGTTTACTGCTAACTTTTACGGGGGGGGGGGGAATGAAATACCTGATCTTCCTTTCATATCCTCAAATTTCAAATTAAACTCGGGTTCAACGTCTTGTCTGTTTTTTTTTCCTTTTTAGTTACTTCTTTTCTTCTTTGCTCTACAACTCACGGAATTCAAGAGGGCAGAAAAATAAAGGCTCTTTAGATGGAATGTTTGAAAACGCACTCGGACTAATTTTTGATTTGTCGCTTGAAGCTAGTGACGTACCAAGTATATTTCCGGTTGTGCGTGCATCAACCGCTGAATATATTCTCGGAGAATGTCGAGTGGCTTGGTTATCACAGCGCGCTACGACACCAGGGGTCCTGTGTTCGAAACCGGACCTAGATGCGTGTGCTCTTTGCGAGTATTCCTTCATCAATTTCATCATATCATTACTCACGCTCATATTCGCGGTTAGCCAAAGTGGAGGAGAAGCGAAGTAAAATAAACCAAATCAATCAGGAATTGTCGAGCAATCTTGGACTCAGTGGTTTCAACCAGTGTTGTTCAAGGTCCGGGAATTTTAAATAAATTCAATTCCGGTCCAGGAGAAAAAATCAGCAAGAGTAAATTGGTTCTGGACCGTAAAGAACCTTTTTATCTGTAAAGTATTTCAATTCGGTCTAGCAACCATTTTTCCAGATCAATTTAAACACGGTCCAACATTAACACGGTAAAATGCCACTAGAATGAACATTTGTTTGTTCTAGTATTAAGTTATGTCAGGTTTCAACATTAACACGGTAAAATGCCACTAGAATGAACATTTGTTTGTTCTAGTATTAAGTTATGTCAGGTTTCAACATTAACACGGTAAAATGCCACTAGAATGAACATTTGTTTGTTCTAGTATTAAGTTATGTCAGGTTTCAACATTAACACGGTAAAATGCCACTAGAATGAACATTTGTTTGTTCTAGTATTAAGTTATGTCAGGTTTCAACATTAACACGGTAAAATGCCACTAGAATGAACATTTGTTTGTTCTAGTATTAAGTTATGTCAGGTTTCAACATTAACACGGTAAAATGCCACTAGAATGAACATTTGTTTGTTCTAGTATTAAGTTATGTCAGGTTTCAACATTAACACGGTAAAATGCCACTAGAATGAACATTTGTTTGTTCTAGTATTAAGTTATGTCAGGTTTCAACATTAACACGGTAAAATGCCACTAGAATGAACATTTGTTTGTTCTAGTATTAAGTTATGTCAGGTTTCAACATTAACACGGTAAAATGCCACTAGAATGAACATTTGTTTGTTCTAGTATTAAGTTATGTCAGGTTTCAACATTAACACGGTAAAATGCCACTAGAATGAACATTTGTTTGTTCTAGTATTAAGTTATGTCAGGTTTCAACATTAACACGGTAAAATGCCACTAGAATGAACATTTGTTTGTTCTAGTATTAAGTTATGTCAGGTTTCAACATTAACACGGTAAAATGCCACTAGAATGAACATTTGTTTGTTCTAGTATTAAGTTATGTCAGGTTTCAACATTAAAACGGTAACATGCCACTAGAATGAACATTTGTTTGTTCTAGTATTAAGTTATGTCAGGTTTCAACATTAACACGGTAAAATGCCACTAGAATGAACATTTGTTTGTTACTGTCAGGTTTCAACATTAACACGGTAAAATGCCACTAGAATGAACATTTGTTTGTTCTAGTATTAAGTTATGTCAGGTTTCAACATTAACACGGTAAAATGCCACTAGAATGAACATTTGTTTGTTCTAGTATTAAGTTATGTCAGGTTTCAACATTAACACGGTAAAATGCCACTAGAATGAACATTTGTTTGTTCTAGTATTAAGTTATGTCAGGTTTCAACATTAACACGGTAAAATGCCACTAGAATGACCATTTGTTTGTTCTAGTATTAAGTTATGTCAGGTTTCAACATTAGCACGGTAAAATGCCACTAGAATGAACATTTGTTTGTTCTAGTATTAAGTTATGTCAGGTTTCAACATTAACACGGTAAAATGCCACTAGAATGAACATTTGTTTGTTCTAGTATTAAGTTATGTCAGGTTTCAACATTAACACGGTAAAATGCCACTAGAATGAACATTTGTTTGTTCTAGTATTAAGTTATGTCAGGTTTCAACATTAACACGGTAAAATGCCACTAGAATGAACATTTGTTTGTTCTAGTATTAAGTTATGTCAGGTTTCAACATTAACACGGTAAAATGCCACTAGAATGAACATTTGTTTGTTCTAGTATTAAGTTATGTCAGGTTTCAACATTAACACGGTAAAATGCCACTAGAATGAACATTTGTTTGTTCTAGTATTAAGTTATGTCAGGTTTCAACATTAACACGGTAAAATGCCACTAGAATGAACATTTGTTTGTTCTAGTATTAAGTTATGTCAGGTTTCAACATTAACACGGTAAAATGCCACTAGAATGAACATTTGTTTGTTCTAGTATTAAGTTATGTCAGGTTTCAACATTAACACGGTAAAATGCCACTAGAATGAACATTTGTTTGTTCTAGTATTAAGTTATGTCAGGTTTCAACATTAACACGGTAAAATGCCACTAGAATGAACATTTGTTTGTTCTAGTATTAAGTTATGTCAGGTTTCAACATTAACACGGTAAAATGCCACTAGAATGAACATTTGTTTGTTCTAGTATTAAGTTATGTCAGGTTTCAACATTAAAACGGTAACATGCCACTAGAATGAACATTTGTTTGTTCTAGTATTAAGTTATGTCAGGTTTCAACATTAACACGGTAAAATGCCACTAGAATGAACATTTGTTTGTTACTGTCAGGTTTCAACATTAACACGGTAAAATGCCACTAGAATGAACATTTGTTTGTTCTAGTATTAAGTTATGTCAGGTTTCAACATTAACACGGTAAAATGCCACTAGAATGAACATTTGTTTGTTCTAGTATTAAGTTATGTCAGGTTTCAACATTAACACGGTAAAATGCCACTAGAATGAACATTTGTTTGTTCTAGTATTAAGTTATGTCAGGTTTCAACATTAACACGGTAAAATGCCACTAGAATGAACATTTGTTTGTTCTAGTATTAAGTTATGTCAGGTTTCAACATTAGCACGGTAAAATGCCACTAGAATGAACATTTGTTTGTTCTAGTATTAAGTTATGTCAGGTTTCAACATTAACACGGTAAAATGCCACTAGAATGAAAATTTGTTTGTTCTAGTATTAAGTTATGTCAGGTTTCAACATTAACACGGTAAAATGCCACTAGAATGAACATTTGTTTGTTCTAGTATTAAGATATGTCAGGTTTCAACATTAACACGGTAAAATGCCACTAGAATGAACATTTGTTTGTTCTAGTATTAAGTTATGTCAGGTTTCAACATTAACACGGTAAAATGCCACTAGAATGAACATTTGTTTGTTCTAGTATTAAGTTATGTCAGGTTTCAACATTAACACGGTAAAATGCCACTAGAATGAACATTTGTTTGTTCTAGTATTAAGTTATGTCAGGTTTCAACATTAACACGGTAAAATGCCACTAGAATGAACATTTGTTTGTTCTAGTATTAAGTTATGTCAGGTTTCAACATTAACACGGTAAAATGCCACTAGAATGAACATTTGTTTGTTCTAGTATTAAGTTATGTCAGGTTTCAACATTAACACGGTAAAATGCCACTAGAATGAACATTTGTTTGTTCTAGTATTAAGTTGTCATGCTCAGATAGGCTACTCGGGACTGAACCTGCGTGAATTCAATCACTGTAGGAGCGTAGAGGCTAATGCTGTCGCCTTGTTAGCAAGGGGTCAAAGGTTCGAATCTCAACGGTGACACATTGCACAGTGATTCGAATTCAAAAAGTAGACAAACTTTGAAAATCTCTTGAACCACTCTAATATGTCCATCCGCAGGAAATCGCACCAAAGACCTGGTTTATAAGGCGACAGTGTTGTCTGAAAAAGGCCTGTCACTACGGGATCAAAAACAATACAGGTGTCTGTAAAATCGTGACGAAACCGAGAATTATACTCCGACAGTACGGTCTCGAACGCGACGGAAAATAATAACACTAGGTGTGAATATAATTGCATGTAAGACACTAATTGACCTCACGGCAGGTGTAGTGTTATTGCTACCGTATTGTAATCAAGTGGTCCAGAGTTCGTTTCCCGGTTGAGGTGCGTTGCACAATTGTCCCGATTACAGTTTCAGCTGTAGATCCTTTCCATACTAACCTATACCTCAGCAAAAGCCGGACGTAAAACTTTTAACCATATACTATTGTGGTGAATGTACGACAATTGCGACAGCGGGCAATTGCAGTTAAGGCAAAACTGGGGACAATTTCAATGATGTCTTGGAAAATGAATTTTTAAAAGTTGCTGGTAGGAAAATTGCAACCAGTATGGCTGACCTTGGATGGTGACAAACTGGACTTAACCCCACCCAGATCATTCACGAAACTTAATCGCAACTGAAATTAAGATAATTCATGTTGAGCATGAAATCCTATGTGCAATTTCACGTTCAATTTCCGAAAACAAACATGAATTCATCTGCTATTAATATTATAATTTGTATTGATTGTGTAAATTTATTATAAAAGAAACGCTCGAAGGTTACAATTTATCCGAATAATAAATTGCCTTTTTTTATTTATGTACAGCAATTATTGAATTTTGACCTGAATCAGTTACATATTTCGTCTTATCAGCATTCATCGTTATTTTCACGATTAGTCAAAAGTGGAAGAAAAGCGAAGTAAAGCAAGTAAATCAATCAGTCTAGTTGCAAGTGGTAGTAGCTATTACTTTTGTTGAACTGACTTACCCAAAGCTCGTCCGCTGCTCCTTTTCACGTTTTCAGCACGCAATGACGTGATTGTAGCTGCAAAGCGCATTGTCCACAGTTCTGACATCTTTTTTGTACCCAAGAAAACACTAAAAAGACGACAAAAGTCTGCATCAAACTTACAATCATCACAAACTTGAAACAAACTCACAAAATCACCAATCTGCAACGTACAATGCAAAATGTTTCGCAGAAGGCCACTGACAGCTAAAAAAAACAACAGGTTGATGCCTTATCAACCATGATAGAGGTGCGTCAGGTGACTCGGCAAAAGCTCGCCGTCTGCTTACCCTCAAGGCCATGTGCTAGTTTGTGTTGAGGAAGCGAAATTGACCTTTCTTCTTTGTTGCATTAAATTGTTTAAATACAAATGGGTCAATCCATATGAAGTCATACAACATGGTTGCTTGGCCATTTTTAAAAAAGTTTATTTTTTTTTTGTGGTGTGAGCCTCATATGTTGACAGTTCAGAACCACTGTTATTTTATTTCTACTATCACCGATTTGAAGATGGCGGGCATTCTTTTATCATGGCGCGCGTCATTTTCTCCATTCGTAAGCATGAGCGGCAACTTTTTTATCTCAGCTCTGGTAAGTCCTACGACAATGAGACAAAATCTGTGATGTTAAGCACATTATAAGCTACAATTATATTTCTGTGTAATTTTCTAAATATTATTCCTTCATAATGAATTTTAAGGTCAAAATTGTGTATTTTAATCGCTCAAAATGACATTTTCTTACATCTTTTTTTTGGGGGGGGGAAGGCAGTTTGTTTGACACTTGAATTTTTTTGTGCAAGTACCTGTGTACCAATAGAGTATGTCAAAATTATTTGAAGCATGAGACTTTAATATTTCTTTCTCTACAGGGTCATAAACATGTACTTTTTGTTAAAAAATTCCAAGTTCAGGGTTAAATATCTCTGGTGGGCAGTTGTTTAAAAATCTGAAATTTGTACACAATACAGTACTCTATGATAAGTAACTTCAGTAAAAATTTTGAGTTTGAGATTTAATTGGTTTAAGAGATACAAAACTCGTGAAAAATTCAATATTTTGTATTAAATATGGTATGCCTGATTTCATTTTTTATTAACATTTTATGTTAAAATTTTGCAAATTGTAATTTGGAATGTCAATGAATAACATTTCAATCCTGAAATGGATCTACAATAAAGTATATATACGAGGGCGTGCTGAAAAGTAAAGCTTCCTATGTTTTTATTTTCTTTGTTACCTTGTAAACGGATTTTGGATTTTGAGTAACCATACATTGCACTTATAAGACTTTCCCGCTTCTCCATTGAAGGTTTCAAACTTCTATCGCCAGGGGGTGCTGAACTATTGCAAGGAAAATGGCAGCATGTGACCATGCAATGTCGGTGGAGTGCCTGAAGTAGCGTGCAATGATCGAGTTTCTAACCGCAGAAAATGCGCTACAAATTGACATTCATCTGAGACTGAAGGCATTTTATGGGGATGAATGTGTAGACATCAGTACTGTGCGATCTTGGGCTGTTCATGCTTGTAAAGAAAACCCAAGCTGAACACGATTCCGATGACCTCCATCAGTTGCAGTTCGCCGCCTTTCACTCCATTCTCTCACATAGCTAAGATTTCTTCAGCTGGGGGTTTTCTTTAAGAGCATGATAAATGCATGTATGTATTGTTGGGGTCCAGTGACCTCTGTACTTGATGCTTCAACCTAATTTTCTCACCTCTTTAGATTAATCGCGACGATGAAGAATGAAAAATTGACGAAACAGGAGAAAGAACAAACACAGTAAGAAGCTCATTGCCTGGCCGGAACTCGCACACAGAACAAACGGTTGACTTAAAACACCAACTAACTCAAAGAACTTGGCTACTGGGTGGCAACGGCTTTTAGGCAGTTTGATTGGGGGAGGGGTGAATGGGCAACATAGGTCTCGAACATTTCCGCTCTAGTTTGATTGATTTGATTGATTTACTTTATTTTACTTCGCGTTTTGTGAGTTTTGGCTAATTTGCGAAGATGGGGATGAGTGATGAAATGAATGGACATTCACAAACAACCAAGCCCGAGCGGGATTCAAACCCGGGACCCTTGGCGTTGCATTTGTGCTCTGGTATGCAACCACTAAATGGCCCCTTATAACTTTCATTTCGGGCGTGCCTTAATTAATACAAGAAGAAGTCAACCCCACCTCAGACCAACTTCTTGGCAGTTTTTTTTAAAATTACGGAATGTACTAAACCTTGAGCCACGGTGGTATTTTCGGAAGTGCGTCTGACTGTCACGCCTGGTACCCGGGTTCCATTCCTGGGAAACCCCTTCAACTGAGCGGCTCTGGGGTTCGTCCAGCCTCTAATACGGTGTAAATGGGTGCCTAAGAGCAACCCTACAAAAGGCGCTCCATACAAGTGGCCGAGTTTGTGAAAGTGTGCCCTCCCTATCTCCACATCCTTTTACGCGGCTGTTATAATGTGCAAGAGCCAGCAAAAACAAAAAAAAAACATATACTATACCGCATATACTATATCTTGAACTAAGAATACGTTATGTAGTCTAAATGTCTTCCACTATTTGGCCTCCCCGATGGCGCACTGGTAGCGTCGTTGCCTTGTAATCAAGGGGTCCAGGGTTCGATACCTGGTGGAGGCACATAGTGGTTCGGATCCCACTTTAAACTGTAGGTCCCGTCCCGATTAGCCCTACTGTGCATAAAGTTGACTTAAAGCACCAAATCAACCAACCAACCAATCTTCCACTATTGCATTCTGATTGCATTCTGTCTGTAAAGTAAAACATGGGGAAAGAGCACTGTTAGAGACACTGGGGTCTCACATGGTAATGGATATTGCCGTAGATAATGTTGATTGATTTTTTATGGGAACACATAAACCTTATCAGTATTAATGGAAAACGATATTTAAGAATAGATAAATACTCGTATTAAGTCAGGAGCTAATAAAAGGGGTTGTCAGGTAAATTAGCGTTTCATACGAAATCCAAAGAACTATTACCTTCATAAGCAAATCCTTGTAAAATAGTACTATAAACAGCTTAGTTCAGTATCGACATTAACTGCACGTTATTCAAATGTTTTCATTTTAGATAAAGAAATTGTTAATATGCAAGGTGGTGAAACGATTTATCCTGTAAGTATATTTCATGATCCGTTAATTCGCTTCCATAATCCCCTAAAATTATGGTGTGTGAAATTGGCTTCTCTTTATGTTCATTTAACGAGAAACGAAAGGATTACGTAGTGTTACAATATAGCGGATTTTTAACAGCTATCCCAATCATTTTACGTAAAAGGGGAAAAGCCTTGTTCCGAATTAGATTAGCTTTACTGTGCGTGAAGGCAGTATTGACCTTTGTAGATACTGGCTAAACGTCCATAATCGTTTAAAAGCTTTTTTTCATATGTTTGCAGAAGAGTTTGAACTATGTCAGTTTAATTGGAATATGTGAAATTCGCATCATTCATCCCTTTGGGAATGTGTCAATTGATATAAAACTTATAATGTGTTTTTCTTTTTTTCGAATTTTCAAGCTTCCAAGTCTTCCGTTAATGGTGTTTATTTAATTTCAACAGAGAAAAACGCGTTTTTAATATCACACGAATAATTTTAGGCCTGGAAAACTGCCTCACATACGACAATGGAGCACTTCGCACTCTAAGTTCCTACAACTTACACCTTATCAATGTTTGAAAATAACAGTTACAAGGAACACTTTTTTTAGAAATTCTAACTGGGACTAGTTACTTTTAAAGTTAAGTAACTGTAACAGAGTTGTCAACAGTTTCTCTTACAAAATGTAGGACATTTTCAGTAATCAGGCTATTTTCTCGTATGCTCTCATTGCATGTGTCTATCGTATATTCACAATGTAATGCTTTCTGTTAGAGCTGCGTTCTAGTCTGTGGTCCATGGCGGAGTGGTTAGCACAAAGCGCTGCAAAGCCAGGGGTCCTTGGGTAAGACATGGATGTTTGTGTTTGTCCTGAAAGTGAAAATAGATAATTCAGTAAAACTGATATGAGAGAGAATTGAAAGATATGGACAAGGGAAACCACTGCTAAGGGGTTTTCCTTAACTAACAAACTCTTACTCTCTAGCCTTCTTAAACCCGAAGGTTCATGGCTGCAGCAACACAGGCCTTCCATCTGTCCCTATCTTGAGCAAGATCTATATACTCTTTTCTATCCCTACCGATTTCCTTTAAATCCATCTCAACGTTGTCCCTCCATCTTCGTCTTGGTCTTCCTACAGGTCTCTTACCATCAGGTTTCCCAACAATAATCCTGTAAACTCCTCTTTCCTCTCCCATTCGTTCCAAATGGCCTACCCACCTAAGTCTTCTTGATTTAATTATTCTAATAATATCTGGACATGAATACAAATTATGTAGTTCTAAATTATGTAACCTTCTCCACTCACCTGTCTCCTCATACCTTTTAGGTCCAAAGATTTTCCTAAGGATCTTATTTTCAAAAACTCTCAATTTATGTTCCTCTTTCAATGTAGGGGACCAAGATTCACACCCATATAATACTACAGGCAAAATTACTGTTTTGTATATTTTAACTTTTAGTTTCTTAGATATTAAACGAGAAGACAAAAGTTTATGAAGAGAGAAGTAACATGCATTTCATGAATTAAGCCTACTTTTTATTTCCTCTTTAATATAATTTTCATTTGTTAATATTACTCCTAAGTATTTGAATTTGGAAACTGGTTCAAACGAGTTGTTATCAATAATTAGATTTTGATTATTACCTAACACTTGGTTTCGGCCTGTAACCATATATTTAGTTTCCTCTTTGTTAACTTCCAAACCTATCTCTTTAGCAGTTTTGAAAAATATTTTAGCATTATTCTTAATTGTATTTATATCATCCCCTAATAAGTCTACATCATCTGCATATGCTAACAACTGAGTCAACTGGGGTTTTCCTTTGACAAATAAAAATGTCAGTAGGGTATCTGACGGACACGTGGGAGATCCGAGTTCGATTCCCTGCTTGGGTGATTTCAGGTGGGGAGTTGCTTTTGGGTTCACCCAATCTCTTAATAAATGGGTACCTGAGAGTAAAGTTGGACAGAGCATGGTGCTGATCACTACACCTTCACAAATGGCAGCGATTGTGAATATGTTGGGCCCTACCGACACATTTCCCCATATACATGTTGTAGGGGGGTCGGTATACCTTTTTTAAGTGTTTCTATTGCTGTTAAATTCATACATCCTTATTTTCTCTGATATTTGCAGAAATTGATGCCAGGGGCTTTCACGAATCTGTGTTTGATGGTTTTGGGGACTACTATCCACCGTGGAAGCGCCACAAACTGGCGTCATCTTTTGGAAAGGACGGCTGGCGGGGGAAGAGAGACCCTCTGGGCTTCAACGCGAGAGGCTTCCACGAAGACGTTTTCAACACCGACTTCGGGGCTTTCCACCCGATGAAGAGGTCAGAGATGCTTGAAGAGGGAGACGAGTGGAAACCGCGAAACGCCAGGAGGGGTTGGAGCAACGACTTCCTCAACATGTACATCCCTATGCAACACACCACGTGGAAAAGGTCCATCCCAGAGGTTAGTGCGGCCGGGCAGAACCTTGAGGATCTGGGGACGTTCTCTTCCGTCCGGAAGAAACGGGACACGGACGGACAGAGCGGAACAGAGAACGACAACAAGGAGGAGACCAAGATGGATCTACCGGAGAAGAAGTACGGAAACAACTACTACAATGATGCCCTCACCAGAGGGTTTGGGAACATCTGGGGCATGAAACGGCAAGGACCGCCTCTGTCTACCGGCAAGAGGAGGCCAGAGATGGACTCGAGCGGTTTCCACGGCGACACCTTCTCCAACGGCTTTGGGGACTTCTACACTATGAAGAAGAGCGAAGAGGTGAGTAAGAGGCGACCTGAAATGGACTCCAGTGGATTCCACGGCGACACCTTCTCCAACGGCTTCGGCGACTTCTACACCATGAAGCGAAACACCGCAAAGAGACGTCCGGAAATGGATTCCAGCGGGTTTTATGGCGACACCTTCTCCAGCGGGTTCGGAGACTTCTACCCCATGAAGAAAAGGCGGCCCGAGATGGACTCTAGCGGTTTCCACGGCGACACCTTCTCCAACGGCTTTGGGGACTTCTATACCATGAAGAAGAGTGAGGAGGTGAATAAGAGGCGACCTGAAATGGACTCCAGCGGATTCCATGGCGACACTTTCTCGAACGGTTTCGGCGACTTCTACACCATGAAGAGGAAATCCGAGAGTAAGCGAAGGCCAGAGATGGACTCCAGCGGTTTTTACGGCGACACCTTCTCCAGTGGTTTCGGGGATTTTTACCCGATGAAGAAAAGCAAAGATAAGCGCAGACCAGAAATGGATTCCAGTGGCTTCCACGGGGATACCTTCTCCAATGGGTTCGGCGATTTCTACACCATGAAAAGAGCCGACAAGTCCAACACGCTCTCTCGCCTCAGGTTGCTTCTGGGCAAGATGGAGCACAAGAGAAGACCCGAAATGGACTCCTCTGGCTTCTACGGCGACACCTTCTCCAATGGCTTTGGTGATTTCTACACCATGAAGAAGCGCGAAACGGAGCACCTTGGGAACGCATCCGGTCCTAACGGAACGGAAACCAATAACAGCAGCCTGAAAGAAAACGTGAAGCCATCACAAGACCACAAACCCAGTCGCTCCAAGAGAAGCGTTGACCATCACCACAGACAACACGCGGCTCCACACACGGTGGACATCCTGAACCCGACGCTCCACGGCGCATACCTCCTGAAGCAAACCCCATCCGTCAGCCTCCTAGAGGGAAGAAGGTTCGCAAGAAATTCCGGACGCTTGAGAAGTATGGCTCGTTAAACAACATTAAATTAATAACAACAAACATTCAACAAGCAAATGTTTTTTCTTACCAATATTGTTGATTTCATTGCATTGCGTTGTTGTGATATCGATTAAGCTGACGACTATTTGTTTGGATGGCTGGACAGATGAAGATCACGGATTAAGGTAGCAATATGGTTTATCGATGATCACTGTTAAAATTTATTTTGCAAATGTGCATATTCTCGTTTCAAACCCTACGTTTAATAAATATGACTGACGAATCATGTATAAATAAATTTTGGCAACAGCAGTATTTATAGAAATTTTTGCGCTCAGAATCGTCCAATAGGAGTGAGAGATGTTTTGCTCCTGGTATCCCTGACACAGAGATTGTATGTGCTCTAATACTAGTCAGAAATAACAATCAATTATCCATCTCTAACGTTTAGATATAACTATATATATAGACGCATAGATCAGCTGCATTCTTCTTGAATATTTCTCAACAAATGTCAAAGAATATTGTTCCATTTATGCGTGTGTAACACTGTGTGACCATCAATATCTCTCTTTCATAACCGCGAAAGCATTTCGAAAGAGAAAGCGGGAGAATGTATAATTCGTATTCCTAATGTACTCTTTTTCAAATCCTATTTCGTTCTATTCAATTCCGAAAATAAATGGGAGAAAAAACTTGCAAATCTTGTACCTGATTATGCATTAAAAATGTAATAAAATTAAACACTTTAAGCTCTTATATCACTTGTCAACATTTCAATACTTTATTTCTCTTTCATGTATAAATCCACTAGATAAAATTTATGGTATGTCGCAAACAAAAGTGAGAATAACTGAGCTGTGTTTCATCTTTAAGAAATATATTTCTAACGGCTTGTGTTAGGATATTAGCATATGCCTGCTGAAAAGAACATTTCTATTTTTATGATTCCAAGGCACAATCATAGTTTTTGAACAAATTCATGTGTTCAAATGTACACAAATATATATTTTATGCCTTTTTAAAAAGATAATCCGTACTTTATATTGTTTTGACTGCATTCTTAACAAATAAAACAAAAGATATTGCCAAATTGTTGGGTGCCACCGAAAGTGCTCGATTCTGTCATTTGACCGACGACAAAGTGAAGTCTCTGTATCATATTGTGAGCTTTTACAGGGGGAAGATCTAACTCGTTTGCATGCAAATAAGTCTATGAATACATTCTGTAATTACATCTGTTAATGTCAAAGTGATAAACTCAAAGAATAAAAAATAAAATAACTATTTTCGTCATTTTTATGTTTTGATTTGCATACCTTTTCCTGAAGAAGCTAAACCTACACAATGTACAGTCACAGGCACGTCTGGGTTGTAAAAACCACCTTGGGTTCATTACAATTCAGAAATGCCCACGACTGTACAAGAAGTGACGATGGGCCAAATTAAAAACTTACAAGTTAGACAAAAACATACAGGACGCAACATGTACAGTTCAAGGGTAAGTAAGGTACGTTCTTTGCAGAAGGTTCTCAAAGCTCCAACCGTGGTTAAGTTAGCTTTGTTCTTTTGATTGATTTGGTATATTTTACTTCACTTTTGGCTAATCGCGAAGATGAGGATGAATGATAATATGATGAAATTATGAAGGGACACTTAAAGAACATCAAACCAGGGACCCTTGGCGTCAGAGCGCGCTGTGCTAACCACACCGCCACGAGGATAGGCTAGTTGTGTCGTTTTAAAGTTGGAGGCAGAAATGAGCAATGGTTACTTGCCGTCTGGACTCTTAAAGCCTACAGAAATTAAAGAGCAAATGAATTGATTGATTCGTTAATTTGGTGTTTTAAGTCCAATTTATGCACAGTAAGGCTAATCGGGACTGGACCTACAGTTTAAAGTGGGATCCGAACCACTATGTGCCTCCACCGGGTATCGAACCCGGGACCCATGATTACAAGGCGACGACGCTACCACTGCGCAATCGGGGAGGCCTAACAGCAAATGGTAATTCAATACTACTATGCCACAACTACCACACTACCACAACCGCAAGTTTACGAATAGAGGACAATAAAGGCTTCGCTTCACGGCCAGATGGATGGAAAGGCTTTCGTATTGACGACTGCACGAGCCTTCTGAAGCTTTTTTTTTTTCCTCAGGTAACCAGACACTTAATCAGCACTTGAAAATATGCTTAGATTAACAAGTAGTCTAGTCTATGTTGAAAAATAGTAAACGGGAATATGCAAGAAAGAAATATAAAGTTTTCAGTTGACTCACCATCGTAACTGTGTGTGTGTGTGTGTGTTCCATGATTGTTCATATAGTGGGTTTGAACTTTTCCCCAAGGCTATAAGTGGACAGTACATAGTAATAATCACATTCAGAGTCATACTTTAACTAAATCAGAGGTTGGAAACCGGGTCGTGGAATGGACTGGTATTTGGAGTTCAATTAAAGTCTCACGCCATTTAAGAAGGTAGTTGGTCAGTGGTAGTTGAAAGGAGCTTTTCACATATTCCCTTTATCTTCGCAAAATAAACCCAAGAAAAATGAACGCTTGTTTGTTCTGATTTGCTTTTTCCATTTCGTGCTCAGATAGACTAATCGGGACTGGGTCTACAATTTAAAGTGTGGTCCGATCATCCGAACCAGTGTGCAGGATATTTTCACCGGTGGAAGCGACCTATGCAAGTGGTTCCAGGGTTCTACGAAGATTCATATATTGAAACATCCTCTTCGCTCTTGTTTACTCCAAACTACTCACAGACATTAGAATTGTGTTCTTTTTCGTTAATCATCACGATTTTTTTAAAAATATTTGACAACATATTTATTTATAAAGTTTTGAAATAGACAACATTTCCAATTACTTTCATTGGAGAATTAATTTTGGAGGTCTGTTCACAGATTTAGAACACAGTGTATAAACATGGGATCTAGACTTAGATAGGAAGGAGTGGAAATGGGGAGGCTGTGTAGGGATAAAAAACTGTGTGCAGGAGTCCTATTCAGTTTCTTGGTCATGGTCAGTTTTCATGGTTTCGATAAAAACATAGTGGAAGTAAAACTTTTTCTATTGTAGATAATAACGGCAGTTCTAGGAGATATTCTAAACAGAATCTTTGTTTTTTTATTTTTAAAAAAACTCCTCTCTAGAGATAGGTCCAACAGCTGATTCTGAAGAAGTTTTTCTAAAATAAAAATTATTTTTAGAATATCTCCTAGAAGGACATAGAGAATATCTTTAAGGATTACCTTTGCTGTTTATTATATACTTGTAATAAAAACTAGGTTCATAGCAAGACAGAACTATTAACATCAACAGCGTGGTACGTCGAATTGAAGACATTCTACAAAAGTTAAGAGAGATTCCGTCACCAGTGAACTTTAATTTGTATTAGAAAAATTAAATTCTAAATTACTGCAAAAAAATCATACATGTGGAAATGAATGTATGAGCATTTGGAAGCATAATGGAAGGAGAAACTAAGAACAACAATAAGAAGATAGAAACGAAAGTAATGAAGCGGAGATTTCTGCGAAAGGTCTACTAAAAACTTCCTGTCTTAATATGCTCTCATCATTGTTGCTGCCTGTCAAATGACAATCCTAAATATAAAAAGAAAGTCAATTACTAGAAAGTTCTCGGACTGCTCTTGGACATATTATATGAAGAAGCAGTGACAATTATGTAGAATCAAAGCAAACAAGGTTCATAGTCGGGGCATAAACTAGCCAAGCCTTCTCTCAATTCGTCCACGGATCGTGCATGTGCATATCAAAAGCGTCTTATGGAAATTGGGTAACATCTACGTTCTGGCGATAACTCATCGGAAATGCACTCAGAGCAAGTTGGGTCAACTCTTGTCTGCCTGTATGCCTTGTATGTTATTCAGCCATTATTCCTAAACTAGAAATTGTTTAAAAAGCATCTGAAGCAATTTTGACCATGTTGGAGCGATAAATGATTTAAACTGCCTGGTTTAATTATTGCCACACAATCTCGTAGGCAGGCATTACACTAGAACAGGTTATTTCTTTAGTTGTTCGTTTCTGTACCTCAGTCTATGCAGTCAAAACAAGCTCAAAAGTATTTAAATCTAGTGTCTGAGACATGATACTTCAATTTTTCGTCATGTAAAGAGATGATTTCTGAAATATCCCCAGTGTCGTTCTGTATGTGAATGTGGAAATTCTCCCTGTCAAATCTACTCTGTTAGGGAGATAGGCTAATCGGGACTGGACCTACAGTTTAAAGTAAGATTCGAACCACTAAGTACCTCCACCGGATATCGAACGTGGGTCCCCTTAATTACAAAGCGACGACGTTACCACTCGTCATCGGAGAGAAAGAAAGAAAAAGATTTATACGAATTGAAGGGAAATCATTGGATTGGATTGATTGATTTGTTGTTTTAAGTCCACTTCATGCACAGTAAGACTAATCGGGACTGGACCTACAGTTTAAAGTGGGATCCGAACCACTATGTGCCTCCACCGGGAATCGAACCCGGGACCCCTTGCTTAGAAGGCGACGACGCTACCACTGCGCCATCGGGAAGGCCGGGAAATCATTGGAGAAGCCCAACGTGTGCCATTTGAAAATTTCACCAATCGAATGCATGCTTGTGCAGCATGTCATGCCGCTACGGTCTGAAACGTTGCTATTGTTTCATTCCAAAGTAACACTTGTCGCTTGTCACTTCGTTACATCAAAGGGGGAGGGGGCACGCCTCCTGCCTGGGAAATGATTGATTGATTGATTGATTGATTGATTGATGATGATTGATTTGTTGTTTTAGGTCCACTTTATGCACAGGAAGGCTAATCGGGACTGGACCTACAGTTTAAAGTGGAATCCGAACCACTGTGCCATGTGAATCCACCGGGACCCCTTGATTTCAAGGCGACGAGGCTACCACTAAGCCATCGAGGAGGCCCTGGGAAATGAATGTCAACCTAAGAGTATACTGTATATTTCACACATATAATCTCATTTCAGTCACAGTAATTTATGTTAATTAATACGTACAAGGGTTGCAGGAACATGGTAATTTCAAACTTCTAACTGAACGAGTGTTTTTTTGAGGGGGCAACATAATTATGTGGGCAAATATTCCTAGTTTGCAACCCTTCCTTGGAAAAAAAAACCCTTCCCACAGTGCCATGCTCTCAATTTTCCCATTGGCTATTTAAGAAGTTAGTTCAATACCATGTATACTACATCTACTTCTGTATAAAGAATGGTAAAAGCAGTAAATTCAGTGACACGTAGTATACTGTATAACACATGCAATCATGACATATCATAACAAATGGAAACTAGAAACTATTTCCCAAGTTGAGTCACATAAATACAACAGCGAGATATATATATATATATGTAACAAAAATCTACAGCATAGATGCTTTAGGGAGGGGTAAACACGACGTGCAAAGAAGAGATAAGTAAACATTTATTATCATTATTATTATTACTATTAAAAATAAGTCAAGTTATTTTTAAAATTACGTAATTTATGATTCATTTTCTCATACAAATATGTTTCCCGAAATTTACTCTTGCCTCAAGGACAAATTGCCGGCCGCCTGGCGGAGTGGTTAGCACATCTAGCTACGACGGCAAGGGTCACGGGTTCGAATCCTGGCGTGGGCATGGATGTTTGTGAGTGTCCATTCATCAATTTCATCATATCATCACTCATTCCCTTCTTCGTAAATTAGCCAAAAGTGGCACAAAAAGCGTAGTAAAATAAAACAAATCGATCAATCAAGGACAAATTTTCATTCTTCGCCCATTGTTATTGCACTATATACATCACCTACATTAATCATATCCCCGCTATACAACAAAACTGTCTATTGTTATAGACTAATTTTTAAATCTTAATATCAGATGGTAATTTCAAACAATAAAAACAACATAGGTTGTAGAATAAAAGATAATGAAATTATCGATGGACAAATTGCCCACAATTATATTTAACGTTGACTGTTCGGTGAACTGCACAAGTATTGCTCGGCAAATTATGTATGACCATTTTCATTAATTCTGCTCTTGTGGCCTACGTGGTTTTAAGAAAGGGGTTGTCAGCAGCTTCTTTGGTGTTTTTTTTTTCAATTCTTGAAGTTCTCATTGCGTAGAACAAAGAGAATAAACATGGTGATGGACAATTTTCACGGCAATACTTATGCATTTCCGTTGCCCCGTTAATTCACACCGTGATTGCGAGCGCCCTCAAATTACACAAAAAGTATCAGATGGATTCACCTCTATGTATACCTTCACATGGGCGTCCGGAAGGGGGGGGCAAGGGGGAGCCGTGGCCCCCCTGGAAAATGAAAGTCAACCAGAAAATATGTATTTCACACATATAATTTCATTTTAGCCACAATAATATGTGTTAATTATTGCATGAACACCATAAATACTAATTTAAGCAATGTTTATTTAGGGAACAACACTATTTTTGGTGAAAATTTGCCTTCGTTTGCCCCCCTGGAAAAAAATACCTTCCTTGCCCCTCCCTGGAAAAAATCCTGCGGACGTCCATGTACCTTCACATCACCACCAAAGAACATGGGTAGTCTTGACTGTTTTCAAAAATGAATTTAGCACGCGCTAGAAAGAAAGTCTACCGGAAATATCTGTCCCATGCAATCAAGAGTTTCAACGAAGAATATGGAATTAAATAATATGTGTAGATCTTGTATGCACAAAACAATTGGCTATCGAAATTCGATCCACTTTTCTTAATTTGCAGGATACGTGCGTTCACCAGCACACCTAGCAAAAATACCTATTAAAACTCAAGAAAATTGCAAATGTGGTAATGAAAATCCTGACGCGCGACATTTATTCCTAGAATGTCCAATTCTCTCAAATCAACAAATTACACTCTATAAAGGTATACAACGTTTGAAAATTTAATTTCCCATATCACGCTCTTCCCTTCTATCAGAATTATCTCCTCCACTAATATGGCTTCTGTATGCATATGCTCGAAAATCTAGGCTTGAAATATAAAGTGATTCTTATAAAATAACAGCAAAAGGATAAAAGTTATTTATTCATATATTCGTTTATGTTTGTGATGCTGGTGAACTTGAGTGACTATCTACCAACTTCAGAAGAAAAGCATTAAAACAAATGCAATAACAGAAACGATGTCCAAAGTCGACGGGATATTGTGTGATATTGTTGACAGGGTCATGTAAAAGAAGAAGAAGAATTGCAGGATATACTCTATAACGTGTATTTCGGAGGGATAGCCTGTGGTTGATGGAAACTGAGCTGTTTGTGTAATATTGTGGTAATATTAATAGTTGTTAATTAAGTGAGTACTGTTTATAAAGAGAGAATTTTGTGACTGGAATTGAGTTAAACCCATATACTTATTTAAGTTGAAGTTTAAAACTACGGTAAAAGGAATTATACTCATTAATATGATTTTCGTAAGGCAGTCTTGTTAACGTCATGGCGGATGCCATAGGTTATATGGAACTTAATAATCAAGTAGAAATTATAACGAACTTGGTAGAAGACAATGAAATTGTTATAGAAGATAACATTATAGAAGAAACATCTAGAAAACAAGCTAAAAGAGTCAGATCTTCTGAAGATGATCAAGTTCCAGCAAAAGCGGTAAGGATAGACAGGTTAGATAATAGAGATAAAGTAAACACGTTTGGAGAAGGTCGAAGAGAAAATAATGTAGACAAGTGTAAAATGTATTATGATACACATAATGGGCCATATTTAGTAATAATGACTAGTACTAAAGGTGCAGAAAAGAAATTTAACTCTATGAAAATAGGCAATGAATTGCGAAAGAAAGATATAAGGGTCAGATATATCCAACCAAGTGGTTTATTTAGAGCAAAGATTTATTTTTACACCAGGAATGAAGCTAACAATTTCATGAAAAATATGCATTTTCATAAAGAAAATAATATTGATGTGTTCATCCCGGAATCCTTATTGGTGAAGGAAGGATTGATATATGGTGTACCCACTGAATTTGAAGAGGAGGAAATCAAGGAAAGTATTGAAGACCCGACAGTAATATCAGTGGAAAGAATGAAAAAGAGAATTCGAAAAGATGATGGTTCATATTATTTTGTTCCTACTAAGCTAATATCAATCACGTTTAGATCTCAAGAAATGCCTAAACAGATTATAGTGGTTAGTCACATTTTCGATGTTACTCCTAAAGTTAGAAATGTGATACAATGTAAGAAATGTTACAGGTTCGCACATTCAGCAGCCATATGCAAGGATAAAGCTAAGTGTGCTAGATGTGGAAGAGAGGAACATGAAAATTGTAATGAAACTCCGAAGTGTTTAAATTGCGGAGGAGAACATGTTGCTATTCTATATTCTATACCCTATTCTACACCCTCGAATTTTGATTTTTTTTTTC
This sequence comes from Lepisma saccharinum, assembly GCF_977018435.1. Lineage (NCBI taxonomy): Eukaryota > Metazoa > Arthropoda > Insecta > Zygentoma > Lepismatidae > Lepisma > Lepisma saccharinum. The sequence continues at coordinate 105,493,182 of NC_139231.1, forward strand.
TTTCATTATGAAGGTTATGTGATCCTATTTCTGAATAAAAAAACATTGGAGCGCGGAAAGAAGTATTTACGACTCTACAGCCGTTTGAAGTGGCGATTTTGTCGTTTGCAATAGTTCGGACGTATTTTTAACTATGTTCGCCGCGCTTTCTTTTTTCGATGAATTTAGGGGTGAATTGAGTGCTAATGAAACCTAACCTAACAGGCCTAACCTAACCTTGTGTGAATGGTTTGTGGGGCTATCCGTGGATGGTTTTTGGGGCTACGAGTGAAAGGTTTCCGGGCGTTATCGCACATTTACCAAGGCATTAAAAATTAGCCGGTGTCACCTGCCCCGAACACTATTTCTCACTTTTGTCGCATTGACTCATGAAGAAACAAAAATTAGCCAAATTTAATGCTGAAAGTAAAGCTGAGAAGTTAACTTACCTCTTTTCCCCAAGGCCAGGCATTGCAGGTGGAAGTTGAAACTAAAAGTCGTTAAGTGCAGTCAGTCGTATGCAATAAGTCGTCTTTTTTGTCCTTTTCCACAGAATATTGCCCTACCCCGTCGTTCCATGATAAAAATAAGAAGTCGCAAATTATCCCAGCCCACAAGTCATTCAGAAAACGGCCTACAGTTGCCGAAAAGAAATGTGCACGATGTTCCACAAGATAACGTATAACGTTAGCCAATGGTTCGTGGGGCTAGCTCCAATGGTTTGTGGGGCTAGCACCAATGGTTCGTGGGGCTAGCGCCAATGGTTCGTGGGGCTATCTTTTTAACTATTGAAACTTTTGCGTGGCCCTACTAACCTATCCACGTGCCAATGGTTCGTGGGGGCTAGCGCCAATGGTTCGTGGGGCTAGCGCCAGTGGTTCGTGGGGCTATCTTTTTCACTATTGAAACCTTTGCGTGGCCCTACTAACCTATCCACGCGCCAATGGTTCGTGGGGCTAGCGCCAATGGTTCGTGGGGCAGCAGACCATCTCCCTGTAAGTCAAGTACAATGTCCCGTATGTCTCGTCGAACAAAGTCCTCTATGTCCTTCATCCGTTGAACGTGTGTCAATCTCATATTTAGTCCTTTTGTATTAATTCAATGTCACACAAATCAATTCCAATGTCTAAAGTCGCACAAAACAATGTCAATGTCTCAAATATCCAATCCGCCAATAAATTACATAAATAATATATTGAAATCGCAAATTATCCCATTGCACAAGTCATTCATAACAAGAAAAAATTGCAAATTATCCCATTGCACAAGTCAAAGATAAGAAGAAAAAGAAAATGTTCAGACGTGCGCCTGTGACATGAATCTAAGAGACGCCATGATTATATCCCTGCAAAACCGTTTCGACGTTACATAAGGAATTTAAATATTGAAAAACGTAAGTTTCCTAGCACGTAGATCTAAAAAAATTACTTTCCGCGCTGTTTAGAAACATCGTTTCTTATGAAGAACTAATTTTCGTAACGAGAATATTTGAAATGTGCGAAAAATCGAGGGTGTAGAAAAGGGTACCCGAGCCCTGATAAGTCATGTGTAAAATGGGAAATGGAAAGAGAAATCATGAGAGTTATGGCATATGATAATTTATCCCGGCAAGATGCAAGAGAGAAAGTAATAACAGGTAATGTTCCAAGCAATTATGTTGTTCAAGGCAACTCATATGCTGATCAAATAAAAAACCATATAAACAAAAGTCAAATCAGTGAAATTGACACAAGAAAGACTGGTATTGTAGGAAATAGCATAACAATACAAAACAGATTTGAAGGCTTAAGTGATTGGGGTGAAAGAAAATCAGATACATACTTGGAAAATGTTTCATGGAAAAGAGTTCCTCCAGAACATCATAGAGACTATTCCAAATTTGAAAATAAATATGGAAAAAAATTCAGACTAAATTCCTATTCACAAACAAAGAATTATAATGGAAATTCTGAAGGAGAATCAAGTAAAGGTTCTCTAAAGAAATTACAAAGTAATCAAAAACAATTAAATGGAAAGTCTACAGGAACTGTAATTAAGACAAGGAAAAATTAGGAAGATGTGGATAGTACAAACAGAAGCATGCAGGAGGTGAGCACCGGAATCTACAACAATGAAGAACAGAAAAAAATCGTGTACTTTCCTCACATAACATCTCAGAAGGATCTTATGTATAATTTGTTACAATTAATGGCGAAACTTATGGCGACATTAACTAAAAGTTCTGACTTATTAAGCATAAAAGAAATACTAACAGAATGCTCACAAATAAATGGCCAGGTGCAGAAAATTATTGAGGATTTGGAAATTTTTGGAGAGACACCTTAGGGTGTGGAAGGAAAAATAATGGAAAACATTCGTGAGGGTACACTGGAATGTAAGATCATTGAAAGCAAGAAAGCAAAATCTGGTGAAATTAATAGATGAATATAGACCTGAACTTTTATGTTTATCGGAAATCTCTGTGAACCCATCAAACATAGATTATTTTAAAGTAAATCATTATCACATAATTTATGAAAAGATTAAAGATGATAGTAAAGGAGTTGCAATTATGATTCATGAAAGCATTCCATTTGAACCTATATCTTTTGATTATACATTGTCTATATACGACACACACAAAATTGAAGTCGTAGGAATTAAAATCGCTTTTATGAATCAAAAAGTTAGTATTATATCTATATATATTCCTACAGGTGCAGAGTCACAGAAATTAACGACAAATACATTATCGCAAATGTTTCAATGCATAGAAAAGCCTTTTATTATAGCAGGGGATTTCAATTGCCATCACACAATATGGGGAGATCAGGATGAAGATAAGTTGGGGAAAGTGTTAGTAGAATGTATGGATTTGTACAACTTTACTGTAATTAATGACGGGTCTGCTACGTATATAGGAAGATTAGGTACTCGGCCAACAGCTATAGATTTAACGTTAATGTCAGATGATATATGTGGTCAATTTCAGTGGGAAACAGACAGTGATCAAAGAACCAGTGACCATTATCCATGTTTCTTTTATACTGATACTAATTCAGTGAGATCTTTCACTATTCCGCTCAGAAAATGGAAAGTTAACGAAGCTGATTGGAATAAATATTCTAAATTACTTACAATCTTATTTAAAAATACAGATTTAAATAATATTGATAAGAGTACATATGATTATTTTGTAGATTCTGTTAGCATTGTTATGGACAGATCATGTACAAGGGCAAAAGAGGAAGTTGTAAAAAAGTATCCAATAGTACACTGGTGGAATAAAGATTGCCAAAATTTTAAAATACAGAGAATTGAAGCTACTAAAGTTTATAAAACAATACCAAATCAGGAAACTTGGATTAATTATAAGAAAGCAATAGCGCAGGCCAAGAAATGTTATATCAGCGCAAAGAGACAATTGTGGGCAAAGTATTGTGAAGACATAAATAACAAAGAGAGTATCAGTACCGTGTGGGCTAAATTTAAATCAATCCGCAAACCACATACCCCTCGATTAATACCACTCAAAGAAACCTGGACAGATGAATTTATTATGAAGGTAACATGTAATAATAAACAAGAACCTGCAGATGCCCCTGATGAAATTTTCTCTTTCAGTCCTAAAGATAGACATTCACAAGGATTATATACCAATATCATGATCGATGAAATAAGAGACATAATAATAAGAGCCAAGGACACAACTCCAGGAAAAGATGGAATAACATACTCGATGATTCAAAACTTGCCGGAATGTGGTATAATATATCTTTGTAACATCTACAACTATATAATGCATTCAGGAAATGTACCGCAATCGTGGTACACTCAAATGATTTTACCAATATTGAAACCTGGCAAAAGTCCACATAAAGGAGAATCTTATAGACCGATAGCTTTGTCTTCAGTACTGGGGAAAATTTTTGAAAAATTAATTCTAAAGAGAATAAGTTGGCATATAGAGGGACAGGAATTATTTTCAAGGCTTCAAGTTGGATTTAGGAAGGGAATGGGGTGTACAGATGCGTTGGCAATGTTATCATCAAAAATTTATGATACAATGAAAAGGAAAAGTAGTCTTATTGCTGCTTTCTTAGATATTAAAGGGGCATATGATAATGTAAATATAAATAAATTATTAAACATTCTACAAAATCTGAAAATACCTTATATGCATCTAAAAATAATTTGGAATCTATTAAAAAATCGTTGTTTATATTTTTACTTTCACAATAAAGTTGAGGGTCCTAGATGGATAACAAGAAGACTTCCACAGGGAAGTCCTTTAAGTCCTTTACTTTTTAATATATATTTAATAGATGTTCAAAGAATATGTCCTGAGCCATTTGGATTTATACAATATGCAGATGATTTATGTATATATGAGAGTGTCAAGCAAGTAGATAAAGGAGTCACCAACATGGAAGCGAAAATAATAGAGATAAAGAAATTTCTTGAGAATAGGTCTATGAATATATCGTCAGAAAAATCAAAGTTAATTATATTTAGTAAAAAAGGAGCTCCGAAAAATGTGAATCAATATACAAAAAAGTTACACATTCCCATAGAAAATTCAGTGAAATATTTAGGCGTTATATTTGATAGTAAATTAACATGGAAACCTCATGTAAAAATGTTAGTGAAAAAGGCAGAAGTAATTTACAATGTATTTCGTTCTATGGCTACAACAAAAAGGGGGAAATCATCCTAGTACCATGATGAATTTTTACAAAAACTATTACAAACCAACAATAGAATACGGTATTATAGCCTTTAATACAATTTCGGAACGTGTATTTCGACCTTTGGAAGTAATGCAGAGGAAAGTTCAACGAAAGTGTCTAGGATTGAAGAAGAGTACTCCCAATGTTGCTGTATACATGGAACCATGCGAATGGAACTTAAGATATAGGAAAAGAGAAATGTCTATTAAATATCTGTTGAAAAAAATGTCAGAAGTTAATCATCCGTTTAACGACATTCTATTCGACTTGGTTGAATTATATGATACAGGCAAAATTAATAACTGCGAAGATATAGAATGGGTGCAATTATATAATGAGTACTATGAGGATCATCAAAAATTATTGAAAGCAAGGAGTAAGCCCATATATACTCACGGAATGTGATAGTATTACTAAATCGTATTAGGTCAGGACATACAACTACTAAAAGTCATTTACAAAAGATCCGGATTGTACAAAACCCAAACTGTACATGTGGCAACAAGGAAGATATACACCATAACCTATTTGAGTGTAATAGATACACACAAGAAAGAGAGACATTCTATAAAACTCTTATAAACTGTGAAATTCCTTTTCCTCAGTGTTTGGAATCTTTGATTTGTGAACCTAACCTTACAGTTGGATATATATTGTTATCTTTTTTTACAAAATGAGGCTTAACTATTTAATAGAAAAAAAATTGTTCATAGTATCCTTTAATAATAATGTACTAAAACATGTAAGTTTATGTACAGTACATATGTATATAGATATGGGAAAAACTGCTTAGCGGTAATCCCAAGTAAAATGTAAATAAATAAAATAAACGTGTATTTCGACCTTTGGAAGTAATGCAGAGGAAAGTTCTTCGAAAGTGTCTAGGACTGATGAAGAGTACTCCCAATGTTGCAGTATATATGGAAGCATGCAAATGGAACTTCAAGTTATAGGAAAAGAGAAATGTCCATTAAATATATGTTACAAACAATGCCATCCGTTTAACAACATTCTATTCGACTTGGTTGAATTATATGATACAGGCAAAATTAACAACTGCGAAGATATAGGATGGGTGGAATTGTATAATGAGTACTATGAGGATCATCAAAAACTATTGAAAGTAAGGAGTAAGCCCATTTATACTCTAGATTTTCCTGTTTGTGAATATAGAGATATTTATTTTCCTGAACAATATACAAAATATGATTACATGTAAAGATGGAAAGATTATTACTTTATATATACAGACCGTTCAAAAAGTAGTCAAAGTGTAGGATGTGCTGTTTATGTTGTACAGAAGAAGGAATCAATTATGATACATTTACCGGAAGATTTTTCCATTTTTACAGCTGAAGCTTATGCAATTTACCAAGCACTAATATATACATATAAATTGCAAGAAAAAAAAATATTAATATTAACGGATTCCAAAAGTGTATTATATTCAATTCAGTCCAATTATGATTTATTATTTAAATGCTCCCCATACATTATAAACTGTGTAAAAACTTTACAAAATTTAAGGAGCAGGGGAAAGATAATTCATTTAACCTGGGTTAAAGCACATTGTCAAAATTTAGGAAATGATATGGCAGATTTGTATGCAAAACAAGCTAGGGTAATTCAACCTGTACTGGAGCTGAAAACCTGGTACACAGACCTTCTACCGAGGGTGAAGAAAAAGTTGAAGGAAAACTGGACGGAATGGTGCAAAGGTGAATTTCAAAATGCAGGCAGCTTTTATCAGAGGATAGCTAATTTCAATAGAATGAGACCTTGGTTTACAAAAGTTCAAGGTTCACGGAATGTGATAGTATTACTAAATCGTATTAGGTCAGGACATACAACTACTAAAAGTCATTTACAAAAGATCCGAATTGTACAAAACCCAAACTGTACATGTGGCAACAAGGAAGATATACACCATATCCTATTTGAGTGTAATAGATACACACAAGAAAGAGAGACATTCTATAAAACTCTTATAAACTGTGAAATTCCTTTTCCTCAGTGTTTGGAATCTTTGATTTGTGAACCTAACCTTACAGTTGGATATATATTGTTATCTTTTTTTAGAAAATGTGGCTTAACTATTTAATAGAAAAAAAAATTGTTCATAGTATCCTTTAATAATAATGTACTAAAACATGTAAGTTTATGTACAGTACATATGTATATAGATATGGGAAAAACTGCTTAGCGGTAATCCCAAGTAAAATGTAAATAAATAAAATAAACGTGTATTTCGACCTTTGGAAGTAATGCAGAGGAAAGATCTTCGAAAGTGTCTAGGACTGATGAAGAGTACTCCCAATGTTGCAGTATATATGGAAGCATGCAAATGGAACTTCAAGTTATAGGAAAAGAGAAATGTCCATTAAATATATGTTACAAACAATGTCATCCTTTAACAACATTCTATTCGACTTGGTTAAATTATATGATACAGGCAAAATTAACAACTGCGAAGATATAGGATGGGTGGAATTGTATAATGAGTACTATGAGGATCATCAAAAACTATTGAAAGTAAGGAGTAAGCCCATTTATACTCTAGATTTTCCTGTTTGTGAATATAGAGATATTTATTTTCCTGAACAATATACAAAATATGATTACATGTAAAGATGGAAAGATTATTACTTTATATATACAGACCGTTCAAAAAGTAGTCAAAGTGTAGGATGTGCTGTTTATGTTGTACAGAAGAAGGAATCAATTATGATACATTTACCGGAAGATTTTTCCATTTTTACAGCTGAAGCTTATGCAATTTACCAAGCACTAATATATACATATAAATTGCAAGAAAAAAAAATATTAATATTAACGGATTCCAAAAGTGTATTATATTCAATTCAGCCCAATTATGATTTATTATTTAAATGCTCCCCATACATTATAAACTGTGTAAAAACTTTACAAAATTTAAGGAGCAGGGGAAAGATAATTCATTTAACCTGGGTTAAAGCACATTGTCAAAATTTAGGAAATGATATGGCAGATTTGTATGCAAAACAAGCTAGGGTAATTCAACCTGTACTGGAGCTGAAAACCTGGTACACAGACCTTCTACCGAGGGTGAAGAAAAAGTTGAAGGAAAACTGGACGGAATGGTGCAAAGGTGAATTTCAAAATGCAGGCAGCTTTTATCAGAGGATAGCTAATTTCAATAGAATGAGACCTTGGTTTACAAAAGTTCAAGGTTCACGGAATGTGATAGTATTACTAAATCGTATTAGGTCAGGACATACAACTACTAAAAGTCATTTACAAAAGATCCGGATTGTACAAAACCCAAACTGTACATGTGGCAACAAGGAAGATATACACCATATCCTATTTGAGTGTAATAGATACACACAAGAAAGAGAGACATTCTATAAAACTCTTATAAACTGTGAAATTCCTTTTCCTCAGTGTTTGGAATCTTTGATTTGTGAACCTAACCTTACAGTTGGATATATATTGTTATCTTTTTTAGAAAATGTGGCTTAACTATTTAATAGAAAAAAAAATGTTCATAGTATCCTTTAATAATAATGTACTAAAAAATGTAAGCTTATGTACAGTACATATGTATATAGATATGGGAAAAACTGCTTAGCGGTAATCCCAAGTAAAATGTAAATAAATAAAATAAACGTGTATTTCGACGTTTGGAAGTAATGCAGAGGAAAGTTCTTCGAAAGTGTCTAGGACTGATGAAGAGTACTCCCAATGTTGCAGTATATATGGAAGCATGCAAATGGAACTTCAAGTTATAGGAAAAGAGAAATGTCTATTAAATATATGTTACAAACAATGTCATCCTTTAACAACATTCTATTCGACTTGGTTAAATTATATGATACAGGCAAAATTAACAACTGCGAAGATATAGGATGGGTGGAATTGTACAATGAGTACTATGAGGATCATCAAAAACTATTGAAAGTAAGGAGTAAGCCCATTTATACTCTAGATTTTCCTGTTTGTGAATATAGAGATATTTATTTTCCTGAACAATATACAAAATATGATTACATGTAAAGATGGAAAGATTATTACTTTATATATACAGACCGTTCAAAAAGTAGTCAAAGTGTAGGATGTGCTGTTTATGTTGTACAGAAGAAGGAATCAATTATGATACATTTACCGGAAGATTTTTCCATTTTTACAGCTGAAGCTTATGCAATTTACCAAGCACTAGTTTATACATATAAATTGCAAGAAAAAAATATCAATATTAACGGATTCCAAAAGTGTATTATATTCAATTCAGCCCAATTACGATTTATTATTAAAATGCTCCCCATACATTATAAACTGTGTAAAAACTTTACAAAATTTAGGGAGCAGGGGAAAGATAATGCATTTAACCTGGGTTAAAGAACATTGTCAAAATTTAGGAAATGATATGGCAGATTTGTATGCAAAACAAGCTAGGGTAATTCAACCTGTACTGGAGCTGAAAACCTGGAAGACAGACCTTCTACCGAGGGTGAAGAAAAAGTTGAAGAAAAACTGGAAGGAATGGTGCAAAGGTGAATTTCAAAATGCAGGCAGCTTTTATCAGAGGATAGCTAATTTCAATAGAATCAGGCCTTGGTTTACAAACTTCAAGGTACAAGGAATGTGATAGTATTACTAAGTCGTATTAGGTCAGGACATACAACTACTAAAAGTCATGGTAAATTTCTCGTATCAGACAAACGGATTTCTTCAAATTTACAGGAGAAATTACTTACAAAATGCAGTTTCTTTAGACTTGTGGAAGTTCGGGGAAGTGTTTTCTCGCATCGTTCATTGAATTATTTGCCGGTAAATCATCTATTTTTCGATATAAATGTGTGACCGATGCACGAAAGCTCTTGCATCCATTTACTTCCAGGTGGATGTAGCCTGTGTCTGATGACGTAATCCCGGTCAGTGTTTCCAAACACGTGTTTTGGTAAATTTATCGTATCGGACAAACGGCTGAAATTTGCTAGTTCATTTAATTTGAATATTCGTACTTACGTATTCTGCATTGAGAAACATTGCTGAAAGTGGCATTTCGCTTATTTCACAGAAATAAGCTCTATTTGCGACATATCGAGTAAGTTTTCTTCGTTTCTTTTTGCCTTCGGTAACACGCAAAATGGCGGTCACAGTTTCACTACCGTACTCGGCATGCAGTGTTTCCACCCCACTGCACCCAAAAATACCAACGTAGCCCCACAAACCATTGACGCATAGCCCCACGAACCATTCAAACATAGCCCCACGAACCATTTCCGGTAAGGTTAGGTTAGGTAGGGTCACTATAGGTTACAATAGTTAAAAATTGGTTTCGAAAAAAATATGCATAGCCCCACACACCATTCTCGCATAGCCCCACGAACCATTGATGCATAGCCCCACGAACCATTGACGCATAGCCCCACGAACCATTGACGCATAGCCCCACGAACTATTGACACATAGCCCCATGAACCATTGACACATAGCCCCACAAACCATTTGCAGAAACGTACCTTCTTCAGTTACAAAAACACGTGTTTGGAAACACTGACCGGGATTACGTCATCAGACACAGGCTACATCCACCTGGAAGTAAATGGATGCAAGAGCTTTCGTGCATCGGTCACACATTTATATCGAAAAATAGATGATTTACCGGCAAAATTCAATAAACGATGCGAGAAAACACTTCCCCGAACTTCCACAAGTCTAAAGAAACTGCATTTTGTAAGTAATTTCTCCTGTAAATTTGAAGAAATCCGTTTGTCCGATACGAGAAATTTACCAAAGTCATTTACAAAAGATCCGGATTGTACAAAACCCAAACTGTACATGTGGCAACAAGAAAGAAATACACCATACCATATTTGAGTGTAATAGATACACATAAGAAAGAGAGACATTCTATAAAAACAACAACTTATAAACTGTAAAATTCCTCTTCCTCAGTGTTTGGAATATGAATAGTGAACCTAACCTTACAGTTGGTTATATATTGGTATCTTTTTTTAGAAAATGTGGCGTAACTATTTAGTAGAAAATACTTTTATTCATAGTGTCTTTTAATATTAATGTACTAAAAAATGTAAGTTTATAGATATGTGGAAAACTGCTTAGCGGTAATCCCAAGTAAAATGTACATAAATTAAATAATGTCCTCTATGTGTTAATGTCCATTAGACAGTTTGAGCAAGTTATAGGATTTAAGCAATTGGTGGCCACTTCGCAACCTTGGAGGTAAAGGTGGTCGGAGGGTGATGCATAAACGAGTTCCCAGGCGAACATACGAACAGTCGATGACCGAAGTCAACAGATAAGCAATGGAAAACCAGAGAAGGATCTCTTCTTCGTCCAACAAAACGAAAAGCTTTGCTAAAGTTGTCCTCGGACAACTAGCCCGGCTGCAAAACCAAGAGTTAGGTGTTCAGTTACGACAGTCCAAAGATAGCGGTGACTGGGACACTCCGATTCCAGTGTCGGAATGCTGCGACGATGATTCTACGCTTATTGCAGATGTTCCCTTGGAAGAGCTCAGATCGCAACGCACTGATCACGCGAAGGAGGCGTCTAGGGAAAAACTCCTGAACATTCTAAAAGAAGAGAAACGACATTTTGCAATCCAATTTTGATTTTAGCAGAATAAAGGAACAGCTAGAGGTAAGGGTATGCATAAGTTAGTGCAAGGATTAATACTAGAACATTCAACGTCGTTGTTACTTATTGATCCTAGACTAATCTCGATTTCTGTTTTCCTTTAATGAAATATTCTCTTCATATAAGACTAAGCCCTTCTTGGTATCGGATGGTGATATACCACTGAGGATGTCATAGTGAGGAATTACGTATCAACGGGGCTACTTGGATTGCAATGTATTCTGAATTATTACGTTCTTCTTGGTATGGGACCTGTCACTGAATCGTAGATTAAATCATTTACATTATACCGCAAAACTTTGCAAAGTGGGAAAATTAAGGATTATTATCAATTTTTGAGACAGCAATTGAACCTAGGTCCCTAACCTACTCACCATAGGAAGTTCTCGGTTGTTTTTAGAGAGAGCCATTAAACCTAACCTACTCACATCTCTTGCACTATATTTATCTTTACATCGTTAAATTGTACTTACAGCACCAAGACTGTAAATTATAGATATACATGTAGTTTACATACAGCGCTACATGTAAACAGGGACCCAGTTGACCTTAACATATCTTATTGTGAACATGCAGGTCCCCGTGGCGGAGTGGTTAGTGCACATCACGCTACGACGCCAGGGGTTACAAGTTCGAATCCTGACCTGGGGATGGATGTTTGTGAGTGTCCATTCATCAATTTCATCATATCATCACTCATCCTCATCTTCGCAAATTAGCCAAAAATGGCACAAGAAAGGAAGTAAAATAAAGCAAATCAATATACAGTATGTAACATTGTTATTCGTACACACGGATTTTCAAAGAAAATGCTTTAATATCTGAAAGGAAATACACTCTTTTGAAATTGTTTCTTTACAATTCAATAACTAATATAATTAGGAACATAAAGTCTTACCCGAATTCTGTATAACCAATGACAATAATAAATTAAATGAAACTGAAAGAGAAACATGCCTTTTTTTTGTACAACTTTTCTATTCGTACACTTAATAATATAAAGGAAAGAAGTATATTCAGAGCAAAGTGACTGACAGTTCTAATACTTTGATGCGTATCATCCTTTGGCTTTAATTACTGCTTGACACCTGTTCTTCATAGAATTTAACAGTTTCCGACATGTTTCAGAGCTTATTTTATTCCACTCGGCTTGCACAACAGTTTTCAACTCTTGTTTGGACTTGACGCCTGCTTTATGGACTCGCCTCTTCAAAATTGCCCATAAATGCTCAATGGGATTTAAGTCTGGACTTTGGGCTGGTGTTTATAGAAGTTTGGGCACATTCCATATTAGCCAATTCAAACTAACTCGCGCCATATGCTTACTGTCATTGTCTTGTTGGAATCTGTAGATAGGCGGCATGTCCATTTTTTGGGCACTCTGCTTTACATTGTTCTTCAAAATATCCAAATAGACATATGCATCCATGATACAATCAATAAACTGGATGGTACCAACAACTTTTGACGACATACAGCCCCAAATCATTAATGACCCACCACCGTGTTTAACTGTAGGAACTGTGTTAATGTGTTTATTTGATTTTCTCCAGACCCTATTTATCCCATCTGACCCGTATATATTAATCTTGGACTCGTCTGACCATATGACACTATCCCAAAATTCCTGGTCCTTGTGGATGTGCTCTTTCGCAAATGAAAGTCTATTCCTGCGATTCACCTTATTTCGGACAGTTTGATCGGACATCATCTTGCCAGCAACATTTTCTACTAACGGTCGTAACTGAGGAACACTTAGTCAGGGGGTTTCTCGCACTCTTCTCAAAATAAAGCGTTCATCACGTTTATTCAACCGTCTATCTTTTGGTTTTCTCGACACATTCTGTGTTGAACCTTCCTCTCTAAATTTGTTTAATATATATCGAACTGTGGAGTGTGATTTATTGACTGTTGTCTAATTTTTCTTAACGAATAACCTCTAAGGGCCAAATTTATAATAACATCCTTCAAATCGGAACTAAGTTCCTTCACCTTGCCCATTTCGAACACGCTGATAGATAGACGATAAGTCTACAACAATACCTATGTTGTAGACAATTCCGCTTGACGGGGAGCGCGCCTGCATGTTCAAACTAGGAATTTCCAGATCCGGATCCTAGCGGATCCGAAATCCGGATCCGGTTGGTTCCGGATCCTGAGGATCCGGATCCTAAAATTTTTCGGATCCGGATCCGGAATTTTCGGATCCGGATCCGTTTTGCCATCCTACATGCGCTTCTTTGGAAAGTAAGACTGTGCTTATAACATATTGTTACCTGCTAATATACATATATACATATATATATATATATATAATATACAATAATATATATATATATATAGTGTGTGTGTGCGATTTGTAATTAATTAATATACTTACAAGGTAGGTAGGTCTAAGTCTCCCCCTCCGATTTCCATGAAACTTGGCAGGTGTATAGAGGCCCCCCCCTCAAATGTCAAGATGAGGAGAAATTGAAGTGGGGATCGGACCCCGAAACCACGTAAATATGGCATAGGAAGAAAGAGGGGGCATAGGGCCTCTCTATACACCTGTCAAATTTCATGGGAATCGGAGGGGGACACAGGGGTCAGATGATCCCCACGTCAATTTGTCCTCATCTTGACATTTGAGGCGGGTTTTGCCCCCTAAAACCGTTTTTTAGCTGAAACAAAAAACACGTATTTCTTCCATTGGGCTCCATTATACACCTGCCAAGTTTCATGGAAATCGGAGGGACAAAGGGGTCAGATCCTCACTTCAATTTGTCCTCATCTTGACATTTGAGGGGGTTTTGCCCCCTAAAACAGTTTTTTAGCTGAAACAAAAAAACACGTAATTCCTCCTTTGGGCCCCACCATACTGCCAAGTTTCATGGAAATCGGAGGGGGACACTTAGATAACCTCCCTTGTTAGTCTTACACTTTGTAATTATTTAACACTGCATATATTATAATGTTTTATTTCAATTTGTAAAACTGTAACTGTAGAACAATTGTATAATGTTTGTATAACATTTCTATTTTGTTATATGTGTTAAAGGTTTCATCCTGGAATGGAATGTCTCACATTTATATGTGTTTTCATTTCCAATACATTCGAATGAATACATATTCGTTTTAATGGCATTTACAAAATCCCCACTGACATTTGTGCACGAGTGTGTTAGCCGATACGTAGAAAAGTATTTTAGGAACGACACTTGAAAAAAATTATTGTAGGACTAACGAAAAATTTCTTTGTAATCGAAGATCATAATACCTTTTAAGGTGTGGTAATATTATAATGGGATTGAGATACGAAACTCTCGGATCCGGATCCATATCAGGAACTTTCGGATCCGGATCCAGATCCGAAACTTTCAGACCCGGATCCAGATCCGAAACTTTCAGACCCGGATCCGGATCCGCGGATTCGGAACTCTCGGATCCGGATCCAGATCCGGAACTTTCGGATCCGGATCCAGAACCTAAACTTTCAGATCCGGAACCGGAATTTTCGGATCCGGATCCAGATCCGTAACTTTTGGATCCGGATCCGGATTTTTCGAATCCGGATCCGTTTGGCCATCCCTAGTTCAAACTTGTTACGAAGTTGCAAACTGCACGAAGTCGCCCGAATAGCGGTGGCGGTGTATGCGAGGAACATTGAAACTCTTGCCTGTACGAATAACAATGTTGCATGAAACAGCGTGTTTTTCTCTTTTCCCACAAATTATATGCTCTGTTTATACACTTTGAACATACATTTATATTGACATTTGTTGGTGAAACCTTCAACCCTCAACCCCCGCTGCAGTGGCAAACGGGGGGACAGACCTTTGCTTTCTTCCAAGAAAATCGCCCCCGGCCAACGCGACCACTGCTGCCTCCCCCCGCCCTCCCTCCTCTTTTACTATCGCACATGTAAACATTCGCTCCCTGATGCCCAAACTGGACGAAGTACGTCACACCGTAAAGTAAATGAACGTGGACGCCCTTTTGATTACCGAAACGTGGCTCAAAGGACACATTGATGACAAAACCATAAATATCCCTGGGTTTTCAGTTTTGCGGAAAGACAGAAAACACAAAAATGCCGGCGGGCTCTTATTATATGTACGCTCTGAACTGCAAGCTTCATATATTTCGGAAGAACAAACAAATATTGAACATATAATAGTAAAAATTCGTTTAAAGAAAGAAACCGTTGGGATCTGTGGGATTTATAGACCCGGAGATATACCCTATTCTAAGCTATCAATCCTAGAAGATATTATATCAGATATTAACCATAAAGTCCATCATCTAGTGGTGTTAGGCGACTTTGATGTAGATTTCTTGAAACCAAACGAACCCGACATTTCCTATCTTCAATCACTTGTTAATCAGTTTAACCTCACTCAACTCTTATAATAATAATAATCATAATAAATAATAATAATAATAATAATAATCCGTTGCGCAACAGCCCATGAAGGGCCTAGGCATACCTACCGACTGCCGATCTCCCTCCCACGCTTTCCTTCGTCACCTCTAAGCGTGGAGATCTTCAACCAGTATTGGAATAGTCGGGGGAAGAGAGAGAGAGAGAGAGAGAGAGAGAGAGCCCGCCGTTATAGTAGGTCTTCTCGACCGGATTACGCTCACTCACTCGGAGCTCCCCAATTTCCTCACGATGGTGGGTTGCCTATACGCAGGCCGAATAAATTCCGACCAGAGCCGGATTCGAACCTATGCCGTCCCGCAGCGAACGATCTCAAGACGAGTGAACGCCTTAACCCGCTCGACTACGGAGGAGGACTCACTCAACTCTTAACTAAACCAACGCGAATTACCGCCAGTACTAGAACGCTCATTGATCCAATATTTGTAAGTAATATAAGTGATATTATCAATTCTGGTGTTACGGTACCAGTCAGTAATTCTGATCACTCTTTCGCGTATCTCTCTTTACGTTACGGGAAACCACAAAGTAAGGGCAAGACGATCACGTACAGGGACTACAGTGCGATAGTGAAGGATGCTCTGAAGGAAGATCTAGAGAGCATCCACTGGAATCCTTTGATGCACTACGAAAACATTGACGACAAGGTGCGTTTCTTTACGGAGAAATTGATTAAAGTGTTTGGTAAACACGCCCCACTGAAAACAGTTCGTGCAACAAAACGAAAAGTACCCTGGATTGATTGATTGATTTAGTTTATTTTACTTCGCGTTTTGTGCCTCTTGGCTAATGTGCGAAGATGGATATGAGTGATGAAATGATGAAATTGATGAATGGACATTCACAAACAACCAAGCCCGACCGGGATTCGAACCCGGGACCCTTGGCGTCGCAGCGCGATGTGCTAACCACTTTTTTTTTTTTTTTTTTTATTTCCTTTACTATTTACATCTGATTATAACAAACTTTCATGATTACTATACAGGTTTTACAAACTAGGATATATTACATTTAGAAAATTTGCATAGACATTGTTCTGTTTGTTTACCGACATATTTTGAAATGTGTGCCTTAAATAATGCACAAATTGTTCATGAAAGTCAAGTTGCTGATAAGTAGCGGCAAACCAAGCATAGTGGCCCAGTAACCACAATACACTGTTCTGTTTCTTGTTAGGGAAATAACTAAAATTGGGAAACAGAAGATGATCAATTGTAATATTCGTCTCATTGGTACGACAAATGACACTTACGAGTTTCGCAACATATTTCCATGACGTAGCAGTTATTAAGCATTCACTGAGCTTATGCACTAAACTATCAGGCACGTTACATATTACACATAATGACGAATCTGCCATGTGCAGATCATAAAGTTTCACTCGAGTCAGCAGTATTTGATGCACTATAACGAACCACGCCGATCGTATTCTTGTTGGGAGATGCTTCGCGTGTATATTTTTCCACACCACAGGCCAACGAACTTCCGGGTGTCTTGCAACTATCCTAACAGCCTGTTGAGACGCTACATGCATTCTTCTGTACATTTGCGACACCACTGGAACAGGCAGGGTAGGAGTTTGTAACAAGCCATAGCAGATCTCTACTAAGGTATCACGGAGGTACAGTCATGTTCAAAAAATCTGTCGCATGGATTTTTTCTAAGTCCAACGTCTTACGAAATTATGTTGGTAGCTCTGAAACAAGGAAGTGTTGTGAAATATACGATCCTCCAATCAGAGTGAAGTTCGATTCTGAGGAGCAGGAAGCGTGACTCACGGTCTTGTCCACAGGAAGTTCAACCAAGGCAGCATTTCCAAATATGAGATAACGTCCCCATTGGTTAAATATTGTTTCAATAATGCGAATCGGCAGAAAGATTGCGCAAAAGTTTACTTTGTCGTTTTAGACAATCATATATCACTCATTAGAACAATTTTCACATTGTTTTCACTACGTGAGATGACATTTCATTTACATTTACGATAAAATAGTGGTTTGGGTGTAATAACAGTTTTCATTAATTAATTTAGAGATGCATTTTTATTTGTTGAGTTAATGATTAGGTTAATTCGTTATTTCTCGCAAAAAGAGGGAACCACAGCTGAAAGAAAATACACAACTTGTATTTTTTAGGTCAAGAGTAGTGTTGCCCACGAGACGAGACTTTGGCCTGTCTCGTCTCGTGGAAATGCTGTGAAATGCTGTCTCGTCTCGAAAATATTGGTTTGTCAAAGGGACACATGATCAATCTCGTCTCGTCTCGAATTTTTAAAAGCCTGTCCCGTCTCGTCCCGTGGGTAACACTAGTCAAGAGTTCGTTTTAACATCACTTTTTGCACACATAGGCTAATCACGACTCGGGATACATTTAAATTGGAATCTGAAACATTATGGGGCCTGACTGGAACTCGGAAAAGGACACACCGATTACAAGACGTCGATACATTACCACTTGGTCTGGCGAACGCCAATAATAATGAGGGGTTGTGGGAGTGGGAGAGGGGTGACGGAAAGTTGAAAATAAATAGTATTTTTGGGGGTATTTAATGTTATATTTATACACATACAAACCTAAGAAAATATTTATTTTGATACATGTGTTGGGGGGTGGGAAAGGGGGAAAAGAGAGGGACGGAAAGATATTGGGAGAGATGGGACGAAGAGGTGATTGTGGAAAATGTTTTATTTGACGTTCAGTAATAAAAACAATCAAATCAATGATGATTATCTTATAAATACCATATTTAATGTAAATTTGTTTTTAAAATGGGGGCGGAGAGCTGTTTGTTTTACGTTCAGTGCAGGATAACAAGTGGAGACACATAGTGGTTCGTATCTCACTTTAAACTGTAGGTCCAGGCCCCATTAGCCTATCTGTGTATAACGTGGATTTAGAATTCAGTAGAAAATAACGTCGATCTAGTATTTTGGATTTTAGATGCGTTGAGACCACTAAAATTTCCAATTCTTATAAGAAGAAACCTGTCCTCATATTACCATTTTGAAAGAGATAGAGTTAATTCTATAATCTTACGTTGTTACTTTCAAAGAAGACTAATTCAAATAGTAACAATGGGAACGAATAAAGCTTACGAAAAGTTTTTGCCACCGTGCGGATTTGAACCTACGACCATTAGAGTGACAACCCAGTGCGATAACCACTACCCCACGAGTTCGTTCCTTCTTACGGCATGATTATGAGTTAAGACCAATTCGTTCAATATGCATTAGAAATATAATCCCCACCCGCCTCTTTATAAACAACACACCCAAACGATCCTTTGTAGCAAATGAAATAAAGGTGGTATGAATGTCACAAAACATTTAAGCAAAATCTACTATATTTACGACGCAATCGTTTTACATGGAGAGGCTACAGCTTCGAGAATTGAGGTTGTGGTTTGACAAAATTGTAGGATACCCCATATCGATAAGCCAAGGCTCTAGTGTGCACTAGATTGGTTCATTTGTAGTGACGTGCTCAGGAATTTGTAAAGAGGTATGTGAATATAAAAATGTGTTAATGCAAATTTTTTAAACAGTGAACTCATAATTTAATATCTCTATGTCCATCTCATTATCCTACTTAGGAACTAATTAGCATTGCTGGAGTCATACTGAAATGAAATCTCACGTGACAATGACGAGAAATTAGATTTACGGAAGGAATAGTTTTCATATTTTAAAACCTTGAAGGGCCATGGGCTATCTCCCGACTGTCAGTCTCCCTTCCACAATCCTACCTACAATTATCTTCAACTGGCAACGAGGTGACGTTGGTCAGCACGTCGAACCCTCAGCCGTTATAGAAGATATCTGAAACCAGGTTACACCAGTCACTCGTAGCTCCCCAATTTCCTCACGATGGTGGGTTGCCACCGGTCCTATACAGATAACAGGCCGTGAACCCAGGACGACTCGAATCCATGCTGTCCCGCTGCAGTCGGAATCCAAAGCACAGAGTCTTAGACCACACCGTTACAGAGGAGGAGAGTTTTCATATTTTGTTTCTTATAAATGTCGACAATACATTAAATATATTACGCACCAAAAATTAGTGTATAAAAATAGCCGGTTCTATAAGAGATTCGAACCTTCGATCTTCACTCAACTAGGCCGCTATTTTTAACAATTTCCCATTTTCTCACTCAATAACCTTCGTTGAACGTTTGTCTTAAGAGTCGTTAGCAATCTTGTAAACCTTATTAACCTATCTGCTGTCTATCACAAATGTATTTCACAACCTGGAGTACATTTTGATGTCTGCAATTTAGAACTTGACTTTCGTGGTAAGTAATTCTCTACCGTCTACTATAATAAATAAATCAAAGTCTACATATCTCATATTTTGTAAATGCGAAATGTCATTGTTAAATGTTGCAAGCTATTTCTTATTCCACCATTAGTTCCAGATTTAGCCACAGCAGTCTGGAAACCAGCGTGAAACGTGTTTCCCACACTTCCAAGGTCAGGTGAACCCTTATCAGTTGTATTGGATGCCTGTGAACATGTTACTTCATACGTCATGGTACTGTGGTGGATTTCTTCCCCTTCCCCTTTTACCTTGAACGGAAGTTATCCCCGACTGGGCACGACGAATCAATCACAGAAAAGCAGACTGTCTAGTAAATTGCATGCCATGTATTATTTTGAGCTCCTAGGTTTTGGAAAGTGAAATAAAAAAAGTATGTAACATTAATTCATAATGGTTGACTTCTTTGGGTATTATTTCATGACTCTTTTCTACTTACTCCAATGAAACTTTTGTCTACTGTTTTCAGTAGATCAATAGGTGTTTTGAAACATCTATGTTAAGATTTTTTAAATTTGAATTACAATTTGTGTGCCTGAAAACTTAGGGTATTTTACACCCATCACGCTATACGGGGTCCAGCCCCTTATCATGACAAAAATAAAAGCGTGTCTGAAAACTAAAATATCCTTACCTGGGTTAAAAGCTTAGCCTGTAAAGCGACAGACAGTCAGCACAAACAACGACAACACACACACAGTCCTACAAAGATTATACTAACAGTAGGTCCAGTCACCAGAGCCTCGTTAGTCTGCAAAATGCAGTTCAGGGTGTACTACATGGAAGTGAGGTTGGTTTAAATTTTAAATAGATATAAAAACAAATTGTTAGTGAGGAGGAATAAAAAGTTATATTTACAGCTAACATGCTGAGCTAAACACACTACAAGGGTGTAAGGGATGACCTTCCACGAAGTATGTACACCCAATTGTTGCTTCCACGTAGTACACCCTGGACTTCAGTTTGCAGACGAACGAGGTTCTGGCGACTGGCTCCATGGCCAGTATAATTTTCTGTGTTGTCCTGTGTTTGGTCCTTGTGGGTGCTGAGTGCCTCTTTACAGCCTCAGCTTTTAACCGAATTCAGAATATTTTAATATTTTAGTTACAACACGACGTTACAGTTATGTTATTTTAGTTCTGGTAAGGGGCTGGACCCCGTATAAAGTGACAGATGCAAAATAGCCTAAGTGCTGACGCACCCAAAATTTTGAATTCAAATTGAAATTCAAACACACTACATGCAATATTACATGTGGTACTGAAGAGAATATTTTACTTGTAGTTCCTCAACTGTAATTACACATTAGGCCTACTGAAAGTGTTCAGTAGGAAATCATTGATTTTGAGTAGATTTCCGAGAGACACAGTAGAGTAGGCTACTGCAATTGATAACAGAACGACGATGAGAATAAAACAGAGGTAAAAACAATGATAATGAAATGCAGAAGCGACCTGGAGCAAACAGGAACGTAGAATGTCTGGCAGCGAGACGCAAGAGTTGATCAAGCGATTGTAGCATCAAATTTAGCTTAGAGCTCATAATTGATATTTCTACATGAGCTCAACATACAAGTTACATACAATGAGAGAATTGAATTGAGTTTACATCTCACGTGATATGAGTCGAAACTATTGTTGCAATTTGAACTGTGAAGTGAATCAATATTCAATTCGATTAACTAGTGAATGATGATGTGCTGAGATTTTGTAACGAGATGTGCCAAATGGCTGACACTATAATAACTTATGGACACATTGATTTAATATATTTGAACAATCTTATAACGTACGATATTGCATGAAATTTTATTACTTGAATCTACATCACTTCATTGCAAAGGCTACAAGGCATTTTATGGGGTGTAAAATTCTGTGTTCGATTCACCGTTCGGTTAACTCTGCGATTTTTATTTCTTATTAAACCGAAAAATTATTTATTGCATTTTACTTATTACGAAAATTCGTATATTATTTGCTTTGCGAAATGTAGAGAATATATTGTTTTTCATGCTTTTTACAAGAATACATCTATGCATGGTGAACAAAAAATAATGTAATATAAATACTATTCACAAAAGGATGTCAATAGTATTTATTTGTTTTGTTTCTTGATAATTTTCTCTAAAATAAAAATGTATAACTTTCGCTGTACATGACATTTCGTCGAATATGACACATGGATCATTTTTATGCAAATCCTAGTAAAGTGATGATAAATTCAAAAACATATTCTGAAAAATTATTTTAAAAAATAACATTGAAAAATCATTAGAAAGGAGTGTTATTTTTTAAAATATAACAGTTGGGCTGAAAAGTTCGTAGGCTGACTCATAGATGGCGTTACTAGAATTAAATCCATGTGATTTTTACTTAGTACTAACCTTCAAAAGATACGTGTATAAATTTCACAGCTGCCGGATAATTAGTTCGTGAGATATAGCATTGTGAGTGAAGCAGCTTTTGTTATTGTGCTAAAATGGATAAAAAATAATTTCGTGTGTTAATAAAGCATTGTTTTTTGGCGAAAAAAAATACTGTTGAAGCCAAGGCTTGGCTTGATAAACATTATTCGGACTCTGCACCAGGAAAATCAACCGTTGAGAAGTGGTTTGCTAAATTTAAACGAGGCGAAATGAGCATCGAAGACGATGCACGCAGTGGACGCCCCAAAGAGGCTGTTACCGACGAAAACATCAAAAAAGTTCCACAAAATAATTTTAAATGATCGTAAAGTGAAGTTTATCGAGATAGCTGAGATTATTACATAGCGTTGTTGGAGCGTTTAAAGGATGAAATCATGAAAAAACGGCCCCATTTGAAGAAGAAAAAAGTGCTGTTTCATCAAGACAATGCACCTTGTCACAAATCTATGAAAACGATGGCAAAATTATATGAAATAGACTACAAATTGCTTCCCCATCCACCATATTCTCCAGATCTGGCCCCCAGTGACTTTTTCCTGTTTGCAGACCTTAAAAGAATGCTCCCTGGAAAGAAATTTAGCACTGATGAAGAGGTAATCGCCGAAACTGAGGCCTATTTTGAGGCTAAAGAGAAATCGTACTATAAAAATGGCATCGAAAAATTGTATGACCCCTATAATCGTTGTATCGCCCTCAAAGGCAACTATATTGAATAATAAAATCGAATTTTGTCAAAAAATATTTTTTACTATGTTAGCCTACGAACTTTTCAGCCCAACTGTTATATATAACATTTTTATTTATTTCAATTATTAATTAAATACAATACTTAGTTGCTATATATAATAATAATAGGGGTAATCGAACAGAAGTCAAACTTATAATCTTCGGCGTGTAATACTGACAGCCTATCACCGAACCACTTTACCATCATAAAATAAATTGAAGTTTTTTTCTCGGAAATTACTGGCTAGTGCACGCTGGAACCTTGCCATACGAATATCTACCCTACCACTACAAGAAGCCACGTCACAACCTCAATTCTCGAAGCTGTAGCCTCTCCATGTAAAACGATTGCGTCGTAAATATAGTAGATTTTGCTTAAATGTTTTGTGACATTCATACCACCTTTATTTCATTTGCTACAAAGGAGCGTTTGGGTGTGTTGTTTATAAAGAGGCGGGTGGGGATTATATTTCTAATGCATATTGAACGAATTGGTCTTAACTCATAATCATGCCGTAAGAAGGAACGAACTCGTGGGGTAGTGGTTATCGCACTGGGTTGTCACTCTAATGGTCGTAGGTTCAAATCCGCACGGTGGCAAAAACTTTTCGTAAGCTTTATTCGTTCCCATTGTTACTATTTGAATTAGTTTTCTTTGAAACTAACAACGTAAGATTATAGAATTAACTCTATCTCTTTCAAAATGGTAATATGAGGACAGGTTTCTTCTTATAAGAATTGGAAATTTTAGTGGTCTCAACGCATCTAAAATCCAAAATACTAGATCGACGTTATTTTCTACTGAATTCTAAATCCACGTTATACACAAATAGGCTAATGGGGCCTGGACCTATAGTTTAAAGTGAGATACGAACCACTATGTGTCTCCACTTGTTATCCTGCACTGAACGCAAAACAAACAGCTCTCCGCCCCCATTTTTAAAACAAATTTACATTAAATATGGTATTTATAAGATAATCATCATTGATTTGATTGTTTTTATTACTGAACGTCAAATAAAACATTTTCCACAATCACCTCTTCGTCCCATCTCTCCCAATATCTTTCCGTCCCTCTCTTTTCCCCCTTTCCCACCCCCCAACACATGTATCAAAATAAATATTTTCTTAGGTTTGTATGTGTATAAATATAACATTAAATACCCCCAAAAATACTATTTATTTTCAACTTTCCGTCACCCCTCTCCCACTCTCACAACCCCTCATTATTATTGGCGTTCGCCAGACCAAGTGGTAATGTATCGGCGTCTTGTAATCGGTGTGTCCTTTTCCGAGTTCCAGTCAGACCGCATAATGTTTCAGATTCCAATTTAAATGTATCCCGAGTCGTGATTAGCCTATGTGTGCAAAAAGTGATGTTAAAACGAACTCTTGACCTAAACAATACAAGTTGTGTATTTTCTTTCAGCTGTGGTTCCCTCTTTTTGCGAGAAATAACGAATTAACCTAATCATTAACTCAACAAATAAAAATGCATCTCTAAATTAATTAATGAAAACTGTTATTACACCCAAACCACTATTTTATCGTAAATGTAAATGAAATGTCATCTCACGTAGTGAAAACAATGTGAAAATTGTTGTAATGAGTGATATATGATTGTCAAACACATACATGAATACATTATATTAAGCTCTTGAACTATAATTGGGACAATTTAATACTAATTTGAAACGATTAAAAGTATTAAAACGACAAAGTAAACTTTTGCGCAATCTTTCTGCCGATTCGCATTATTGAAACAATATTTAACCAATGGGGACGTTATCTCATATTTGGAAATGCTACATTGGTTGAACTTCCTGTGGACAAGACCGTGAGTCACGCCTCCTGCTCCTCAGAATCGAACTTCACTCTGATTGGAGGATCGTATATTTCACAACACTTCCTTGTTTCAGAGCTACCAACATAATTTCGTAAGACGTTGGACTTAGAAAAAATCCATGCGACAAATTTTTTGAACATGACTGTACCTAAGGTTGGGGGGAATTGAGGTCACGTTTATGGGAGACTCCAACGGTATACGAGCCAAGCAGTATCGAAGGACGTAACTGGTAATGCTATCCGGCCTCTGAATCATCGTCTCGAAGTCAGCTTGAATGCGGAGCGCCTGGCTCTTATGTTGCACGTGTGCAAGATTCAAGCCTCCTCCTGTATTATGTAAACACAAGGTCTCGTGCTTAACTCGTAACAACTGCCCATTCCCCACAAACCAGTTCACCGCACTTTTCAGTTTTGCTACATCTAGCATACGCATTGGAATTATTTTTGCTACAAACCAGACTTTCGACAGTGCATATACATTGACAAACGTGACACGTGCTTGCAAACTAATAGTTGGAAACTTATTAATTTGCAACACTGCTTTAACGCTCCCAATCACTCTATCATAATTTACGTGTATCATTTGTTGCAGAGAAGGCGTAAAGACTACCCCAAGAATTTTTAAGGCGTTAACAACAGGGAAGTGTTGTACAGGTGTGTTGGATGGGGCGGTATTTAAATACATCAGACAAGATTTTTTTACATTAATGTGGAGGCCTGAATGCACGCCAAATGCCGTCGTTAATTTATGAACCATATCGACATCCACAGGTGACTGAACTAAGATGCTGACATCGTCCGCATAAGCTAACACTTTTAGAGACTTCGACAGGATAGTAATGCCTTTTAGCTGTGCTTCCAAAGAAGTAAGCAGGGGACTTAGGGAAATACAGAACGCTAGCATAGATAGGGGATCTCCCTGTCGGACACCTGTCATTATGCGAAGCGATTTTGTCAAAAAACCATTAATCTGTATTCGCGATTCAGCATTGTGATAAAGCCCCTGCAACGCTGCGAGAAATGTCCCGCGTATTCCAAGTTTTTGAAAAACATGAAACATATAGTTATGGGTCAGAGAGTCGAACGCACGTTCGAAATCCAGAGCTAGAATCGCTTCATCTTGTGAACTTTTTGTATTGTGATGATTAGTAACTACCTCACGCAGCGTTTGCAGCACTGCATAAATGTTTTTGTTTCCACCATATACATATTGCATATCACCCACCAAGTTGGTGGAGTATGGCATTAAACGTGCAAGCATACATCGTGAGAAAATTTTATAGTCTGAGCACAAGAGAGTAATGGGGCGATAATGATTAATTTCTGTCGGCTTGGCGCATTTCGGTACCAATACTATAATTCCGGTCTGGGAAGTTTTACCCATTTTCTGTTGCTGAAAGACAGCATTGACCCACTCAGTTAAGGTCTGTCCCATTAGCGTCCAAAAAGTTTGAAATAAACTTGTAGGAAGCCCATCAACACCAGGGGCGGAGAATGGCTTTGCGCTTTCACCGCTTTATACACTTCTTCGATTGGGAAATCCGCGTCCAACTTATTTCTATCTTCATCTGAGAGTACCTCCGACACGGCATCCACCACTGTACCATAATTTGAGTTGTCCATGTGCTTCTGCGAAAACATCAAACTAAAGTGCTCATATATTTTACCTTGTATATCCTTAGGTGCTGTGATTTTATTACCCGCACCATCTGAGAGTTCAGTGATGATTTTACGTTGTGCATTATGTCGTTCTTGGATCACGTGACTAATCGAGACAGCTTCTTCATGGTCCACCTGAGGAAGTCTACTTCGAATTTTAGCACCCATACGTTTGTGCGCTGTCATGCGTAAGAGAATAGCCTGTACACGTTTTATATCAGTGTTGACCGGTCTCCCTGCCGATGCTTCGTCTATTAATTCGCGCAAAACTCGATAATAAAACTGATATTTATTATTCCAATCACGAGACCTCTCTTTACAGTATGCTAAACAGAATCGTTTAATTGCCGGTTTTAAGAACTCGTCCCACCAACGAAGGATGTCAGTATGTCGAAGGCGGTGCGCCTCCCAAAGACTCCATTGCTCATGAAATGCTCGTTTGAAATCGTCATCAGAAAGGATTGACGTATTCAATTTCCAATACCCATATCCCCGAGGCACTAAGGGAAGATCAATGTTAATTGCCATTACCACTACCAGATGGTCCGAAAAACATGTAGGTGTGAGGTAAATCGATGTTACTTTCTGACGCAGTAACGGGGTAACATAGAACCGGTCCAAACGGGACGCACAATTGTCTCTAATGTATGTATATCCCCTCTTACCGAAATGTTTATCTGTCCAAACGTCTACAAATTTAAAACCCGACACCAAATTTTGAAGAGAATTTGATGTGTAAAAACCAGGACGTTGATCTTATGGTCGCAATACGCAATTAAAGTCCCCGCCACATATGATATGTTCCTTTGCACCCTGCAATTCAGCTGCCACGTCTGTCGCAAAAAAATTATTTCTCTGTTGTCTCTGTTGAGTACCTGACGGGGCATATATATTGCAAATCCAAACATTTGCCACTTTCGCACATATAATTCGTCCGTTTGGATGACACGAAACATTTGTGATCGGCACAGTATTTCTCGCTAGAATAGCAGTCCCCGTTGCCTGACAATTTGCATTGTTATAGACTACTATTGATGGGGGTAAGTCAAAATTGGTCACTTGTACCTCCTGGAGGAAGGCTATATCGAGAGACGACTGGAGGAAAAAGTCACCCAGCGCCTCTTGTTTATTACGGTTTTGCAATTTATTAATGTTAATCGTGGCTATTCTGAGTGAGGTAAACATAGCTAAGTGGGTATTCCTAATCCTGATCAGGGACGCTTTAGCCCCCTTACTGGCAATAAGCTCGTTGTATACATTATACCAAACATTAACACAAAAAAACAGTAACACTATCACACGCATCATTAATTTTCATGAAGAATTATCTTTTCACTAGCACTAACACTAGCACCTAGATTATTAACACTTTGGGACCGGGTAATTCGCACTGGGGAGGGAGAGAGGGGGCTTTGGTCATCAATCTTCTTGGTCGGTGGGTTGATTTCCGCATCCCTTTGAGAACTTTTCTTGCGCTTCTGATTCTTCAGCTGCTTCTGCTGTCCTTCCATGGGTAGCTTCCTTCTGGTGGCATCCTTCAACGGGGCCCTTGAAACAGCAACAGGCTTCACATAACTTGGGACTTCATCTGGAGTCAGCTGGATATCAGAATTGTCATGCACATTCATCTGGTCTTCACACTTAATTTGGTGGGCACCCTCTGGTAGATCTTCATGTAGTTCCATTTGAACAGTTTCTTCCCGTTCCACTTCATCAGCCCATAACAGTGAAGTTTCCATGGTTTCGTCCGTCGCGTTGTTCCCCGAAATTGTTACCACTGCAGGATCGTCTTTCGGTGCTTTCTCAGTTGACGCTGTTGGTACATCACCCTCTGTCGTCTGACTCAATTTCGTTCGGGTGGGGATTGGCAACACTGTGGGTCGAGAGTCCAATTGTGTTTCTTTGACAGTGAGTTGCGTTGGTGGTCGATTGACGCGTTGGGCATAGGTGCTGGGTTCCTGGTTGTTCATAGATGTGCCCGCTTGGACTGCGGTTGAACTTGCTACGTTAGGATTAGTGCGTCGTCGTCTTTGGGGACACGTGGCTGCTGCGTGAGTCAATTCGTCACAGATCTTGCAAGACGGCTGCTGCCCATAATATGTGACCCAATATCTCGCACCTTGGATCGTGACGTAAGACGGTATTGACTGCTTCAATACCATGCTCAACACTTTTATGCCCGTGCGGGTACGATAGATATGTTCCTGCGAGTAAGTCTCGTCGTCAATAGACTGTATTTCGCCATATTTTATGAGTACCGCAGATAATGCCTCATCCGTAACTTCCATCGGGATGACATGTAGTCGCACCATTGTTGATATTCTGTCCGCCCATTCCAATCGTACATCATGATCACCATCCTCATCACGAAACACCAACATTCGTCCACACGTCCGTATTATTTGCTCACCTAACAGGTGTGATACCAGTTTAATGTATACACACTTACGAAAATTGTCAATTTCAATGCTTAGAACCTGGTCTTCGGTGAGAGCCAGCGTTTCACTAATCCAACGGTGTAACTTCACTGACGTGGGTCTCTTTTGAGCACTCGAAAAAGACAATTTTAACGTGTTAACACGACGTGTTTCCATTATACAACAGTCCGAATTACTTCTATTTGACTCGTAACTAGTATTCCTTCCTACTCACCAGGACACGGCCTCGTTCGAACCAAGCTGCAAGCGCCACGCGAGACGATGTTGCTCGTACGGCTGCTTCCGCGAGACTAACTCACTACGAAAACATTGACGACAAGGTGCGTTTCTTTACGGAGAAATTGATTAAAGTGTTTGGTAAACACGCCCCACTGAAAACAGTTCGTGCAACAAAACGAAAAGTACCCTGGATTGATTGATTGATTTAGTTTATTTTACTTCGCG
The DNA here is from genome assembly GCF_977018435.1 of Lepisma saccharinum. Taxonomy (NCBI): domain Eukaryota; kingdom Metazoa; phylum Arthropoda; class Insecta; order Zygentoma; family Lepismatidae; genus Lepisma; species Lepisma saccharinum. The sequence continues at coordinate 105,522,789 of NC_139231.1, forward strand.
TTTTGTGCCTCTTGGCTAATGTGCGAAGATGGGTATGAGTGATGAAATGATGAAATTGATGAATGGACATTCACAAACAACCAAGCCCGACCGGGATTCGAACCCGGGACCCTTGGCGTCGCAGCGCGATGTGCTAACCACTCGGCCACAGGGTCGGGCCCCTGGATTACAGATAATGTTAAATTAATTATGAGGTTACGCGACAACATGCTGTTAATATTTAAACGAACAAATAATCCTGACCATTGGAACGAATGTAAGAGATTGCGTAACTTCGCTACTTCAGTCGTAAGACAAGAAAAAAAAGGCATATTTTGAATACATCATTAATTCATCCAACGATTCGAAACACATTTGGCAACACCTGCGAAGCTTGGGATATGGCAGGAAAAACAAAAAGGAGAGCCTTCCACCCGCACTAAATGACGCAAACGCACTGAACAACCATTTCGTCAACGTATCCTCCAAAATGGAAATTAATGAAGAAGAGCTAGTCTCGCAGCAATGTGAGAAATGTTACGCTAGCAGTTTCGACCACAGTGCAGAGGCGTTCAGTTTCTGCGAGGTGGATGGTTCTCGCGTCAGGAAAGCGATATACGAAATCCAATCAAATGCATCTGGATCCGATGACATGTTAATAAAAATGTTAAAGCTCTCTCTTCATCATATCCTCCCACCGCTAACGCACATAATCAACTACTCACTCTCCACGGGCAGTTTCCCTGATTCTTGGAAGGAGGCAACGGTAATTCCCATCCCTAAAAAACAGAACCCGGTTTCTGTGAATGACTTGCGGCCCATCAGCATTCTGCCGCTGCTTTCAAAAATCATCGAAAAAATTGCAAATGATCAAATTCGAAAGCATATTGACAAACTTCATATCCTTCCCCGGCAGCAATCCGGTTTTCGCCCTCACCCATAGCACACAAACGGCGCTCTTAAAAGTAACCGACGACATTTTTAAATCGATGGATCAATCTAACGTATCGCTACTGGTGTTGCTCGACATTAGCAAGGCCTTTGACACTGTACCGCATAAGCTCCTTCTGGCCAAGCTTCATTATTATAAATTCTTGCCGACTGCACTTAAATGGTTCGAAACTTATCTTAGCGGAAGAAAACAGCGGGTTAAGACAGGGGAGCTATCTTTTCCACTTCACCTACGAGCTGGGGTGCCTCAGGGCTCGATCCTTGGTCCGCTGCTATTCACGCTCTCGGCCGCTGATTTAGTCAAGTCTGTGAAAATATGCAACGTTCACTGTTATGCTGACGACACTCAATTGTATATAACCACACGCATATCAAAATTGCAGGACGCGGTCGCACTTTTAAACCAAGATTTGAAGAACATAAGCGATTGGTGCGCTTCAAATGGGTTAGTAATAAATTCAAACAAATCAATATTTACAATTATCGGAACAGGCAGTCTCTTGAAACATATTAACATCAATGAATGCGAAATAATTCTTCGCACACAGCGTATTAAATTTTCTGAAACAGTAAAAAACCTAGGACTGATCATGAACCAGCGGCTCGATTGGTCTGAGCACGTGATACAACAATGTGGCAAGGCGTATTCGATATTAAAAAGCCTCTATCTTCTGGTAGACTTTCTCTCTCCTAAGATAAAATTAAACCTAGTGCAGTCTCTTATCTTCCCCCTATTTGACTATTGTGATGTCGTTTACGGGCTAAGAATAACAAAAAAGCTTGCAATAAAAATACAGAAAGTTCAAAACGCATGCATTAGATATGTATATAGAACAAAAAAGTGTGAACATATTCTCCCTGTGCTTAATGAGCACGGAATCCTCTCCATGGCACGACGGAGAAAACTGCACTTGTTTTGTATACTACACAACATAATTAATAGCAAGAGCACAAACTACCTCTTTTCGAAATTAAACTTCAGAAGCAAAATTCACTCGCATTCAACCAGAAACGCTGCCAGTTTCAGCTTACCTCGTTGCAGAACTTCAGCTTATCAGGCCTCTTTCAGCTACGCAGCACCCAAAGCCTGGAATGCACTACCAAATCTAACCAAAAATCAAAACTTCAGACGTTTTCGCGATATGCTCCGTGAATCACTGACCAACGATCAGAAGCAGGGTAAATCAACTTATGAATAATGATAAATACTGTGAGTTGCCAGAATTTGTTTTTTTCTTACTATCAACTTTCTCGACTTCAGTTACTTTATTATCTAATTCACTGCCAATATTGTTCCAATGTATATTTATTCCTATTGTATTTTATTGTACTTTGTTGATCAATTTCTTTGTAATCTGAATTTCATTTTAATTTTTAGTTTTCATCTGTTCTATTGTATGAGATTTTATTCCATTTGTATTTTATTGTACTTTCTTGTTCATTTTCTTCGTAATCTTGAATTTTATTTTATTTTAATTTTTAATTTGTACTTTTTGGGGTTAGGTGGTAGACCAGCAACAGCTGAACCTCGCCCAGCAATAAAGTCAATTCAATTCAATTAACATTAATTTCCAGGTACATATGAATATGATTATATTTACTAGTAGATATGACATCACTTTTGCACAATTCTGAGAAAAACAATGAAAACTAGTATAATATTAATAGTGTAAGAAAGAAATTTGCCGTTGTTGGCTCAAATATTCAACATAATGAATAGTTAATTTTGCAACCCTCAATGCACCCCCCTGCAGTATGCTGCTAGACACAGTGGAGATGAAAAAATTAACTCCGATACCTCAAAAATGTGACTCAGGTCCCTTTCTGCAATAAGCCATTCATATATAATGTGAATATAAGAGTGCTGGGTTCAAATCCAGGGTGTAGTATGGATGATAATAATTTTCTTTACCACTGCCATACACCATACCTTTGTCATGATAAACCTAATTGTGTAAATATTCGGTGTAAAACTGGTGAAAAAGATATAAGAAACAAAAAATATATTGTCGAGAATCACATCGCATTGATCGAGTGGTTAGCACATTGCGCTGCGACGCCAAGGGTCCCGGGTTCGAATCCCGTTCGGGCTTCGTTGTTCGTGACGAATTCCGCTCGGGCTTGGTTGTTTGTGAATGTCCATTCATCAATCCGATCATTTCATCACTCATCCCCATCTTCGCAAATTAGACAAGAGGCACAAAACGCGAAGTAAAATAAACTAAATCAATCAATCAACCAATCACATCTCATTGATAAACTCTGAAGACAAAAAGCATAGAATACATAAGTCACAAATAATATTAATCGTATATGTTACAAAAACCTATGTCGAGGAATTTGGGAGGGGCGGTTCGATTCCCCATGGATCCGAGTGTGTTGTAAAGCTTCTATGAGATCTGTGCTCTAACTTCACCGTTTGTTCATCCCTAGAGCACGTCCTCTGGAGTGCTATGCGAGGAATCGCAACAAGAAGTGAAGAACGACATACTGGCGGTGTTTGAAAAGCTGAAAGACCTGACGCAGTTGTTGTGGTCCAAGGGCGTAACGTTTGGACAAACAAGGGAGCAGCTTCGAGAGAGTGAAGTGCGTTTAGAGATCCTGCGTTGCGCTGACATCTACAGGCAAATTGCGAAACATCGCCAGCTCGAAGTTCTGCATGAGTAGTGTGACCAATACAGCTCGTTAGAATCAAATTATTTTAAGACTAACATTTATATATATACGGCCTCCCCGGTGGCGCAGGGGTCCCGGGTTCGATGCCCGGTGGAGGCACATAGTGGTTCGGACCCCACTATAAACTGTAGGTCCAGTCCAGATTAGCCATATTGTGCATAAAGTGGACTTAAAACACCAACTCAATCAATCAATCAATCAATACACACACACACACACACACACACACACACATACACACAAACACACATACAGAGAGAGAGAGAGAGAGAGAGAGAGAGAGAGAGAGAGAGAGACACGCGGTAAGGCGTTTAACTTATAGGATGGGTGGTTCCACCTCGCAACCTTGGAGGTATAGCTGGTCGGAACGTGGTGCTCATTACATCACCCACAAATTGCCGTGATTTCCCTTCATATGTTTTCACGGCATGTTTCAATGTGCAGAAGGCAACTTTACCTTGGTTGCATTTATCATTATTAAGAGTTGCTTTCTGCCAGTTTCACTAGTAATGACGATTACGATGACTGATGACTAACATTGAAGGCACATGACCACGTCGTGATTTGGTACGTCACAACAAAAATAGACAAAACTAGCGACGTAGAAATAGTATATGCTAACAGCACCGAAGTTGACCTGCCTAACCGACTTAGGTATGCATCTAATAAAGTTAAGCAGGTTAGGTTTAATGCTGTGAGCATAACTTGCACAGAAGGCAATATATACGTGACGTCATGTCATAACAATCACTGCTGACAGTGTATCTGCAAGTTGCAAAAGCTGTCTGTAGCTGCTGGTCACAAAAAATACTGAAATAAACACCAGTTCAATAGATGACGCTGATTGTTGGTAAGTTCTTAATCCAGTGAACAAAAACTTGAATGATTTGCTACAGGACAATGCAGAGTTACTATTTGGAAAGACATCAATTAATTAATTAGTAATATCACCATAAATACATGACATCGTTCTTGGAAAATAAGCAATATGCAACAGGAACTCCCCGTGAGTGCCTTTACTCTCAAAGTTAGTGTGCATAGATGATAATAATTAACATAAGTCATTAGAAATAAAAATAATGTTTGATTGTACCATAAACTGTAAATGCCCGCATTGTTAACTTTTCAAAATGTAGAAACCTTGAGGTATAACCTTCCAAGGGTCCCGTGGCAGGGTAGCTACGATTTTTTGCTTACGAAATTCCCTGACTTTTCCAGGTTTTCCAGACCAGAAATAAAATTTTTCCAGACATGTTTGTCGTCATGATTTTTGCTTTTGAACCTCGTGTTTTTCAATTAAATATGTAGGCACGTTAATTATTATGAATATTAATATACACAGTTATTAGCTGAAAATTTACCGAGTGATTAATATAATGCTATTCAATGAAAAAATAAATAACTGTTGTACTTCCCAATTTTCACCACAGTCATTACAATTAAGGTGGTGTAAAAAAATCAATAAAAAAATGTGGCATAGGTATATCAAAGCTTTACAATGTAACCTGTATACAACCTCAATTAGCCTATATCAATACAAATGAGAAACAACAGAAAATTAGGTCATGTACCTTTAGAAAATATGCAATAAGTTTAATGATTATATTTTTTAATTTATTGAAAATAATAGGCTACATATTATGGGAATTCAGAACTTGAATGGGGGCGGTGACCAACCATACACCTAAAAAAAATATATACGCGGCCCATACTTTGGAATCAAATATCTCCATTATTTGAGTTTTCCACATGCTGGAACCAATTTTATATTACGGAAAACATCGAAATCTGTATTTTAAAAGGTAACAGTTCCGAATGTTTTATGATTTTTTTTTTCAAATTTTCCTAGCAGGATGACTAATTATCATAGAATTTTGGCAATCATTGTGACACGAAATTTGAACCTTCCTTAAAATCTTGAGCACTATTTGGATTCGAAAAAGTTATTTATGTTGAAAAAAAACCTTCAAAATGACCTTACTCAATCATACGCGCTTCCCAAGGACAAGGTATTCTCCGGTTGACAAGCTACAGTAAGTATCGTAAACTAGTGGGAATGAATGTAGAAATAAATCGGAACCTTAGTAGAGTGCATTCAGGGTCTTTATTTTAATTCTAAGACAACCAAACCTGACATTCCTAACCTAACCACAAAAGCATATATTCACAAAATCTTAAGTAATTGCTAAAACTCTGCAGTATGTATTAACAGACATAAATCGAAATCAAACCATGTAAAAGTTGCATTTGTAGCATGATGAAATCATAATATAACAAAAGGAACTTGGGCTCATTTTCACCACTTTTCAGCACAATTTCATTCTACACGCAAACAATACGTAAAATTACTATCAGCATGAAACCAACATTCCTAACCTAACAACGATGTGTGACCAGCGTACGATTAATTTATCTATTTCGCACCAGTTTTTAAAAAATAAATTCGTTCTACATGCACAAAACACATGCATATTTGAATAATGACATCACTCATAAAATCACTAATTTCTCGGGGGTAACACATCTCTGCAATGTAAAAACTACAACAACGAGCAAATGAACTAGTTGATCAGGTTGCTTCTGAACGGGTCGCAAATGAAGGACTCAAATTCACAGAACGGGTTCACGGGGGGAATGAAGTAGTGAGCAGTGGCGCAGGAACGGGGGGGTACAGGGGTACATTGTACCTCCCCAAATTTTTGATGGGGGGTACTGTACCCCCTAAATCCGTAAATCGAGTTGTACCCCCCCTTTGGTAATTTGACAGCAGACGCAAGGTGCTACTGTTAAAAGAACATATTCAATTCACCCAATAAAAAAATGTATATTGTTTATAACTTAGAAGCATTATCTTCCTTACCACAGAATTCAAACCATTATAAACTTATTCTACTACATTGCTCTTGCTACCAGTTAGTTCATTGACCTATGTTCTTGGAAACCTCTTTAAGGAGATGAAAATTGTTTAAAATGTGTGTGAAACGATGGAATCAGATTTGCTCTCAGAAAATCACGCTGCAGACGAATGCTACATTGCGGAAGGGAGGGGTACACAAATAAATAAATAACAAATAAATGTTTTGTCAAATGTTTCACATATATTTCAAAGTTAGACATATTTCGAGTCGGGAACCATCGCAACTAAATTGTTTTTCCTTTTTTAATACAACGCCCTATATAGATATCTGAGAAAATACCAAATACATGGCTTCTAAGAGGCATTGGATGTGGTACACATCTGCCATAAATTGTTGAAAGATATTTTTATGCGTAGCTATGGGACTTTAAAATTAGAATGAACTGAACTGAAGTGGAACTCTGTAAGTATGATATATTCAATAATGTGGTTTCTATATCCAGTGGGTGGGAGATGATTATTCCTGTGGGGTGGCTCAAGATCCTCCTCACCCCCTTTAATCTCAACATGCATTAAAATGAATAGACGTATCTTTGTTCGCAATTTTCACATTTCGAACTCCTGATTTTTTGTTCCGTTAAATCCAAATTAGGCCAGAATGAGGTCCAGAGTTTTATATGTTTCAGAAATGTTATCTGGTTTTATAATCTGTTTAAAAAAAATTCTAAGAAAAACAAAGAAAAAATATTTATGCAAATTTCGCATTAAATAACAGGACATTCGTGTATGTTGTTCTAAAATAGAATATTTCACATGGCTTCACATTATACCTAAGTATCAAGGACGTATTTAGGGGGTCCTGATCCCCCTCCCCGAAAGACTTGCCAAGTAGTAAAAGTAAATAATCAAAATATTGTTTAGCATTTGTTATATAATCGATGGTTATTTCTGCTGAACTTACTGGAAGGCAAGGAATTTGGCTCATACGGCTTTGAAGGGTTCCAAAGGTTTATGCATACTGCTAATGATAATGTCCATAAAATATTAATCAGGAACTTTTCTTTTCGTTAATTGGATCTAACTCCTTTTTTGTTATTCAATAATATTAAATTATTTTTCTATTTGACATTAAATTTCTTGGCAGGGCAGTTGTTTTTATGCAAATCTTGGTGATCTTAACTACACGTTCGCCAGATAATTAATACGTTCTGTTATATCTCTATTGTTATACTATCTTTTACCTATTCATGTAATAATAACAATAGTCTAATAGACTATTATTTAATTTACATATTTCATTAATATTTTAATTGAGATAAATACATATAATTATCCTAATTATTATTTATAATTTTATTATTATTACTACTATTATTGCGACACTTGGTTGGACCCCCGAAATGTACTTCTAGATATGTGCCTGCTAGATATAGGTACCTGTGAAGTAGTATGTGTGATATATATATATAATGGGAGGCTAAATTTTGTACCCCCCCCCCCCCCAAATGAAAAACGATCCTGTGCCACTGGTAGTGAGTCCCTTTGTTTTTACTCGGCATCTGCACCCGTCCAGTGTGACGTCAACCACAGCCAGTTACGTGATATTTTGCTCTTCAAGCTTTATTGCAGATCCAAAACCAATGAACTGTCCGAACACCAACCTGCTCCGCTTCATGTATCAAAAGAGAACGGGTATGTTTTTGAAGAAAGAAAATTTCCACACCACACACAAAGCTAAAGCAACATTTTTTGCGCAAGAAATTCTGAGGATGGCTGGTGCGTAGGTTTCATCTTGAGTAGCTTGTTCTCTAAGGAAAAATCTCACGCCTCTCCAAATTCCGGTCTTGAACAGGTTCACAAGAACGAGTCGCAAAATGAACGGATCCAAGAACCTAGATCCGAGAGTGAATAAATATAGAATTGAAATGCGAAAGAACCATAATTTTGTACGTAACAAACTAGAAGTCATAATGACGAGAGGAACAAGTTTCTGAACTGAATCTTTTGGGGGGACTGGAATCACAAGAACCGAATTCGGAAGTGGAAATGAACCGTTCGTTCATTTTGTAACTGGTTCTCCTGCAACTCCAAAATGTGCGTAAATTCCAGAAAATATGCTAAATTCCCTGACTATTCCCTGACTTTTCCCTGACCAACCAAATTCCCTGACTTTTCCCTGTTTTCCAGGTTTTCCAGTCGCGTAGCAACCCTGCGTGGTTACCGTTTGCAAAGGGGGTTACGGGTCAAACACACAAAATGTGCACAACTTGAAATTGACTGCACCACAACGAGCCACTAGCCTACTGTAAACGTCCGTGGCATTCAGGATTTTCTGCCAATGGGTCAGTTTTATACTGCAACCTCAGGTTTTCCGATTTTGTGCCTTGCACTTGCATCCCCAGTCTCGCATGGTTACTTGTTCTCAACCCTGTTGCCTTGCATCGTAACGAGTTTTTGCGAGACATCGTCCTCTCTATCCGAATAGGTCTACTTTACGTCCCGGATCTTCTGCCTTGATTGTGTTAAAGAAGAAAGGTGACGTAACTTTCCGTTTCTCTATTTTGCATTCGGAAAATCCCAGAGGACCTCAAGCTGGAGGTGAGGAGAGTGGCTCTCACGGCTCGTGACAGTATCAAGCTCTTCGGGGTTTCATCATGGTTTTTGATCCGAACAAGATGGGAAAATTCCGCGAATCAACTTAAAGAGTTTCGTTCGGTGCTTCAATTGAGAATCATTTCACACTGTGAACGTCAATGTCGTTGCATGACGCGGAGTGGTTATCAGAGCGCCATGCGACGCCAGGGGTCCCAGGTTCGAATCCCGGCCTGACTGTGCCCGGTTCAACTTTGCGATTTTTGGAGAGAGCTACAAATGTGACGCGTTACAAAGCAAATCAATCACTGCACGGCTAGGTTCTCATCGATTTTTTAGTTCGTTTCTGCCACTTTTGCTTAATCGCGAATATGAAGATGAGTGATGATTGATTTGGTTTATTCCATTTCGTTTTTCTGCCACTTTTGGAGAAATGCGAAGATGAGGATGAGTGATTATATGATGAAGGGATGCTCACGAAGTACACAAATCCGCACGCCAGGATTCTTGCATAAGTTTAAAGCAACACAACAAATCATGTTTCATATGGCAAACAAATCCTCCAATTCTAAATTTATCGAGGTATAGTATAACTCATACTCGTGTAATTTTGGTAACGTGTGACTAACGTAATCCCCGAGAAAGTAAAATGTTAGTTTAAGATGACCACATTATTAAAACAACAATATGGGACATCTTTCATATTTTCCTGAAGGAAAAAAGGAATGGCAAAATATGCACGGAAAGCTAATTAAATAAATAAACTAATATTGTGTAAATAACTTACATAATATGGTGGCAGTGGCGTAGCGGATGCCGCCGCAACCCCCGCAATGCGGGAGGGCCCTCGAGGTATAGGGGCCCCACAATGTTCTCCCTCTCTCTGCTCCTGAAATTTTACAAAATCCCAGAAATTCAATTTTTCAAAAAATTATATTTACAAAACAGAATCTGGTTTCCAGTAACATCATGCAACAATATCTGCTCAGCCAGAGGGTGCCGGGCAACTTGACATGTGCTCCATCCCCCTTCCCCCTCCTGAAATGCAGAATTAACTTACTTGCTCGCAGATGGCCATTGATAGGAAAAAAATCCCTCATCTCGTAGCTACACCGTTTGTGGCAAACGTATACTCTGTCAACTGTCTACAGTTACAGTACCAGTCCAGTAGAAAATTTCAGTTGCTCAACCAGTCGACGCCTTATTCCTACACAATAAACAATCAAACTTGTTACCAATAGTATTAGTTTTACGTGTGATATTTAAAATTTAACTTTCCCACAAATATTTTCAAGAAGGCCCCAAGCCTTTTCATATTCAAATAAGAGTTGAGATAAATTTCCCATATTGCTCAAACCTGCTACGTGTTACTTCAAAGGGGCCCAAAAACTCAGTAGAAGGTGGGACTAGTGTTGTCCACGAGACGAGACGAGACAGGCTTTTAAAAATTCGAGACGAGACGAGATTGACCATGTCTCATGAGACAAACGAATATTTTCGAGACGAGACAGCATTTCCACGAGACGAGACAGGCCAAAGTCTCGTCTCGTGGGCAACACTAGGTGGGACCCAGAGGGCAATTATCCCTTTACACTCTCTTCTGTCTCACAAGGTATACAACGTACGAGTTACAGTATTAGCCAACCCTTTTTTGTACACATTTTTGAGGAAAAAGTTTTATCACTGAATATTATAATTAATTTACAGTATTGCAAATGCAAAGTAATATGTAGGCCTACTTTCAACAAATAGCTTACCAATCGAACTAGAAAAGAATACATTTTTATATTCTTCGTCACACACCGCAAGGAAGAAAGAAAGAAATCGTCTAACTCAGAAGAGAGAAAATTTCCAGAAATGGAGGTAATAAAAAACTGAGTATCGGCGGATAACACACACCATGTTTTTCAGACCTATTTTTAATGGAAAAAAGTGCGTCTTGTACGCCGGCAAATACGGTAAATGTCACCATCATATTTGGGGATTTTGGGGATTTGAAGTTCATTTTTCTTCCATATAGAAATTTTGTTGACATTTCTGTCAAACCAGTTATTTTCCAGTGTGTTACGATTTTGTGATCTACAGTGCTTGAAGTGGAAATTCCTAGCTGTGAGAACGCTTGCTCGAGTTTTGGGGTAGAAGGAAGAATCCTTGTGTGGATCAGCAAGGTTGGAATGAAATGAGCTGGGGATGCCTAATACCTTTGAAGGCTCTAATATGCTGTCTTATATCACCAAGTTTAACAGGTTCGAGAATATAACATAAGTCCACATTATGCTCATGGTAGACTGATCTGAATCGGAACTCCAGTTTAAATTTCGAACCGAACCACTGCGCAATATGCCTGAAAAGGGGATCGAACCCGAGACCCCTTGAGAGAATAAATTTTTGTCTCTGTTTATGCACTTTACTCGTCGTCTTATCGTTCAGTTTACCGTGGCAATGGCAATGAGAAACATTGTGACAACGGCATACAATAATAACAATATATTACAGCCCTGGTTCCCTATCTTTGCAAAACAATACGCTAATCTCTAAAAGATGGAAATTAGCTTGGTTCCTGTTTACATTAGGCCTACTATATCATGTTTACATAATACAGTAAGTGTAGGTTACAATTGATTCTCGGTGAGGTAACTTGGATCCGCCACTGGAAGCGACCCCTAGGTATTTCCTTTGGGACCACGTAAATATAGATGCTACCATTCAACTCTGTACATGAGGTTCCCTGTTCGACCACGTCACGAAAAGATCTCTATCATAAATCCTGTTCGATTTATTAGTTTGATGCAAAGTTACAGATTTACCCCGTACATATATATATATTACATTATGCTTACTTTTTTAAATTCTCTACTTGCCCCGAAATGTTTTTCTCTGAGATCCATTTCCGTAAAATAAAATATCAGCGCTTGGTAGAGAGGGGCGCCAAAGCACAATCCTGCCTAGGGCGCCAAAATATCTATGTTACGGGGCTCGTATATTAGTGATAATATTCTCGATAATTTATTTTCACCAAGGGGGCCCCAACATTTTACTTGTGGGGGGCCAAAGGAAACTGCGCTACGCCACTGTATGGTGGTGATATGTATCTACTGCAGTCCAACAAAGCTGTCCTTTAGAATTAGAAGTCGTTCATTGATATTTTGCCGATGAATGGATCTTCGTTAGTACATTGTTCTTTTCAAATTGCATTTTGTAAAGAATTACACACTGGTGATTCAAGTTCACCTTATTAATCAAAGTTTGTACTAAAAGAGCGTTCTTGTCATTTGTCCACAGACAAGTCATGTACGAAAGCGCTCGTCCAGTGGGGCATTACTTCCCGGTAAACAGAGAAGAAACTCCAATATTTTAGGAAAATTGAAATATGATATGGCACATTGTTGACACTGAAATGTGAAGGTTTCTACCCAACAATGCTATAGTTCATGGTAATAGTAGGGAAGGTGTATTGTTGCAGTTAATTCATTGTCACCAGAGGCGTGGCGTGCATGTAGCCGCTGTTACCGCAGGTAACACCAAAATATAAAGAATTGAAGAACCCGTCTTAAAATATTATTACGTACATAAACTGGTAATATTGTCGTAAAGTAAACATTGCAAACTGCCATTTTTTCTGACACCGGCAAAAGCGAAGAGGAGGACTGATCCGGTACCCTCCACAGGCAACATGAGGAAGGACCCTGAGGCCACGCAAGGAAGACTTCGCGTTGCGGCAAAGACTGTTATGGCGGGAGGAGGAGGCGGGCTGTTTAGCCGGTGCAGTTGCCGGTGATGCTTACAGGAAACATACCAGTGTTGCCATATTCAATTGACAGAAAAGAGCTAAGTCGCCTAATCGGGTCTATCTTACTCTGAAGGTGTCCAGTCACACTGGGGAACGATGGCGCAGTGTTAGTAGCGTCGCCGCTTTATAATCAAGGGATTCCGGTTTCGATACCCGGTGGAGGCACAAGTGGTGCGGATCCAACTTTAAACTGTCCCGATTAGCATTACTGTTCATGAAGTGGACTTAAATCGCCAAATCAAAATTTAAAAAAATCAAATCACACTGGGGCAAAAGCAAACTACCAAGTGATATTTTGTATTTACACTAAATATCAGCGATTATGAAAGTCCTCTTTGTCCTTCTTCGACATCATGGGCGAGAAGCAGAGGAGAGGGATGGGTATGATCAAGTGGTACGCTGTCCTTCTAAAAATGTCAACCTAAAATTCTATATTTCACACATATAATATTATTTCGGTTACAGGAATTTGTGATAATTGTTGATAATACTGATTGACATTGACATACGTTGTCGCAGGAATGCAATAATTTGGGATTGAAGCAATGTTTTTGAGGTGGTAGAACTGTTTTTGGGTGAAAACAATACTTACAACCATCATTTCCCGATTGTTATCTTAGCACGCTCTGAAGTGTCAGGTGTCGCAGGTTCGAATCCTCAGCAAGAAATGGTTATTTCAATGTTCGTTGTTATTATTTTACTTACATAATTATAAAAATTAATAATTACATACACAAAGAAATAATAATTTTATTTCAATAATTCACCACGCATCGTCATCGTCACGATTATCCTATAAAGCGAAAGCCTTAAAGTTATAACTCCATTAAGCCTTGTTTCCATGATTATGAAAAACTAAATATGCTGACCAAGGCAGTAATTTATTTTATTAAAAAACATAAACTAACGTAACGTTTCAACCTTCTAGCAAGGTCTTCTTCAGACTCTGTATCAAGTACAAAAGTAACCAGATACAACAAGAAGGGTAATATATATACACAAACATTACTCCCTCCAGACTATTTAGAAAGTTGTTTGGAACTTTCTAGCAGATGACTTTCACTTTCCAACTTTACTTTCACCTAAAAGGCTAAACACTTCCATATAGAATGTGGTTGGACTTTTTAATCTCACGCTCTTTTCCCTTCATTTTTCTTCCTTCTCCTCTCCTCTTTTTCTCTTGTCCTTTCCACTCTTTCCACATCTTCTTCCATTCCTTGTTTAACTTCAGTCCCCCATTCCAGTTCATTGTGTCTTCTTCGCCTTTCTTCTCTATTTCCTTGGCTTCCTTCCATTTTCTCACTAGCATTCTCTTCTCCCTTCCTATCTGCTTAGCCTCATCCCACTCTATGTCATGTCTGTTTCTCTCGTGTGTTTAAATATTGCATTTCTCTCTCTCTTAAGTCGTACATCATCCCTATGTTGTTTCAACCTGTCTTTCAGCCTTTTTTCGTTTCTCCTATGTACACACTCTGACATTCTTTACATTTTACTTCGTAGATAATCCCTTCTTCTTCCTCTTCTCTGTTTTCCTTTTTCTTGTTAGCATTCCTCGCTATTCCTAAGATGCTTCTTCCTCCCTTCCTGTAAGTTTTAATTCCTGCTTTCCTAAGCACTTTGCATATCTTTTCTGTGGTCTTCCCATAACCAATTCAGCCAATTGAATGAATGGGAAAAGAAAGTGATAGAAAAGGGAGGTGACAAAATGATTCTGTTTTGCAGATATGTGGACGACTGTTTTGGCATATGGAAAGGGAACGAAGAGGCAGCTTGACATTTTTGCCAAAGAAATTCAAGATGAAGAAAGAGGGATATTATTGGAACTTGAAATAGAAGAAGAAGACAAGTTAAGCTATCTAGATATATTGATGAAAAGGAAAAGAGGACAAGAAATTGAAACCGCTTGGCATCAGAAGAAGTGTGCAGCAGGGGTATTCTGCCACAAAAGAAGTGATGTAAGTGAGGTGACAAAAATAAATTTTATAAAGAATATGGAGGACAGAATCAAGAAAATATGCATGAAAGAATGTGAAAAAGAAGGCAAAATAAATAGCCTATGGAAACAGCTGGAAAAGAATGGCTATGAGAAGCAGGATAGACTGGACATAAACAGAAGAAGGAAGAAAACGGGCAGGGGAGAATTGGAAGAGAAAGAAAAAGAGGAGAGAAGGTTTGGAATAAGGAGTATGGGGAAGACCACAGAAAAGATATGCAAAGTGCTTAGGAAAGCAGGAATTAAAACTTACAGGAAGGGAGGAAGAAGCATCTTAGGAATAGCGAGGAATGCTAACAAGAAAAAGGAAAACAGAGAAGAGGAAGAAGAAGGGATTATCTACGAAGTAAAATGTAAAGAATGTCAGAGTGTGTACATAGGAGAAACGAAAAAAAGGCTGAAAGACAGGTTGAAACAACATAGGGATGATGTACGACTTAAGAGAGAGAGAAATGCAATATTTAAACACACGAGAGAAACAGGACATGACATAGAGTGGGATGAGGCTAAGCAGATAGGAAGGGAGAAGAGAATGCTAGTGAGAAAATGGAAGGAAGCCAAGGAAATAGAGAAGAAAGGCGAAGAAGACACAATGAACTGGAATGGGGGACTGAAGTTAAACAAGGAATGGAAGAAGATGTTGGAAAGAGTGGAAAGGACAAGAGAAAAAGAGGAGAGGAGAAGGAAGAAAAATGAAGGGAAAAGAGCGTGAGATTAAAAAGTCCAACCACATTCTATATGGAAGTGTTTAGCCTTTTAGGTGAAAGTAAAGTTGGAAAGTGAAAGTCATCTGCTAGAAAGTTCCAAACAACTTTCTAAATAGTCTGGAGGGAGTAATGTTTGTGTATATATATTACCCTTCTTGTTGTATCTGGTTACTTTTGTACTTGATACAGAGTCTGAAGAAGACCTTGCTAGAAGGTTGAAACGTTACGTTAGTTTATGTTTTTTAATAAAATAAATTACAGCCTTAAAGGTAGCAAAGGACGTAAAATATACGAAATGGTAGTGGTGTCAGAAATGAGATTTCAGTGGATTTAGCGAAACATGGGAGTGGGAGTAGTTAGGAAACAGATGAAGACTATATCTACTCTACATACGTCTTATTTGAAACGAAAAGTTTCGCGATTTGGGCAAATCTGGTTTCAAAAGAACTAAGATGGCAACATTAGTAGAACGGGACTTCTTGCAGGTTCCGAAGGAAATATTGGGGAAGGGCAGATGCTGAGAGGGGAGGGGGCAAGGAGGGTGCTTCACGTGTTACAAAAGTAAACAACGGTTTGTGGGAGGGACTGTGCAGTGGGAGTTTTGTGACTGGTGTCTTTCGTCTTTATGTTGTTTTCGGGCATTGTCAATTAATTTATGAAGCTTGCTCCGAGTTCCGAGGTGGCGGGTTCATCCTATCTGGACAGTGTGTGTAATCGTGCGATAGAAGATATTTTGAAGCAATCTTTCGGTTCGTTATTTTGCAGAAAAAATCGAAATTGTGGCGAAAGGGAGGTCAAAGCCTATTTTGAACGATTTAAAAACCAAGTCGTCTGCTGGATATGACCGACATTTCAATGTTTCGTGGTATAACGACTTTCCGTGGTTATGTGGATGTGTGCAGTTGTCTAAACTCTTTTGTTGGCCATGTACTCTATTTTCGGGTGAAAAAAAAAACGTGTCGAATTCAGATGTGGATAACATGGACCATGACGCACCCAAAAATTCAAATTCAAATGAAAAACTTCTCTTTATGACAGCATCATAGAAGTTTTTTGATTTGATTTGATTGATTTTGCTTCGCTTGTGCCACTTTTGGCTAATTTGCGAAGATGGGGATGAGTGATGATATGATTAAATTGATGAATAGACATCACAAACGCCCATGCCCAAGCTAGGTTTCGAACCCGGGATCCCAGCATCATATAACTATTTTCAAAGTCGGATTGATCTGCTCTATAAGTAGCCTTCGATGTTTCTGTAAGTATCAAATTACGTATTATTGTGTCAACAACCAATGTTTGCGATTTCACTTTAGTCCTTATGTCAACATTTTTTTTCTGATTAATAACTTTACCAAAATCTAGTATTGAATTGCAGACGTACCAGATTAATATTATATGAACTACTTGGAAGACATTGGGGGGGGGGGCATGAGGTGGGGAGGCGCCCAAGTCTCCCCTAAATGTCCTACTGATAACCGGTAACACTTTTAAAAATCCACGCCACGCCACTGATTGTCACAAAAAAAGAACATTTTGGCGACCCGCTTTAGGTTAAAAAAAAAATTGTTCAAAAAAATTGGGACAGACACTGAAGAAAAGGGACTATCACCTTGTTAGTTGCGTTTCCTTACTCAACGAGACTAAAACTCTCCTGTTGTTACAAGTTTCCATCCCTGAGTGACTATGGAAAAACAGACTGTTGTCAACGAATCGAGCGAACTTGACTAACATGTTCCACTCTCTTCCTCTTCTTCTCAACAGGGTGGCGTCGAAGAGCCTGCACTTGCTGAATTCCGCCGAGAGCCTGGTGACTGACGACCAATCAGCGGAAGACTCAACGAGCCCCGTCGAAATGAGCAGGGCTTGCTTGCCTGTCTTTCGTCTGCCGATGCGTGGGTCACGTGGGCGACTTCGTTCTGGGATTCCTCATCTTCCTGGCCGGTAACAGCCCCTACGCTTGTTACCCAGGGGGTGCTATTCCGGCTTCCCGCGCTACGGCGGCACGTGAAGGTCTTCTGCTAGAGTGACGTCAAAAAGGGGATCCCTCAGCTGCGGGCCGCTTAATAACATGTAAAATCATACAAGTTTATCGCCTCGTAGAGGCGATTATAACTCTTGGGAAGCAATGTTTATAATATGTAGTTCTTCTTCACTGCTTTCCCGTACCTTCTCAAGTTAACTGAGGATGGCAAACGAACAAATTCATGCTGTATTCAGCAAAAAGGGAATCAATGTATTTGGTTCTTTAACACTATTTGTCTACACTTCTACACGCAGCAATAAAGTTGATTGGTTGGTTGATTGGTTGATTTGGTGTTTAAGTCCACTTTATGCACAGTAAGGCTAATCGGGACTGGACCTACAGGTTAAAGTGGAATCCGAACCACCATGTGCCTTCACCGGTTAGACCCCGGGACCCCATGATTACGAGACACAGCAATGAAGTTAAATGATTATTAGATGAGACGAGCACAATAGATAGAACACCCGAAAAATCGTAAAGTGAAACAATTTTAAAGGCATGTGTGTGCTGGAGGGGGGTGGGGGTAGAGTCTCGTGCGCATATTTTCATGCAAATAGATTACTAACTTAATTAATTATACCATGGACATAACTGCAACAGGATCGAGAGAGTAAGATTGAACGGAAAGGATTAAGTAAGTCCCTCTACATGTATATAACCGGTCTCCATGACAGCATAACGCTTTAGGAAGCCAGAGGCCCCAGTTTGAACCATAGTAAGGCATATAGCAATGTTTGTCTCATTCTCCACTCATTAGTTCATCATTCATCCTCATAGTAGCGATCAACCCAGTAGAAATTCGTCTTTAAATGAACGACACATACATACATATTGATTTGTTATTATTTCGCTTTTCTGCTACTTCTGGCTAATCGCGAAGATGAGGATGAATGGTGATAAGATGAGGCGGATGAAGGGACAATCATAAACATGTAAGGACAACACAATACGAGCCCCACCAAGGATTATAATGGCCACGAGTCCAGACGCCAGAGCCTCGCTAGTCACGAGTATGCAAAATGCAGTCCAGGACGTACTACGTGGAAATTAATACAATTGGGCTGTGCTCAGGATATATATATATACATATATATATATTGTGTGTGTGTGAGTGTAACGACCCTATATTTAGGCTTTTTTGTACTCTTTGGTATGAGTCCTGTCGAGTTGCATCCACGGGAAGCTCTAAAATTTCGGTGTTGTGTGCGTGTGAGTAAAACTATTATTATTATGAAGTTACAGTTACGCAATAATAAACTTCTAAGCCGTATGAATGCAAATATTGCCATCAGTTTCAATAATACGAATGTCTATAACAGTATCCTTCTTACATTTAATTTTTATTTAACACGTAGTGTTTTTTTTTTTATACGGAAGAAACATGCATCAAATTATGTCAATATATTGTACATATATAGTGTGTATTTTAAAAATTTCCTGCAGTAGAATTTCAGCACCTTCTTTGCAGGGGTGACTTATTGTTGACAAGAATTAATTGAAGTTACTGCTGCATAACATAATAAGTACGAGTATATTGCAAAATCATAGAGAAAATGCAGTGAGTGGGGATGTCTATCCAAATTATCCTAGTGGGGGAATTTTCTTTAAGAGGATTTTCTTAACTAGAGAGATAGCATTCCAAAACCTTTCCCTCTTTGAGCACTGCTGCCTCTCCTGTGAGAAAATCTTGCGGGCGTCCTTGTCAAATTGCGTCATTACGAGGCAAATATTTTTGGTTTGCTTTCCTGTAACTTTTACCTGATTGGAAGGCGAGGATGAGTAATGAATAGATGAAATTGATGGACACCCGCAAAGAGACACAATGTCCAGGCGGGACTCGAGCCTTAAACCTTCGCTGGGTAGCGAGATCTTTACTGAACAATTAACGTTCTCATCTATTTCTATTTTGAGGACCTCTCCGATGGCGTAGTGGTGGCGTCATCGCCTTATAATCAAGGGATCCCGGGTTCGATACCCGGTGGAGGCACATAGTGGTTCGGATCCCACTTTAACCCTGGAATGGTACCTATGCGTCTAAGAGACGTAGTTCAGTGGAAGAACAGTGGCCATCTTGTTTCGGGGGGGAACCTTACTCCCGCCTCCCAGGTATGCTTCAACGGAAACTCTCTTGGCAAGTCAGTGTTCCTCAGATTGCCGAGCAGTTCACGTCAAGATCAGTGTTTTGTTTTTTCCAAAGCCTAGTACGCCTGTGAGACGTATTGATACCATTTAACGTAAATTTTCCTACGCCTGTCAGGCGTATTGGTACCATTCATGTGGTAGTGTTCCTACGTTTGCCAGACGAATTAGTGCCATTCACGAGGTAGTGTTTCTACGTTTGCCAGACGTGTTGGTACCATTCATGAGGTAGTGTTCCTACGTTTGCCAGGCGTGTTGGTACCGTTGATGAGTTTATGATTACATAGGTACCTACCTTATTGTTCCAGATGTCTGGCACAAACACAAACAAAACATTCACTACTGAAGATGAGATTTTACAAGAACTGCAACTTCAGTTAGATGAATCCGATTGCAGCGAGGTTGAAGACGAAATTGAAGTGGATCAAGATGCCTTTCCTGAGGATCCTGACGATACCGACTTGGACCCAGACTATGAACCTTCGTCAGAAGAAGAAGATATCGAGGAGGCCATCATTCAATCAGCAGCACAATCATCTCGGCCTTCAGCTGTTTCTAAATCAAGTTCGTCAAGAGCTGAAGGCAAGCAAAAGTCAGGACCTGCAAAACAACCTCCAAAGTCAGGTGAAAAGAGGAAGAGGTCAGCCGAAGGAAATGATGACCATTCAACAAACAAAAGATTAAAACCTGAATGTGACGATATGTTCGGGCGTAACGGGTTTGCTTGGAAAACTGTTCCCATTTCTAACACATCTGGAAAAGCCGCAGCTAAAAACATTGTACATGTCAAACGAAAAACAAAAAACGAAGCTGTAGATGTTTCTGACCCTGTGGAATGTTTTAACGGCTTCTTTACCTCAACAATGTTGGACATGATCCTGCACAACACAAATGAGGAAATTGCAAGACAAAGAGAGTCTTATAAAAACAAGAATGCTTCTGCTTTGAAGGACGTTTCATTGGCTGAACTGAGAGCACTCCTCGGTGTGACAATTCTCGCAGGGGCCAAGAAAGACAACCATATGAAGTTACAAACATTACATGACATAAAGGAATGCGGCGAAAAATATCATGCATCATTTTCTGTGCAGAGACATCACTTCTTGCTCAACACTCTTCGCTTTGATTCTCGAGAAACTCGTGAGGAAAGGAGTTAAACAAACCAGCAAAGTATGGGATAAAAATGGTGATGCTTTGCGACCAAGGAACGAATTACATGGTAAATGCGATCCCGTACCTTGGTAAAGGAACTACACCTTCAGGCACGCCTGCAGCAGATTACTTTGTTGAAAAGCTAACAGACATCATCCAAAATTCAAGTCGTAATGTTACAATGGATAATTGGTTTTCCAGCATCCAGTTAGCTAAGAAAATGGCAGAAAGAGGCCTCACAATGATTGGGACGACGAAGAAAAATAAACCTGAGTTTCCTAAGGAGTTTGTGGACTCCAGTTATCTTTCACGACCTCCTCAGTCATCGCTCTTTCTTTTTCATGAGGATCTGACAGCAGTTTCATTTACTCCACGTGTTAACAAACTGGTCACTCTTATTTCCACAATGCATGACGACGATGCAATAAATGAAAACAGTATGAAGCCTGAGGTAATTCTGTGTTATAATCAAACAAAGGGAGCAGTTGATGCCTTTGACCAGTGTGTCACGAATACTTCTTGCATACGATAAACAAGAAGTTGGCCAATGAACCAGTTCTACAACATGCTCAATATTGCATGCTACAACTCTTACATAATATATGTGCTCAACTTTTACAAGAAAAAGAAAAAAAGATGACGACGCAAAGCCTTTGTCGAGATTTCAGTTCCTCATCAAATTGGCAAATCAACTAACGTTTCCATGGATGAAGGAACGAATGAAACAGCCACATATGCCTCACACTCTAAGAAGCAGCATACAAAATTGCCTTGGCGTTGTGGATCCGCCTGTTGTGGTTCAACCTGCAGCGAAATCTGGAAAGATGCAGTACTGTACTTACTGCTCGTATAAAAAGAGAAGGATGAGTAAAATGATCTGCTGTAACTGCAAAAAGCCTATCTGTGGCGAGCATTCTTTCATCGTTTGCCAAATTTGTAAAAAATGATAATTTAAAGACTGATTTGTTTGTAACTATTTACTGTTCTGGATGTGGAAGGAGGAGTGAACATTTTTATTCATGAAGTTTTTTCTAGTTATTGTGGCTAGTCTAAATGACTGTTTGTTAGTGATAGAGAGTAAATTTTAGTTCATGTATTCTTCACTAATACTTAGTAGTTGTATTTATGATACTATAAACTCGAGAAAGTACGAACCCCCCTCCAGCAGATTTGCTATACTTAAAACAAGCTCAACATGCCTACATGAGTTTTTTGCTCAAGTGTGGAACTCTTGCATAATCCAAGATTTTTGTAAAAATGCCCTCATGGATTCCATGAGAAAGTACGAACCCCCCTCAGATTGATTTGTCTATACTTACAGAAGGCACTTCTGTGAGATTGTTGTCCATAATTCTGTCAAAAATATGCCCCTCCTCATATTTTTTTGACCACACCTGAAACTACGCCAAACGTATTAACACACACCCACACCCACCCACACCTACCCACGCATATCCACTTCCGGTTCACTTCCGGTCCACTTCCGGTCCACTTCCGGTCTACTTCCGGTCCACTTCCGGTCTACTTCCGGTCCACTTCCGGTCCACTTCCGGTTTACTTCCGGTCCACTTCCGGTTGACTACTTCCGGTCTACTTCCGGTTTGCCGCAGAGACCCTCTAGAATTGCTCCGTGACTCTCTCATTTCTTACATCATAAACATATGATTTTTCACCTATGAGAATAACACTACATATGGTGTCATCAGGTAATGCCTCATGGAATTCACAGATAATTTTAATGTTTGTCCTGTCATTCACCACAACTTGTTTCCTTTTTGAGGTGTTGATTACAAACATGGGTCTCCGTGCTTTGAATTCATCTGGAGTGTAATACATGTCAGTATTGCCTGTAGTGACACGTTTGAAAGCCGAAAAAGCCTCATATAATTTGAGGAAATCATCCTTGGACATGTCTAAATTATAATTTTCCCTAGGAAAGACCTCATTTCTGCCATTTTTAAGATATATGTTCTTGATGTTGCAGCTATCAAATTTACTTGAATTTTTTTCCTGATTGTTGTGTCTTCCAGTCTGAAACAATACCACCACAAAATCCGGCATGTCGTATTGAATACTGGAGAATGAATTTGTAGCATCAAACTCATAATAGGTACCAGATGCGGGCTTCTGTACGCATTGATATGTATAAAATTGCAGAGGAACGTGTGGATTTTTTAGGATATCAGCTTTGTATTTAAGAGCATAACTGGCTTCATATTCAACAACAGGGATTCTTAGCTCCATAGTCTGAATAATGCACTTGCCTGCATCAGGTAGGGTATTAGGCAGAGCTTCTCCTGTAGGGTTTATTGTACTGTACCTCATCAAAGCATTATTATCATTGGCAGCTCTTCTAAATGTAATTCTTAACCCACCCTTCCACATAATTTCTTTGTAATCCGAGAAGAATCCTGGCAACAGGCGCATAGGGAACAGCACTGTGTGGTTCTTAGATAATATTTTCTCACCAGCTTCAAATCCACCGATTCTGTAGTATGAAGCCTCGGTTTTGGATAATTTTAGTGTGGCCAAAGCTGTGGAGGTAATGCCGGGATAATCCATTCTGTTTATAACAACTCCATGCTTTCTGATCTCAATTTCAGAGAATAGATGCGGCACAAAATTATCCACCAATCTTATATTTGAATTTGCCGGATAATCTGTTCCATCGAGCTTTACAACATCAAATTTGATGTATAGATCTGCTCTGTGGGGGTGTATAAAGCCATCCCCTACATCAAGATCAACCTCTATTTCTGTGTTGGGTTGATTTAAATTTGCAAATGTCCTCCTGTTTGGAGGGAATGATTGTAGCTCATAACTCTCAATATTTTCCATTGTATGTATTTTTATTTAAATGTTAATCTCTATGATTGCAGTTGTTGTGGCTCCAGCAAAATCAACTAATTCTTCTTTTTCATTAGTGACCATCAATTCAATGTAATCTATTCTGTTATGGCACACAGGAAAATATAATGTTGGGGATGGATTGTAGATGATGGGCTCCATGAATTCGGAATTAGGTTTGAATGTTGCAATGATGCCGGTTTGTTTGTGAGTGCCTATGCCATTTGATTTGGTGATCATACCCTCAGCCACATTGCAGTGAATATTCAGAGTCTCTATGGCTAAGAATTTAGGTATATTCATAGCAGTGTGTTTGATGGCTGGTTCAAGTTTTGTGTTGTTCTCAAAGCCTAACAGCTCTCCTATAGTACCCAGCTTCACTGTCTCCGTAGCAGATACAATCTCTACTCTGTGAGTGACAGAATTTTGACTTAACACTACACCTCTGGGTAATTGAGCATTTAGAGTGGACAGATTATACTGCCCTGGAGTGATGACAATTTTTTGATCCCCAACTGCAATTGTGTTGTTGTGGTGCGTAATATTAGGTATCAGGTACATGCCGTAAAATGCTCTGAGAGCTATTGTTTTGGGATACACTATGTCATCATGCAATTTGAGTTTCAATATTGAATTTTGGCTGGTGAGATGGAATACCCCCATGATGTTTCAGATACCACAAGGCCTTTTGAAAATTTTCAATTGATGGTTTATTTATTTGAGACATATATCTGAGAACAGATAAACACAAATGTCCGCAATTAACATCTTTGAAATTTTGAATACGGGCATTATTGTAATAAAGATTAGCTGAATTTAGATATTTTACTAAATTTTCAGGTGGAACACCTCCAAATGAATCAAACACAAATGCCTCATTGTTTAAATATTTAAGATAGGAAATCCAGTGAGTGCCCTGATTTTTGTACTCATCCAAATTAACAATGCCACACTCTTTGTTGAGTGGTTGTTCTGGTAAAGAATCAGACATGTACACACCTCTAAAATGTTTGATGCCCAGTGGTTTGATTAAAGCTTCAATATCTTGGTTTGTAAGCGGCTCTTGTTTTTTTTAAACTTATTCATGGCTCTCTTAACACCTTTGCCTTTTTTCTCCATGGCCAGGTTATGGCGCCTCTGCTCATCTAATTCTGCCCTATTCTTCTTGGCATCTATTACTGTTTTTGCTATGGCAGCTGATCCCCCAGCCAAGCTCCCAACAGCCCCGAGAGCAGCTAAGATGGCAGGGATAGTAAATATGAATCCCCCTACATGTGATTTTTTTCTTGATTGCTGTAATTTTTTTAATTGGGGGGTACTAAGCAACAATTTCATACCATGGCCCTTTGCAAGACAAGAATTTTTTTTCTTCCGCTGCTTTTTGGTTAAAAGGCTATCAATAGTTTTAAGAGATTTAAGACCTGCATAAGGTATTTGATACATAACACCCTTGGCCTTCATCGTAGGTTTATTATATACATGTTCACAACCCCCACCCCAGTTTTTGTTTGGTGCTCATAGCTATGGTGGTTCCCAATGCTGCTATTCTCTCACTCAAAGAAGCATCTTTGCTTACAAATCTACCAAATGCAGCCTCTTCTAATTTCTTGTCTGCAACATGTCTTTTGTCAAGATCAGAATCTGTGTTGTATGCTATGTCATGGTCTCTACAAGCAGCATCTAGGGGATTTACACCAGGATCACCTCTGTTTAATCTATGATCCAATTTTGTGCCTGGACCACAATACTGATAGCCTGGAATGTGTAGTTCAAATGGCAGCTTGTTTATGATGTCATTAACCAAACCCCGACCCTCAGAGACATTCCAAAATTTAGGTGGTAGAGTATTAATAATTTTTATGAGATATCCAATCCCTTTAGGGTCATTCACTATAAAATTAGACAATTTTGTGCTTATCATGTCCATAATTCCAACCTTTTCATTGTAAAAATTGTGGTTGCCAGCATTTTCCTCCCCAGCTATCACCAATAACCTATCCACAAGTTTCCTGACATCATCAACCCACACAAATTCTTTGGGCAGGGTGTTGTATTGTTTGATCCCACTGCCAGTCTTGATCTGTGACCATATGGGCTTGATTAAATTGTTGTATTTTGCCCCACTGCTAGACTTGACTCTTTTTTGTGTGGGATCATTGTTCTGGTATAGAGCATCTGATTTTATTAATATTTCTTTGTAGTGCTCATAATCTTGATCTGTATAGCTGCCAGGCCTCTTCCTAGTCATCAGTTCCCACAACCCAGGTGTTCCGGGGTACTTAACAAAACCACCTTTTTCTCCGAGACGAGATTCTGAATATACAATCAGATCATCCCCCATAAAAGTTACTCTGAAATTACCAATTCTATGTATGATACTGCCATCAAGCTCTGTGTCAGCATATAAGCCAAAAACCTCATCTTTGTTGTCTTTAGGTGTGGTTAAATATTTTTGAGCAAGAAGACCCAATTCAATAGGATCCTGACTAGCTTCAATTCTTCTAGGAGCAACAGGACTAGGTGTATGAATACTGGAAAGTGGGGTGAATGGATAATCTAATATGTTCCTTGCAGCTACAGGTACAAGCTCTGTGATCAAATCTTGATTCTGCTCTGTAACAGTTTTGATATTCTTACCTAAATTATTAATAGCATCAATGACAGGCTGTTCTGTTTGTTTGTGTTTTTCATAAATTCCCCGGTTCTCTGATTTCCATCCCTTAAATCTTTTTACAAGATAATCTCTTAATTTAAGATCATCGATGATTGGTCGTTTCATGGTTGTTTATATACGTCTCAACGTCTAGAAAATCGTTGATTTTATTTCTGTATTTGCCACTATTGGGTTTTCTTGTCATATCAATTGTGACAAAGCCATAACTGTCCTGGTTCCAGCACCTACTGCAAAATTTAGAAAAGTCATTGTAGCTCAAGTCCCCACCTACATATTCATCATGTATGTGTTTGAGGTTGGTATGATCTTGATGAAACACACATATAAAATTGCTGTTGTCTCGGATCAGCTGCTTCGGTATTTTAGAAAAAGTCTGTGCCAGGTAGAAGCAATCAATATTTTTGTGTCGCCCCTGTGTAAAGAAATTTCTAACCTTGTTTTGATTATCCAGTATAACGTCATCAAACACAACAACAGAATTATCGAGACATTCATGAAGTGGCTTAACATCTGGTTCAAAAGTGGCTATATCCAATCCATCATATAGCTTCATCAGCTGCTGATATTTTAATTGTTCCAAGCTCTTAGAGAAGACATACAAGTGCCTGTTTTTCCAGTCTAACCAGTTGGGTGCCAATAAAAAATTATCAACCATTAGTGTAGTTTTACCACAAGCAGATGGCCCAACAATAAGACATCTAATATTTTCAGGCAGCAAGTTGCCATTTCTCTTATTCTGTTGTTCAGGTTCTGGCAGCCTTTTTATAACATCCCAGGTGCTCATATTATTATTTTGTCTGCATCGATCCAGCTGTTTTCCGGATGACCTAGCCATTTGACAAATAACTTGTTGCCTTTTCTGCGGATGATTTTTTCTATGAGATATGTGTCAGGCTGTTTAGTTTTGCTGAGTTCTTGTTCATAGAATCGGCCTTTGAGAATTTCTCCTCGGTGATCTTTTATTATATATGTGTTAAGGGTCCCGGGTTTAACTTGAACCACTGTAAATAATTCGGTGCTCCAGTTTCTTGTAAAGCCTCTTTTGAATAAGTGCTTATATTTGCTGATTCTTACTTGATCGCCCACCCTGTATTTGGCCCTTCTTGTTGTTGGCTGGTATCTAGGATAATAAACAGTGCTGATCAATTTTTGCTCATCAGATGAAGTTACTTCAGAGGGTTTCATGTTGATTGTGGAATGGACCGAGTTGTTATATTTATGTAGAAGTTCTGGAAGAATATTAATCCATTTATAATTACCTTGGAGGGTAAATTGTTTATACATAAGATTTTTTAGGGTTCTGTTGAATCTCTCTACAATCGAGGCTTTGAGATCACTGTAACTTGAGTAATGTTTTATTGCCTGGCTTTTAATAAATTGTTGAAACACTGAATTATAAAATTCTTTGCCATTATCTGTTTGCAAATAGCGCGGTGATCTTCCTGAATGATTGATGATTGTCCTGAAGGCTTCTGTAACACATGTTCCAGTCTTGGATTTGAGTGGCACAGCCCAGGCAAATTTTGAAAATGTATCTATCACAGTGAGTAGATACTTGTAGCCCTTGTTGATTTTGTCTAAGTTTTTCAACTGTCCACTTGACAACTCAATCAAGTCGCTCTGCCATAAATCATCTATGCCCTTTGTGACTACTGGCAGTCTCTTATAATTATGTCTGGCCTGTCTGTGTAATTCATCAACAATAATTTGTCTAGACATAATATGAAAACAAGAATATTGCAACTATAGGGTGTTCAGCAGCTGATACTGCAGGATTTTCTAAATATAATTTGTCCCCTATTTGTATTTTAAATTCCAGAGATCCATCATCTTCAGTATAGGCTGTTTCTAATGTATTGGGGTCTGTAAAATCCTCTAACTCTACACTGGTGATTTTTGGTTTGTTATCAGCATTTGTTATTGATAAGGTAGGGTAGTGGTGTGCCTGTGGTTGAAGCCAATATTTGATCTTGATTGGTCTCAGTGTGCCCCCAACAAAAAACTGGTAATAAAATTGTACAGGGGACAGCATATATATTTTGCCACCTGGTGTAAATGGAGAATCATATTCTTTGTTGGGAATGCTGTACAATTCAAGAATTACTGTATGTTTTGGATTCTCGATTATGCCTGTTATTTCTTTTTCTGCTGTAAGCAATCTACTTGTTACAGATTCAAGGTGCTCATTGATGGTCCTAACAACATCATCATGGCCTGGCTTGATCTTTATGTCCACAACAAGTTTCTTGTATTGTTGCACAATTTCTTGAAGCTGGGTGGCAAAAACAGACAGAGCATTTGCTTGATTGGATTCCATGGTCCCTAGCTGTTGCTTGATATTAGCTACAATTTGTTGCAAATTTTCAACAACTGCCAATTTAGAATTTTGAGCAGTAAGATCATGGACCTGTCTTCTGATATCCTCAAACAGGGCATGCAATTCATTAATATGTTGATTGGTTGGTAGAGTGGCCACTGTCTGAGTGAGATGTTTGATCTCTGTCTGGATATTCTTGATATCTTCTGATTTCAATATCCTATTCACTGCCCTTTTAATATTTTTAAGTTCCTGTGATGTAGGAAGATTTGATACTGTATTTTGCAAAGATTCAAGTGCCAATTTTACATTGTTTAATTCAGAAGCATCAGCCACATTTTGCATAGCATTTTGGAGCAGGGCTATATCTGCCTGAGTGGGTGTTGATTGTTGTAAAATTTCAAGCTTTGTTTGGATATCATCGATCAAGTGATGAAAATGAGATAGCTCAGATTCAGTGTTGAGGTTTTCAAGCTTTGTGATTTGTTGCTGGACACTGACAAGAGTATCTACAATCCCAGGCAGGCGAGTTTCTTGTACATTTGCCAAATCACTTTGCACTGCTGCTATTGTACCTTCAAGATGGGTTATGGTACTTTGAATTTTTCCAAAATCTTCGTATGTTTCAAGTTGCAGCTTAATGTTTGCTACACTCCGAGTTATTGCACTCAAAGCATCAGAAGATGGCAAGTTGTTCATAAAATTTTCAAGTGTCTCAATTTTTTCTTTAACCTCGGCTATGGCATTGTTTAGAGGGTCCAGATTAGGTATCTGGAGTGACTGAATCTGTTCTTTTAGAGTGGAAATCACTAGATCAAAATCTTCTTGTGATTTTATGCTTTTGACAATTGTTTGGAGCTGTGCCTGGACATTATTTATTTGCTCTTCCAATTGCTGTTTCAATTGCTCAGAGTTGTTAGCCTGGGTCTTAAATTTGGCTTGAAGAGCTGCTACAGCTTCTTCTAAACTTTGAAAATTATCCAATGTGGCCAGGTCAGTATATTTCTGAAGCAGCACTTTGAGTTCAGAATCAATTTTAAGAAGAGGGTCCATGCATTGTGATTGTAAATTTGTAATTTCTAATTGAAGACTGGCATTGAGTGTGGTCTGTAAAGCTTGTAAATCACTTCTCAATTTCTTGACTCTGACATCAAGCATCAGAATCTCATCACTGTGGTCTTCATGCCTTGTATGGCCAAATATATCATTAGGCATTTTTGTTTTAGTGGTTATTTATTATTGAATATCTAATTCTTAATTCTATAAAAAAAGGTATAAGCTTGTCATAAGATCCAGGGACCTCAATATATAAGCAGTCACCAGCAGAAACAGTATATACAGTGCCAGAAATCATGTTTGAGTGCTTAATTCTATAAATATTTCTCCCTACTGAAATCTTGACATCACCCTCAGGGGTTGTAATAAATTGCAATTGCCCACCTACAGGTAATTGGTAATGATTTAAATTATTGTTAAATATGTACAATGTTTTGCCTGTTTCTTCATCATTATCTGTAAGTATGCTGTTCAGATGAATAATTAACAAGCCACTCAGTTTAGACAGCATATCAGAAGAGGGTTGTGCTGTTGGCAGCTCCATAATAGCCTGTTTTTTGAACCCAAATAAGTTCATAGGCATGTTTATTTATTTCAAATCATGCTCTGTAATTGGGCATTGTTTGCCATTTTTCAAATCACAATGCCCCCATGGTAGAGTATGCATGCCACATGATAAAATGCATCTCTTATCATCATGTGGGTCCAGGGCCACTTTTCTTACAATATTGCTAGTCAACAAGTGATCCTCACTCTGAATTCTATTTTCTGATGTTCTGATTGAACTCTGGGATTTGATGCAATTTTCATAATCTTCAAATACAAGCTCTTTTTCCACAGTTACTTTGCCAATACCCTTGGCTTTTTTGACAACAGCACTACATGTTTTAAAACTATACATCTTGGCACTTAACCCAGCAAATTTCACAATAGCATCACCACATGTCTCATCTTTTAACTTGCCAGGCACCTTTTTGTTGTGGGGTTGAATTATTGTATGTTCACTGGTATCAAAATATTGAAACAATTCAGACTGTGCAATATCTTGATAAACATCTTCTGTTTGAATATCAAGAATAAAACTATCCGTATCCATGTACAATAATTTTACACGATCACCATAAAAAGGTTTCAACACGTCATAATACAATATTAACATATGTAATTTGGACAATTCCAATATCACAGCCCCTACATAAATAGGTTTATCAAACTTAATCTTTGTTTTCTTCATGTTGAAAAGTGCCATGTGCTCATCATAAATTCTTCTATAATTGAAGTTGGGCTTTGCAACCAATTTTTTGCTCAGGCTGGGGTCAGTAATTATTTTAACATCGGTATGTTTTCTGACATTTTCAATAGTTTTGCCATACACTGAATTCACCATCAATTTAAACAAGCCCTTATCAAATTGGCTCTTTGCAGATGTTCGAAGCTCTGTATTTGTATCAATGTATGGTTTCAACCATTCTGAGTGCCTGAACCTCAAGACTTTGCCAACTTTGGTCACTTGGACACCATGTTTCATCAGGAACTGGAGGTTTTTGTAATATGTGACATATCCCTGTTTCGGCTCCAGAGTCATCATGAGTTTCTTCTGTTTAGAACCAGGTGAGCACTGAACCTCGGGAATTGGGGGCAGATCAGAAAATTTGTTGTGCAAATGATCTGGAATTGTCAGATCAACCTCTAAGAATAGGCCATATTCACTGTCATCAAAATTCTTAAGATCCTCAATATTGAAATCTTCGACCCATTCAAGCCCTGCATATGGCAATTTATCCATCATAGCGTGACCATAGAGGCTGTTTGCATCTACATACAGTATATAATTTGATGGCCGTGCTGGATCATAATCAGGCATATGCTTGTTATTTGCTCTGGCATATCTCTGGGAACATTGCACCATCCCTCCTCTTATACATTTCTCCATAAACAGATACATATCTTGATCGTGGATCAGATCCAATTGCTTTTTGGTGTTCAAAAACGTTGCGGCCCATGCTAGGCCCGGGGCACTGAAAAAATACACTGGGTCCAGTCCATAATTTTGCATGGAAGATTTTCTGAATGCCTGCAATATATCAGCTAAGAGGGTGACATCAAGTTTCAAATATGCCATGTGATAATCACCAAATGTCTTGCATTTTAAATTGTTCCACATCAACTGAGCATGGTGATAATCATCATCAGTGATTCCAGATCCTCTGATTTTGCTGTAAAACTCTTCTTGTGGTGGCAGGGAACACTCATCAAATTTAGAAAAATCTGTGACATAGTCATATGGATATACACCCTTCCGCCTAATTAATTTCAGGTCCTGATTTGGAAACAATGCACGTGTGATTTTGAATTGATCATCAGGTAATTGAGAGGCCAGTGTAGCCAGGCTAGCAGATAAAAATCTGTAAGAATCAAGAAATCTTATGTGAATAGGAACACCATCAACTTTAATTATCTTGCTAATAGATATATATTTTTCATCATTTTCAGCTAAAATATTTAAATTCTGCTTGTCAAACCCCTCGTATCTGATCAGATGATGGAAATCATAATTGGATGCTCCATGGCAAAATATGGGGATAAATTTTGGTCTCTTGATCTTAATATTACAGCTATTACACAGGGCCATTAAGAATTTACCATCTGTATGAGAATGGTGATGTACCTTGATATTTGTATCTAAAAATTCAGAATCACATACCGGGCATTTTTCTGCATTGTTGAAATCTTCAATCTGTTCCTCTGTTAAAGGCAACATAGGCTTTGATTTTAATAAGATGTTAGATGCTATGTCACGGCACACATTTTCTATTCTATGTGCAAATATTTTGATGGCATCTGGTCCCATGTATGAATCTATTTTGGTAACAACACCATCCTGTACAACTGTATAACAAAAACTGGAAGGTTCATGTAACTGGTATGATGTACTTGAAGATTCTTCGGGATCTGGATTGCAGAATGCAATATGTTTGACGTTCGATTCAAAATCACAGACAATATGTACTGGGTGTTCCAACAAGGCTTCAGACTTTTTGAATTTTGCTTTTTCACTTGGATTAGGCATCACCATATGAACAGGTTTATGATTCCCACAGTATTTTAGATGCTCAATTAACTTGTTTTTGGCAATTTCTGCATTACATTCAGGAACCCCCTTCACCATTTTTTGACCATCAAATACAGTTAAACATCTTCTGCACAACTTGAATATTCTATGAGTTTTGTCTAGTTGTTTTCTGACTAAAGCTTCAAGATTATGTATCAGAGTGTAATGATATGTGCTATTCCCTTCAATTAAGAGCATATCAATCGGAACAGCAGATTCATCATCAAGTGTACTGATTCTGAGAGGTGCTATCGGGCAATTGCCAGTGGAACAAATAAATACATTAATAGATAATTGTTTGCCATTGATGTGCCTGGCCTTTTTTTCAAATTTATCAATATTCTGAACTGACATTGGATATTCCAAACCCTCCATTGCATCGTCAAAATCGTGCTCATGTTGTTTATAATAAGTTATTCTCTGAGGATTTCTTGAAACTGGATACAAAGCAGCTAATATACACCACAAAAAGCATTTCTGGTCGGTATTTTCAATATTGACGACGGCTCTTCTGTTTTTGATATTAGCAGGTAATGGCACATAAGTGGAACCTTGTAATGGGCTGAATTCAGAAATATTAACATATAACTTGTGCGGAGAGCCACATAGGGTCCATCCTGACTCTTTTGCCGCAAATTCAGAGTGTTTGATATTCAATTGATCTATCAATCTGCTTATTATTTTGTCTGAATTTGCGTTTGAATATACCGGTACAGTTTCTGTTATGTGGGGGTGTGTAAATTTTGTGTCATTTGGCTTCTTATATTGTACAAACAATTTGAGGAACAGCTTATAAGAGCCATTTTGTGCATTGAGAATTGCCTGCAGATTAGAATTTATACTGTTCAAGAAATTCTCAATGCCACATCTTGGCTCTGATACAAACCGGTGATCCCTTAATTGGCCGTTAAAACTGCTACGGATAGGTTCATGGCGTGGCTGCTTTGTTGCTCTGGCATTAAGAGGTGCTTCGTGCTTTCTTTTCAGACCAGATGTAGATGGTTGAGGGGGCAATGTTGATGACTGTACAGAGCAAGTATCTTTATGTTTATATGTGAAGTATTCCATGTTATATTTTCTATTGCATTTGGGGCAAATTTTTGTGGGAGTTCTGTATTTGTCCGGGTTACAAATTTTTTGGTGTCTGGCCCAATTAGAGCTGGATATATTTTTATTGCATTGATTGCAATATTTTTGATTCGGCATTTTTGTTGTTGTTTATTATATACAATTTCCTGGGTTTCAATTCAAAACTTTATGCTGAATAAAAAATATCAGTTGGGTTCAGCTGTGTGATTTGTTTGTGTGTGTATGTGTGTATGTGTGTATACACTTAATATTTTTGGCTTTAGTATTTATATACAATTTCCTGGGTTTTGAATCTAATCTCTATGCTTATTATGACAGGTTGTAAAACCAATAGCCCACAAGTGGAAAAAGAGAATAAATATTCATTCACACTGCCATTCCGCAAATGCCTGCACGGACATGCATGTATAGAATGGCAATAACCTTGTTATGTATAACAGGCTGGGACAAATATAAACTTGACTCTAAATATGATTGGATTACAACAAATATCAGATTTTATATTGTTCAATATGAATTTAAACCAGTAAGTATGAGAAGCACTGTATCAACACGTCTGTTCTCCTCAGTCAGTCTCACAATACTGGCTGATGCAATATTCGGGAATTTCTGTAAATACTGGCGCTGAGGAGAAACATGCAAAGCAAAAATCAATACTACCGTCTCGGGAATTCCACACATTGCTACAGAGGGGAATTACTTGAAACGGAGGGTCTCTGCATATTGCATTGTTTTAATATTAGATAAGTAAATTGAACCTGGGGTCCAATTAAACTTAAACTGGAAGTAAATATGTGTGTATATGTATGGGTTTTTGCTTAATTTCTGGTATGGCCAAAAATATATCAATTTTTGACAAGTTTATGGACAAAAATCTGGCTGATGCAACTTTTGTAAGTATGAACAAATCTGCATGAAAAAGGCTCTTCCTTTCTGAAAAATTCCCGAGGGCATTTTTCCAAAATTCTTGGGTTAGACTAGGGTTCCACACTAGAGCAAAAAACTCATGTAGGCATGTTGAGCTTGTTTTAAGTATAGCAAATCTGCTGGAGGGGGGTTCGTACTTTCTCGAGTTTATAGTATCATAAATACAACTACTATACTTTTACATCCATTTCCTAGTTAAAGGGATTGTCTTATACCTAAGTATAATCTTTATTTGTTTATTATTTTCTTGCTGTTCGAGTTACCTACTCGTATTTGCATATATATTATGACTCTTTCTATGCAACCTAGTTTATAAATGTTTAAAATGTATGAGTTTACGGAAAAATGTTATTTTAATTATATTCATTAACAATAAAAAGTATCTAAAATGCAGCGAGGAGTATGGAAAAAAATTAAATCATTTATAGAGGGTATAGTAACTTTTTTTTTTATGTGTACGTCTATGGGACGTATAGGTA
This sequence comes from Lepisma saccharinum, assembly GCF_977018435.1. Lineage (NCBI taxonomy): Eukaryota > Metazoa > Arthropoda > Insecta > Zygentoma > Lepismatidae > Lepisma > Lepisma saccharinum. The sequence continues at coordinate 105,558,152 of NC_139231.1, forward strand.
CCATTAAACATAGATTTTTTTAGGTACTATTCCAGGGTTAAACTGTAGGTCCAGTCCCAATTAGCCTCAATGTGCATAAACTGGACTTAAAACGCCAATTCAATCAATCAATCAATCTGTTTTATTATTTCACGTCGCTTTTTGACCAAAAGAGAAAACTAGGGCAATGAAATAAAAATGAAAGATGAAATAGATACACACCCATGCCTCAACCAGGGTTCGCTTCTGAGTTCATAGAGCGTTACGCTAGCCATTCCTCCAGGTATGGGATATACGATATAGGCGATTTGACGTGCACCGAGGGGGTTCATACCTGCAGTTGGGAACATTCAAATGAAAAGTAATTGCTTCCAGTTTCCGAAAGCGACATGGCTTTCATTGTTCAGTATAAGCCAACTTCAAGGCACAGATTTATCCCCGATTTCAGAAAAATCTGCATGTCCAGTAGTAGCGATCCGGTATTCGTTTACAGAAGTGCTTGTGCTGTTTGTCTTGAATATTGAAAGCGAGTAATTTAGGTCGTATTACTTTTATTCGGTGTCTGTATCATGAATAAGCGTGCCAAAGGTAAACATTCTTGTGCTGTTGCAGAGTGTACCAATTGGGGCTTTAAGGAATCTGGTACCACATACCATACGTTTCCAAAAAATGAAAAGTTGAAGCGCGTGTGGATTTCTCGCTGTAAACGATCCGATGAATTTAATGTAAATAATACTCGAGTGTGCTCTAAACATTTTCTTACTAGTGATTATGAAACGGATATGAAAAACGAACTACTTGGTTTACCGACAAGAAAATTTCTGCGTTCAGATGCTGTGTCATCTCAATGTATTCCAAATTGGCACTGAGATACCTCTGCATGTTCAAGCTCAAGTGGAAACACGAATCAGGTAAGTGAGTTTTTTAGAGTACTATACACTTGTTTAACTGATAAATTGTGATTTTTTTAAAGACGATTTTTCTCTCCTGCTGTTCTGTAAATTGAACGCGAGAACAGTATGACAAAAAATCACATTCATCAACATCATGTCCATAAAGTCTCTCTTGGGCTTATATGAGGCCATGAAAGGAATGCATGGTGTGAAATACATACTAACTGCCAGACTGAACCAGGACTGCCTGGAAAACTTTTTCTCTTGTATTCGCGGATTAGGGGCTTTCTACAACAACCCCACCCCCTTTGAAGTACGAAATAGGGTTCGCCTATTGTTGCTAACCAGGAACATAGACGACATCCCCTTGTCTGGAGGTGTCTCTGTGGTTCAAGAAGGCAACAATATTTCTCAGGGTGATGTAGAGAAAATGCAAGCACGTGATGGGGACAACTTGATGGAATTTGTGACGAACCAGTTATGCATTGATTATGAAAAACTAAATATGCTGACCAAGGCAGTAATTTATTTTATTAAAAACATAAACTAAAACGTAACGTTTCAACCTTCTAGCAAGGTCTTCATCAGACTCTGTATCAAGTACAAAAGTTTTTGTACTTGATACAGAGTCTGATGAAGACCTTGCTAGAAGGTTGAAACGTTACGTTTTAGTTTATGTTTTTAATAAAATAAATTACTGCCTTGGTCAGCATATTTAGTTTTTCATAATCATGGAAACAAGGCTTAATGGTGTTATGCATTGATGTAACTGAGGAAGCAACAACCACGGTCATGCACATCCAAGAAGAAGATTATCTACTCGACACGCAGATTTCAGATCGTTCTGTTAGTGATAATGACGTGTCGCAAGATGCCATTAAATACTTGGCTGGGTACGTGGCCTTTAAATGCCGTCAAGTTGACGAAACATTAGATGTTAGGGGGGGAAGTAGATATTCCAGAACATTGCAGCGATGACTGGATATCAATCATATCAAAGGGAGGGGGGGCTTACCCATCCAACACAGGAGTGGATGGAAAAAGTTATTCAATTTGAGATTGTGTTTGCATCCTTCCATGGGTCAACTGTTTCCAAGGAACATAAAGTTATGGACACTCTAAAGACAGTACTTCAGTCAAAATTTCCTGAAGTTGACGAAAACATTATTTCCCTTTATGTCAGAACAAGAACTTTTATTAGAATTCGACATTTGTATAAACTAATGAAACTCGAGTCCATGGAAGCAAGTGCAGTCAGAAAAAGACGACAGTGGGTAGCATCGTCTTCAAAATCATAAGTCTCCAGGAAGGGTAAGTTGTAATGAATTTTTATTCTTACTGATATTTATTTCCGCCTCGGCCTCCACCGTGTAGTGATTAACAAATCACATTGCTATACCAAGACAGAGGCCAGGCCTGTTGTTCATGTATTTGTTATTTGACGTAGCTTTTTTACCACTTTTGGTTAATCGCGGCGATGAGTGATGATCACATGAAATTGATGAAAGGGCAGGAACAAAGAACATCAATGCCCACGACGTGACTTGAAGTCGGGATCTTCAGTGACGGGATTCAAAGTCGAACACGCGGTTGACCAGATTCGCCATCGAGCTGGCACGAGTTTCTTTGAATTTATTAAGGGATTACGCTTTCCCACGACATTGCATTTTATCCATTTATTATTTATTTATTAATTTCTAAAAAAACATATTTTGATGTTACGGTTTTTAAACACAAATCAGTTTAGGTAGTATTTATGCAATTTTACCATAGTGTAAACTTTAATGTAAGCGAAAACATGTGTGCATCACTAGTTAAAGATTCTCACATCTACAAAAAAAATAATACAAAACCCATTTCCACCTCACTCAAGGATTATATTAATTCAATTCAAATTGTACAAATAATTACAGCTGAATGTGAACGGGGGTTCAGTGTAATGAATCTAACCTTTACTGAACAGAATGAGATTGGTTCGTAGAATGTATCGCCGAAAATCAATTTCGCTGATATCCCGTTGTCGCTGTTCTATTTTCGTTAGATATGAGCTCCAATTATCATTTTAATCCTTTGTTTTAAAAGTTATTCAAACACAAAAATAGTTATCGGGGGTCACTTTGATGTCTTTTTTTTACTTCATTACTGCCTTTATTTGATTTTTTTCTTATTTTCTAAGAATTTCGGCGGGCTGCAGCCCCTTAAGCCCCCCACCTCCCTGCGTACACCAGTGCTTGCCACACTCATCTAGCCTACGCTCCCATCATATTTATCATTTCATCGTTCATTTTTATTGTTGCAGTTACCCTAACTATGTGGAAAAGCGACGTCATATAACAACAGCGACAGCGACATCCTATGTATACTAGATATATAAATTATAATGAACAAATTATTAATAACAAACATCTGTGAAAATTTGAAGGTATGAAGGATAATAAGTATTGGTGTGGTAGCGAAATATTTAATACGTAAAATTGTATTTATTTACCCATACGCAACTTCAGATTTCAATGTAGCGGTGATATAAGAGGATAGTCGTCATTACTTTTGGTTTGATTTGTATAACGCCATTTATTGTAATTGCGTGCTGTAAACTTCTTCATATTATTGCCTAGGTCTTATTCCTTGCGTTTTGCTTATTATTCTACTGCAAATGGTTAATAGAACCAAGATATGCACAATTAAAAATGAAAATATTTCCCGTAAGCTTCCATTGCTACGCGAGCCTCACCGCTTGACAGATCCCCTTGGTCACGTCAGAGCTCGTTGTGGCTCCTGGCCAATGGGAGAACGCCGTGTCTCGGAATGCTCTTCCTAATATATTCCTTGCTTGTTACCGAGTGCTCAAACACGCTTGGAGTTGTATTCTTGGCTTTCCTGGCAATACTGCCCCGCCAGATCTTCTATCGCTCTTGACTGAACCTTTCTGCCCCTGTCGTCGTCCTTATTAGAACATTTTTTAAAAAAATTATAGAAACTATTGAAAAAATGCACTATTTTCAACATACAAGGTGGCTCAATAAGTCACTTAATACCCCCAGTACAAGGCCACTGCAGCATGGAACGTGAAAATGGCGATGACCAATCGTTGCCTGGCCAAGGGGGAACCACATTGACGTCACCCGCATGGTCGGCAGCCATCTTGATGTCCGCCATCTTGAAATCAACTTCAGAATTTTAAATGGAAAGGGGATGAGATGATATATCAAATCAGGCTAGAATTTCACGAGAAATGCAATGGTGAAGGTTTTTTCGGCGTATCTTCAACCATTAACCTTGAAAGAAGGAAAAAGAGCGTGAGATAAAGAGTCCAACCACATTCTAGATGGAAGAAAATGTTTAGCCTTTCAGGTGAAAGTACAGTTGACAAGCGAAAGCCACCCGCTAGAATGTTCCAGAACAAATTTCTAAAAGTCTGGAGTAATTTTTGTGTATATATATCGTCCTGTTTTGTACCTTGTTACATTTGTACTTGGTGCAAGTCTGAAGAAGACCTTGCTGGAAGGTTGAAACGTTACGTTTAGTTTATGTTTTATAATAAAATAAATTTCTGCCTTGCTCGGCATATTGAGTTTTTCATATCATGGAAACAAGGCTTAATGGTATTATAATTTACATGAAGGTTCGGTTTCGAGTATCGTGTGACATGCCACTTGCTGTGTGCCACTTTGGTGTGGGAACATGTTTTGGTTATCCAGCACCAATTGCTGTTCTCAATCGATAACTCTTTATCCCAAGAAATCGGCATTGTGTTGGTCGAACTGGGAAGAGTCTGTGATTTGATAGACATATAGCGATTTATTAATAACAGAGACAAATTAATATTCTTAACCAGCAAATGACCTGTTCAGGAATTAACATAAGACCTTACTAAATGAATGAATATTATGTGTGTGTGTGTCTTAAATTAGTAATGATAAAAGCCATGGAAACAGAGGCGAGGCTTAAGATCATCGGGAGCAAAATATTAAAATTTTTGGCATTTTAAAAATTTTAGAGAAGAACTAAAAAAAAAAAAAGAAGTCAGGATATTCGCATATTTGTGCGAAATAAGCCAAGCGACAGCATGAAGTAGCTCGAAATACGCAAGAGATTCGCTAAAGTTCAGCTCATCGAAATGAGGATCCGGTACTACCCCTTGCACCGAACCCTCCCGCCAAGTTTTCTATTGAAGGTAATAGTGTTGGACGGCTCAGCTCATTGCAGAATGGTGCGAGTCTCTCTGGTCTCTGCCGGTGCCGAGAACAGTCGAACGCTTCCGAACAGGCAGACCTTACGACAAGGTCCAACAACCTCTACACCCCCCCCTCCACCTCTTGAAGGTCTGGATCATAACAGGCCTTTTTTCAGCCCCATCCGTATGTTTACAGCCACGGCAGGATTTCTCTTGAGTCATCAAGATTCTTCCAAGTGACCAGTGGCGTGCTCTAAGAGGGGTTGGTGATGGTCATAATCCCTGCTTAGGCTCAATATATAAATAAGATCGTCAAAGGTAGAAAAAGATGGCAAAATGAGGAATAATTACTAAAAAAAAATTACACGTAATTCTCCCTTCCTGGACACGCCACTGTGAGTGTGTGCTATTTCCACTTGTTAAGAGGAAAAACAGTCCTCCTCCGTAGTAGAGCGGGTTAAGGCGTTCACTCGTCTTGAGATCGTTCGCTGCGGGACGGCGTAGGTTCGAATCCGGCTCTGGTCGGAATTTATTCGGCCTACGTATAGGGCCGGTGGCAACCCACCATCGTGAGGAAATTGGGAAGCTCCGAGTGAGTGAGCGTAACCCGATCGAGAACGGCTGGGGGCTCGTCGGGCTGATCCGACACTCCAATACTGGTCTAAGATCTCCACGCTACAACAGGTGACGGAGGAACAGTGTGGGAGGGAGACCAGCAGTCGGTAGGTAAGCCAAGGCCCTCACGGGCTGTAGAGCTATGGGTTATTATTATTAAGAGGAAAAACATATATTGAACGATATAATCATATTTAATAATTCTCATCGTATGCGATACAATTATGCATTTTGTAGTCGTAAGATGTGTGGTATGAGCATTTACATTGAATTGGCAACAACCTTGGCGTTTATCACAGAGAAATATTGCCTCCCCCCCCCCCCCCCCTGGTTGAAAGATCGACCCTGCCGTCTGGTAAATCTTGCGATGACTATGTGAAGATGTCGCGCTTCGTCACTGAATGTAAAATACACAAGTTCTGCTTTCTCTCAGTTAACAGAGCCGTTTGTCATTCCTATAAATAATAATCCGTCGCGCAACAGCCCATAGTTCGCTCTAATTGTTGAAGATCCTGTTTACACTTCATAGTTAAAACAAATGTTTCTACAGATCTGACACGTAGAAAAACATTTACAATCTTCTTTTCCATCGCAAATATAATAGCGCCCATGCTTTTTCCCTCGAACTGTGAATTTGGTTATAACAATTGTGCTTCTAACAGTCCAAGCATTAAATAATAAAGAAAACTTGAAAACGAGGAACAAAACACATAAATAATAATAAAACTTCGATTTCGTCAAAATTGTATTTCTGATCGTGTTAAAACAAATCACTAAATAATATGAATCATAATCCGGTCGAGAAGACCTACTATAACGGCTGGGGATACGTCGGGCTGACCCCCCGACTATTCCAATACTGGTTGAAGATCTCCACGCTTAGAGGTGACGAAGGAAAGCGTGGGAGGGAGATCGGCAGTCGGTAGGTATGCCTAGGCCCTTCATAGGCTGTTGCGCAACGGATTATTATTATTATTATGCTACCACAGAAATGTAAACAATCATTTGCAGATTACAAAACAGAGACGTTGTGAAATGACTTTGACTTTCGATATTTTCCCTTAAAACTTGCAAATGAACTAAAATTATACCAACTCCCCCCTGCCTTCTTTGGCATCGAATCAGGTAAGAACAAGCTCTCTCCTAACAATGAAGGATAAAACGAAGAAATTTCCATGTTCCACGTACATTTCCTGCCATCTAGGAACAGAAGAGCAAACTACAACGAGTCAGTTCTGCCATCTAGTAGATACGTTACCAAGTTGTTGTTGTACGAGCAAGAACCAGATGAAAAAAAAACGTGTTTACTGTATTGAAAGGTTCCCTTTTGATGTTTCTTTTTAATTTGGGTGTTGCTGTTTGAAATGACTAGAGAGTATGGTGTCACGATGTGTAAAAAAATAAGAGAACAATATTTATCACAAATTCCAAAAATATTCTATTATTCGTGCTTCATAGGTTGCGCACAGAGACCCACTTAAACTTAAACCTAAAAACTGTACGATTTGTCGGATTACATAGGCGTAACTTGGCGGGGGCTAGGGGGTTCACTTGCCCCCCTTTTTTTAAGGTGTTTTCAAACCTTGGACGAAAAGTCCCCGCGCAGCTTTCCCTTCTTCCGTTCAGCTCGGGCGATAAGGAAGCATGGTCCACTCTCCCCCTCCCCTCCTCGCGGGAGTATGGTGCATAGGAGTAGCGGGTCTGCGCACGTTTTTAGCTTGTGGTTCCACTATACTTTTGTTAACCTCCCAGGCGTGACCTGATGAGAAAAGTAAAGAGATTTTTTTTATTTCACAAATGTAATAGCAATATTGTCCTGCATGCTAGTTTTATGTCATACATATATTTTCGATTCTGCACCCTCCAATTTTAGCCCCAAGTTCTACTCTGCCCACCCACAAGAAAGTTAAACTCCAAGATCGACTCTGCCCCTCAAAGTTAGGTCCCAAGTTACGCACTCATGTGTCGAAACATTTTTGTAAACAATATTATGGCAGAAATCTGCAACACGAAGAATTGCTAGGACTTCCAATTACAAAATTATTAAAATTGTCATTTTACCTTCAACGAATTCACCTCACGTTAGCTAATCTACCCGGAATGACCGACGGACACGGAGTGTAGGTGAAAATGGGAAAATGTGAGAAATTTGACGTACGCGGACGGTGTTTCTGAACCGCCGGGCCACGGCCTGGTATTAGGCCCACGAGCGACTAGAGACAGCATTAGCACCTTTAGTCCATGAGCCAGGACCTCAAATGTAGGCTGCCATTACTAATCAAGGGGCCCCGGGTTCGATACCCGGTGGAGGCATAAGTTGTTCGGATCCCACTTTAAACTGTACGTCCAGTCCCGATTAGCCATACTGTGCATTAAGTGGACTTAAAACACCAAATCAAACAAAACTCTATTGCAAGGTGTGGATGACTGGAACTAGAAAATGTGTGATAGCATGTCATAACTCCTTGCTTTAATCTAATATTATTGAATTAGTAACAATAGCAGAAAAATAATGGTTTTTCACATTTTTTATAAATAGCATATAAATTCATCACAATATTTGAATAAATGAACTTAATTTCAACAGACTTATTAAATTCAATATTACTAATTATTAAGTGTAATAATATTAATATAATCCTTTCAATAATAATAAAACTTTATTATATTGCTTATATACTGACATAGATGAAAGTCATAAGTTTTACTTAATAACCCACAGCGCGACAGCCCTTGAGAGCCTTGGCTTACCTACCGACTGCTGGTCTCCCTCCCACACTGTTCCTCCGTCACCTGTTATAGCGTGGAGATCTTAGACCAGTATTGGGGTGACGGGTGGACAGCCCGACGAACCCCCAGCGTTGTAAGTCTTCTCGACCGGGTTACCGCTCACTCATTCGGATCTCCCCAATTTCCTTACGATTGTGGGTTGCCACCGGCCCTATGCGTAGGCCGAATAAATTCCGACCAGAGCCGGATTCGAACCTACGCCGTCCCGCAGCGAACGATCTCAAGACGAGTGAACGCCTTAACCCGCTTTTTTTTTTATTTTTTTATTTCCTTTACTATTTACATCTGATTATAACAAACTTTTCATGATTACTATACAGGTTTTACAAACTAGGATATAATACATTTAGAAAATTCGCATAGACATTGTTCCTTTTGTTTGCCGACATATTTTGAAATGTGTGCCTTAAATAATGCACAAATTGTTCATGAAAGTCAACTTGCTGATAAGTAGAGGCAAACCAAGCATATTGCCCCAGTAACCACAATACACTGTTCTGTTTCTTTTTAGGGAAATAACTAAAATTGGGAAACAGAAGATGATCAATTGTAATATTCTTCTCATTGGTACGACAGATGACACTTACGAGTTTTGCAACATATTTCCATGACGTAGCGGTTATTAAGCATTCACTGAGCTTATGCACTAAACTAAACTATCAGGCACGTTACATATTAAACATAAGGATGAATCTGCCATGTGCAGATCATAGAGTTTCACTCGAGTCAGTAGTATTTGATGCACTATAACAAACCACGCCGATCGTATTCTTGTTGCGAGATGCCTCGCGTGTATATTTTTCCACACCACAGGCCAACGACCTTCCGGGTGTCTTGCAACTATCTTAACAGCCTGTTGAGACGCTACACGCATTCTTCTGTACATGTGCGACACCACTGGAACAGGCAGGGTAGAAGTTTGTAACAAGCCATAGCAGATCTCTACTAAGGTATCACGGAGGTACCTAAGGTTGTGGGGGAGGTTAGTCACGTTTATGGGGGGATCCAACTGTATATGGGCCAAGCAGTCTCGAAGAACATGACTTGTAAGGCTATCAGGGCTCTGAATCATCGTCTCTATGTCCGCTTGAATGCGGAGCGCCTGGCTCTTGTGGTGCACGTGTGCAAGATTCAAGCCTCCCCCACCATTATCTAAACACAAGGTCTCGTGATTTACACGTAACAACTGCCCATTCCAAACAAACCAGTTCACTGCACTTTTCAGCTTTGTTACATCCAGCATTCGCATCGGAAGTATTTTGGCTATAAACCACACTTTCGAAAGAGCATACACATTAACAAACGTGACTCGTGATTGCAAGCTAATGTTTCGAAACTTATTAATTTGTAGCACTGCTTTTACACTCCCAATCACTCGATCATAATTTACTTGTATCATTCCTTGCAAAGAAGGCGTAAATACTACACCAAGTATTTTTACAATGTTTACAACAGGGAAGTGTTGAACTGGTGTGTGTGGTGGAGAATTATTTAAAAACATCAAACAGGATTTCTTTACATTTATGTGAAGGCCTGAATACACCCCAAATTCCGTCGTTAGTTTATGAACCGTGTCCACATCAACAGGTGACTGCACTAAAATGCTGACATCATCCGCATAAGCTAAAACTTTTAGCGACTTTGACAGAATAGTTATTCCTTGTAACCGTGCTTCCAGAGAGGCAAGCAGGGGACTTAGGGAAATACAAAAAGCCAACATGGATAAGGGATCTCCCTGTCGGACACCTGTGACAATGCTAAGCGATTTTGTCAGAAACCCATTAATCTGTATTTTCGATTCAGCATTTTTATATAGCCCTTGCAGTGCTGAGAGAAAATTCCCCCGTATGCCCCTTTTGTGCAAAACATGAAACATATAATTATGGTTCAGCGAATCAAACGCACGTTCGAAGTCCAAAGCTAAAATCGCTTGATCCTTTAAATTTTTCTTATTATGATTACTGGTAACCACTTCACGCAGCGTTTGCAACACTGCATAAATGTTTTTATTTTCACCATATACATATTGCATGTCCCCCACCAAGTTGCTTGAGTACGGCATTAAACGTGCAAGCATACATCGTGTGAAAATTTTATAGTCGGTGCACAGGAGTGTAATGGGGCGATAATGAGTGATCTCTGTCGGCTTTGCACATTTCGGTACTAATACTATAATACCTGTCTTGGAAGTCTTGCCCATTTTATGTTGCTGAAAGGCCGCGTTGACCCACTCAGTTAAAGTCTGCCCCACTAGCGTCCAAAATGTTTGAAAGAAACATGTAGGAAGCCCATCCACACCAGGGGCGGAGAAAGGCTTTGACGCTTTCACCGCTTTATATACTTCTTCGAATGTGAAATCCTCATCAAGCTTAGTTCTATCATCATCGGAAAGTACTTCCGTAACTGCATCCACAACAGAATCATAATTTGAATTGGCAGGTTGGTGCTGCGAAAACATCCGAACATAATGCTCATATATTGTACGTTGTATGTCCTTAGGTGCTATGATTTTATTACCCGCTCCATCTGCGAGTTCAGTAATGAGTTTCCGTTGTGCATTTTGTCGTTCTTGTATCACGTGACTAATCGACACCGCTTCTTCAGGGTCAAACTGAGGCAGTCTACTTCGAATTTTTGCACCCATACGTTTGTGGGCGGTCATATTTAAGAGTATTGCTTGTATACGTTTAATTTCCGTATGAACCGGTCGTCCTGCCGATGCTTCTTCTATTAATTCACGCAACACACGATAATAAAAGTGATATTTATTATTCCAGTCACGAGACCTCTCTTTACAGAATGATATACATAAACGTTTAACTGCCGGTTTTAGGATTTCATCCCACCACCGAAGGATGTCAGTACGTCGAAGGCGATGCGTCTCCCAAAATCTCCATTGCTCATGAAATGCTCGTTTAAATTCCTCATCAGACAAAATGGACGTATTCATTTTTCAATACCCATATCCCCTAGGCACTAAGGGAAGATCAATGTTAATTGCCATTATCACCGCCAGGTGGTCAGAAAAACATGTAGGGGTGAGAGAAATCGAAGTAACTTTCTGACGCAGTGCCGGGGTAACATAGAACCGGTCTAGCCGGGACGCACAATTGTCTCTAATATAAGTATACCCCTGCTTATCAAAATATTTATCTGTCCAAACGTCCACCAATTTAAAACCAGACACCAATTTTTGGAGGGAATTAGATGTTGCAAAACCAGGACGTTGATCTTGTGGAAGCAAGACGCAATTGAAGTCGCCGCCACAAATGATATGTTCCTTTACACCTTGCAGTTCAGCCGCCACCTCTGTCGCAAAAAAATTGTTCCTCTGTAATCTCTGATTTGTACCTGATGGGGCATATATATTGCATATCCAAACATTTGCCACTTTCGCACATATAATTCTCCCATTAGGGTGACACACAACGTTAGTGATGGGCACCGTATTTTTCACGAGAAGCGCAGTCCCCGTTGCCTGACAATTTGCATTATTATATACTACTATAGATGGGGGCAGTTCAAAATTTATCACTTGAACTTCCTGGAGGAAGGCTATATCGAGAGACGACTGGATAAAAAAGTCACCCAGCGCCTCTTGTTTATTCCTGTTTTGTAGTTTGTTAATGTTAATCGTGCCTATTCTGAGTGTTGTAAACATATCTATTGTAGTCGTCCTACATGTTATCAGGGACGCTGTATCCCCCTTATTGCCAAGGCTCTCCTTGTAACCATTATACCCGACATTTACACCACAATACAATAAGACCAATAGATGACAAAAGTACCACATCAAGTAAATGGAACAGAGTGGTACAAATCGTTGATCTTCTTTACAAAAAGAAGAAACTTATATATACAAAAAAATATATACTCGATCACTCTATCATACCTATCAGTCCCCTAGCAAAAGCCCTTCTTATAACCACAATCATTTCACTCTTACAAAAATTACTTAAACCTCCTCAACATTACTACTCAGTCCACGAAATCAGTTTGTGGAAATTTAGTACTATTAACACTGTTACCTTTAGGTACATTGCCTAATTTTTTTTTTCTAACTAACCTGTTTATAATCATGTTTAGTGTTGTCAGTATCCACTCCACTCTCTCTAAGAAATATTATAGAATGTACACCTGCAGTATTTTTCTTCTTTTTTTCTATGACGCACACGACAATTAACTTTGGATACTACACTAGGGGTGGTCCCTCCTTCCTCTCTTCTGTTAGTGCAGATACCCATGGGTGTGGACTCAGGACTCCCCAGATACCTGTGGATGTTGAGGCAGAGCTCCCCCGGGTTTTTTCTTCTTGCTTATTGGCGGGACGAATCGTGGTCTGGATCGCTTGTGTCTTGAAGAGCGTCGTTGTCCTTTATCCGTGGTAATTGCCGGAAATTCATCCTCTGTTTTCGATTCATCCCCGGATCCACCTTCTGTGCCGGTGTCTACTTTCTGTAATTCTATCTTCTTGTCTGCTTCATTTCCCAGTTGTGAGGGAATTCCTGAGGTGTGTTTTACCTTGTCAGGTCCATCTAGTGTTGTTAAGGGGTTGGTGTTGGAGCTGGAAGGTTGGCTACTCTCTTCACTTTCACCTACACTTTCACCTTGTTGTTCGTTATGTATTTTGTCTTTTTCGGTGCTCTTCTTTTGGCTTGGGTCGGTTGGTGTTAACTGTGTTTGACGCTCTGGATCCGTAGCGGGTGTCTCTGTTGTTTCATTCGTGAAATGGGGGTTGGATCTATGGCAATTGACCTCTTCTCTTGATGTTGTATTCGAGTTTTGGGGTCTTGTCAGTACTGGAAGTACTGTAGGTTGGGATACCATAGGGGTCGTTCCAGTGGTCAAATTAACAGGGACTCGTCCAGTTCTATTAACGCGGGGTCGTCTCGAGGGGCATTCTGAGAAGTTATGTCCCTCCAAATCACACCCACTACATGTACGTACTTGACCAGAATAAGTTACCCAGTACCTGTCTCCTTGTATGGTAATGTACGAAGGGATTGCTTTCCGCAGGGCCATTTTAAACACAATGCGCCCCGTTCGTGTTCTATAAATATGTTCTTCTGAATACCTCTCTTCTTTTACGTTCAGCACTTCACCGTATTCACTAATTACATTACGAATCGCTTCGTGGCTTAATTCGTCTGGCACTACATGCACACTTACAAAAACACTCTGCTGGTCTGCCCATTCCACATCTATTTTATGCCGTCCGTCTGCATCATAATAGGGCACTTCAGCTCCATAATCATTTAATAATCGCTCACCCACAACTTTCGTTACAAATTTCACAAATACACAGTTTCGATAGTAATCAATTTCAAAACTTTGAACTTGGTTCGATGTTACACCGTACGTGTTATGAAACCACTTATGTAAATCCAGCGAAGTAGGTCTAGATTTTACACTACGAAAAATAAATTTCAACGTATTTTGTCTCTGTACCGGCATGTTTGTCTTCCTTCTAGTCTTTCTCACTTAGCATGTACGTACTACAAAAACAGTGCTTGCTCAATTCATCTCAAGAGTATTTGCCTTACCTGCCACACGGAAAACAGCGAACGCGAAAACACGATCTGCACGCGGACGCGTGTGCAGCTAGACTCATCCGCTCGGCTACGAAGGAGGACATAAGTTTTACTTACAATTTTCAATAATAATAGTGGCTAAATCTTAAATACGCATGTAAGTTATAATTTAACATAAACAAAATTTTATTATTTACATTCATTATTATCATCTTCTGAATAGGTGTCATCACTAATTGAGTTTCACAAGAGGGTAGTCTGCAGTTGTCAGTGCACCTGATGTTATTTAGCCAGAAGACGCAGTTTGTAGTTTCTAATGGATTGGTTGGTTGATTGATTTGGTGTTTCAGGTCCATTTTATGTACACTATGGCTAATTGGGACTGGACGTACCGTATAAAGTGGGGTCCGAACCACTATGTGCCTCCACCGGTTATCGACCCCTTGATTACAAGGCGATGACGCTACCACGGCACCATCAGTGAGGCACTTTCTAATGGAGTTGTAAGGTAGTAGATCTAACACAGTTTGAGGTGCTGGCTGCCACTCCATCCAATCCACTACTAGCTGCTCTGCTCCATCGTGTATTTTTCATGTCCACCTTCTCCCACGTGGACTAGATGTACATGGATCATTCAGAAGACATATCTTGCTTATCGGCTTTATAATCGCACGTTCAGAATGTTTCTTGAGACAGTTCCTCCAAGGTGCAAGTTGATAAATGTCTATCTCACCCTTCTTTGTCATGTCATTCTCATGTACGGAAGATTTTGGAGCATACGATTTTGGAGCATACAGTAAACACGAGAACTACAATTTGCCAATTACTTTTTCATTGAGATCCCTTTGATCTCCAAGGATGCGAACATATTTCCTGTGTTTGTCTGTTGGCAGGAAGGATTTTCAATGCACTCACTTTTCCTTTTCCTGAAAATGCATATGGAGACTTATCATATCTCAACAAAACATTTTTAATAAGAATTGAAGCTATTTTCCTTATGCCAAGGACCATCGTGGGTATTTTGGTACTATATTTCAGAAACAATTAAACAAAGATTCTTTCATGGAATCTCAAACACATAATACACACATCTGCGTCATCTGAGCCTCTCCTTAGTAGCGGCAGTATTTACCAACAAATTACCACATCTTTTTCATGTTTACTATTGAGATTGAGCACCTTGGGGCTCATTTCAGATATGATTTTGCATAATTTATATCCACAGTTGGCGAAGTGTTTTATTCAAAAGATTTACAAAATGCTTTGGTTTCCTACATTCGTTAACAAGAAATGCAATTAAGAGTTGTTTTATTCGTTACGCGACTTAAAAATTTCCTTCACTTTCTGAAAATCTGGGAAGATGAGATGCTCTGTGACTGATGCCCGAGTTATTCCCACGTGTTTCTTCTTTCGGTGTACTTTATAGACGTCTTATTATACGTATCAAACAGACATCGATTCTTGACTCCAATTTCCTTCCGCAAAGCAATGTACAAGGCAGATAGACCTCACCAAAGTTTGACTCCTCTTCTTTAACTCTCTGAATAAGAGCCATACCATCAATCGCCGTGGCTGAATTTCCAGATATTTCTTCAGGGGGGATAACATTTTTCTGCAAGTATGTCTCTAATGACCATGGTAATGGTTCTAAGAGAAAGCCCATTTGAAGATTTCGATTCTGTGCTGTCACAATAATTCGACCAAATAGTGCCTTGTCTGATAATTGACCTGCCATTACTATCCACTGCCTTCTTCTTGGATCAAGAGAGGAACAGAAGGAAGAAAACCATGTACACCCAATGTTTATGCAACTGAAAGACCTTTCAGAGAACCGATACAGTACAGTATGGATGAGTATATGTAACAGAAAGACCCTACAGTCGCTTGAGCCAATGCTCACACGATGTGCGTCATTATAGAGCAATGTGTGTATCAATAGAACAGCTCAAACGGACATGGTCACAGCAGTAACTCATCCCTAGTATGGTGTGCGATATTGAACGGCAAACACCGCTGCACATCTGTGTGGCATGGGCTCGATGAGAGCTTGCAGGATTCCTCGGAACTCTTCACTTTTGGCAATTTCAGCTCTGGAAGAGTTGAGGGAGGTGACATCCTGTCTAGAATGCGTCTGCCAAGTGCATCCCAGACATTCTCTATGAGATGTAAGTCCAGTAATCACGCTGGCCACTCCATGCTCTCTATTCCCTCGTCCTCGGGCACGTTGTGCACTAACAGAACGCTGTGAGGACGAGCATTATCGCCGATGAAAAGGAAACGATCACCTATTGCATCTGCGCACGGCATGGCAAGAGGTCTGATGTTCTCGTGCTCATATCTTAGGTCCGTCAAACTACAATTTTCGATGACGTGGATGTCCGTACGTCCCACAATTTTGATTCCAGCCCACACCGTCAGTCCACCACCTCCATTTTAGAATGTTTCTTGACAGGGTTGTGTCGTGTTCCACATTCCCTCCGGATAAGGTACGTCTATTGGAAGGCTCTAGGCTGAACCGCTACTCATCGGAGAACAGCGCTCAATCCCATTCGTTGTGGCCAAAATTGCGATGTTCCTCAGCCAAGTTTCTACGTACTGAAAGCTGTACGTTGATGAAACACACTCTATACGCATAGAGGTCATCTTTAAGAAGGCGATTGCAGACAGTTTGAGATGACACGTGCGCCCTATTGCTGTGAGAATGGCATGTTGTAGTTTCGTTGCATTCTGTCGTCTGTTCGAATCTGTTATTTACAAGAGGTACCCATTGTCTCTTACTGTTGTTGCTCGCGGATGAACTTGACCTTACATTCGTTGCGCATTTCCAGTTGTTTGGAACCTAATCTACGAGCGAGAAATTGCACTTTGAGACACTCCAAGGGCTACTGATAGCTCTCTCTGCCTGTCCAGCTTCCATTCTTCCTTTGGCTCTCCATGCCATTCATTCAGGGAAATCGCACTTTAGACGCATTGTAATTTACAACTTGCCCACGTTCCTCAATGAACTAACTCTTACACTGTCCTTGGACTGGTACTGTCATTCTCACAGTTGAGCACTTCAGTTGTCAATTCAGATATATCGGCATTAATGATGGGCAAATAGCCAATTGAATCCTGTAATGGTGTTAAATCCCATCCAACTTGTCAATTATATTATTAAAATATTCACATATTTTAATTAGTGTAATTATTATAATCTTAATTATTATCATCATCATTATTTATTTAGATCAGAATTACTGTAATTGTCATTCCTAATATTAAAAATTATGACAACTTTCTATTTACATCAAGGTATCTGGGAAATGGAGTGATAACACAGAAGGCAAAGAGTTATGACATACTATCACCTATTTTCAATCTCTAGGCATCCCAATCTTACCAAAAAATCATATTATAAAAAAAATGCTTTGATATCAGCCATATATTGAAGAAAAAAGATATTAGGAATGTGGAAAAATATTAAAAAGTATAACTAACCATCTAGCATGACTTGGGCTAAAGGTTATAGACTAACTGAAACTGTGCATAGATGGGAGTGAGTTCTTGATATTGTCAGCAACGGCCCTCCACATAAATCTCGGCCTGGGTATGATCAAAGTAATAAACAAATAAAAACATCTTCTTTGCCTTAATCGCAATGATGAGTATGAATGATGATGATGAAAGTGATGAAGGGACTCTCACAAAAACAGCCATGCTCAGACCGGGATTCGAACCCGGGACACTTGGCGTCATAAGGCACTGCAATAACCACTCCGTGGGTAATTTGATGTGTCACTAACTTTATTCTATCACAGTTTTTTTACATTACTTTCATTTTGATTTTTTTTTAAAAAAAATTCACATGCTCAAATAGGCTAATTTTCACTAGATCTTCATTTTAAACTGTAGTCCTACAAGTGTGCATTGGCGTTCCACTGGGGATTGAACCAAGGAATCCTTCATTATAAGATGAGAGCGTTGTTAGATCGGGGAGACGATATACAGAAAGAACACAGTCAACCGTATCATTTTATCATAACATAAGATGCGTCCATTTAAGAGGTGGATTACACTATTATTATGATTAGCCCATGGACGTCTGCTGCATTTCTTCCAGGGAGGGGCAACTATGGTAAATTTGTTCCAGAGGAGGCAAACGGGACATATTTCCTCCGTTGATAGTGCTGCCTCCTCAAAAAAACACTTATTAAAATTGAAGCTATCATGTTCCATCTGCACCCTTCCAATAATTAACATAAATTACCGTGAATGAAATGAAATATATGTGTGTAATATAAAAGTTTATGGTAAGACCCATTTTCCACGGGGCCCTTCTTCCGGACACCCCCATGGATTGGCCTGAGATTTAACTATTTCTTTCACGTACGGACAAGAATATTTTGAGACTTATACGCGTATAAAGCCACGTCGTTGTCGCGGAGTTATCTCTTTTGATAAAAAGTGAAGCAATGTCAGTTGAAATTACTACCTCAACTTCCGAAGTGCTATGAACTATTGATACTCTATTTGTGGATAGTAATCAAGACTGATTTGACTCTATTATTTTTCAAGTCGATTTTCTGCTAGTTTTGACCAATGGTGACGGTGAGGTTGAATGATAATTAGATGAACATCATGAAGAGACGAACACAAACAGAAAATACCAAGAGGATTATCTTCACTACGGTTACAGGCGCCAGAGACTCACTTGCCTACAAGAATACAGTTTCCAAGGTGTACTATTCAGGAGTGAGGTTGACATTTGATTGTGTTCGAAAAGGTCACACTTTTACAGCCCAAATGATCTGTAAAAAAGATACGAATTACTGGGTACGATGATTAGGTTTGATGAATTCCTTGTGACCGACACAAGGTAAGAGGAAAATCTCGAGTGAGAGAGATTTCCCCCCAACTGTCTCATCGTCACCATGTTAGACTATAGGACAGTGGCGAAGAGTCATAAGAGGCCCGGAGGCCGAGCCTACCCTAATATATTTGGCTATTACGGATTATTTTATTACTTACAATTTCATTAAACGACGCCTAAATACAAGAAAAATGAAGTTTTAGGCCTTACGATAATTTCCACAAATTTCCATCCCTGCCAAGGGCTCTACCGTCACATGTCGAGCCACTTCTCCGAGGGCCTCAGCTGGTCCCATAACATGCTATGTGATTCATGCGGGAAAGTATCATTTTAGGGGCGCGTTCGCCCGAAATTGACACAGTGAGTCCGGACTCACGCAGTGATGCCAACCCAAGCATAATTGTGCTAAACGTAGTACAATTTGAACTTTGTTGGTACCCAGCACACTGGGTTTGGCATAATGGTAAACTATAGCATCATCAACAAACATGCATTCCTGGGAGACAGATAAATTGAATTCAGAGGAATATATTTTGAAAAAAAAAATCGCAGACCTTATTTGTTTCAAATAAAACGTAGCATGCTGATCCAGCCACATCTGGTCCACCGTCCTCTTTTCATCTTTTCTTTATCTTTCCTTACTTAGTTCACGAGGAACATTTTATTGAATGAAATTGGTAGAAAGTTGGGGTCACAGATAAAACAAGCCGCCGCCTTTCTTAGTCGTCGAATTTTCTCAAACTATTTCAAGCGTTATATTGAACCAATTCTATTGGTTAAACCATTGTAATTAATTTAATGGGGGAAATTACCAATATTGTTTAACTAATCAACAACGCATTTTCACATCACAAAACATCCCCCAAAATAGATGCATAAAATGAACTTAAGCCCAAAGTCATCCGAGCACAATTTAGTTACATTTAGCAAAATTTAAGAGTTTAATCAGCACACTTTTCCTGATTGGGAGGTTGGCAACGCTGGATACACGGTACAAACTGAGCTTCACATCTGTTTTTTGTCCAGCGCGGGGTGTCCAACGAGAGGGAAAGGGAAGGTGAGGGTAGAAAGGCAAAGACAACTTGTTCCGAGAGCGAAAAAATGTTTCTATGACAGAGTTCTGCGTTTTCGTAAGTTTCTCGATTTACTCCTGTTGCGTTGTAGTAGTTGTTTTATTGTTATATTTTATCTTTTTCTTTTCGTTCATTTCATTTTTTATTGTTGCTTGACTGATTTGGTTTATTTCACTTCGCTTTTTGTACCACTTTTGGTTAATTTGCGAAGATGGGGATGAGTGATGATATAATGAAATTGATGAACGGACACTCAGAAACATCCATGCCCAGGCCGGGATTCCAACCCAGGACCCCTGATGTCGTAGCGCGATGTGCTAACCACTTCGCCACGGGGCCCGCCTTTCATTGTTGTGAGCCTGAAGTGAGTAAGGGGAATAATGACTTGTATTACTCTGGAATGCTACAAAACAAGCATAAAAGCCTATTACCGGGCATAGGAAGAAAGAAGGGGCATCGGAACATTGAAGACTGCCACTCGAATTACATCAAAGCATCAATTTACAATAAAATCAAGAAATACGATTTACGAGTTAGAACACATCAACAGTTACTATTCAGGTTCGTTGATAGATGCAAGAATATGTTGTTACATTTTGAAAAATAACTTTAAATGTTATAGTTTTTATATTTTAAAAAAGTCGCACCCATAACAACACGCCCTCCACGCCTGTGCCTACCCTTCCAGCGACACCACGCTTCGCCACTGCTATAGGAGCGAGCACCCATCCAGCTAACCCCAATGCTCGACCAGGTAAAGACCAAATACTCCCCTAGCTAACATTTTCCACTTCAAATGATGCTTCTATTGCGACACTTTAGGAGCAGCACTGCGCAGTTATCTTTGCTGTCAGAGAGTGTTGGAGCCAGCAGGTCCCATGGTGTAATGGTTAGCACTCTGGACTCTGAATCCAGCGATCCGAGTTCAAATCTCGGTGGGACCTTACTTTTTTTTTTTTCTAACTTTATCAATTCTTCTTTCGTTCATTCTATTTCAAAGGATATCATGCTTTCTTCTCTTTCTATGGTCAATGTAAATACAACATTAGTAAAAAAAAAAAAAAAAAGATTTAAAACCTACATGTTGGCATTTTGGGTTAAACGTAAAATATCAGATCCGCATGTCACGATCCATCCCAGTCGCGCAACCACAGGGGAGCAGTGGGCATTGACCCCAACCTTGAAAGTTTTCGATTTACACTAGATAAAATGAGGTTTTTGGCTTGTGTGTGTGAAATAAAATATTGTGATTATAATTTAAAGAGAGATATAATTATCGAGGAAAAGTGGAGAATGTTCTAGAACCATGAGGGATAACCCTGTTATTGATAACATTGTATGTAATCTTCTCTTGCTCTTTCGGTGTTGCCGCAACGAACTTAAGCATTATTTAAAGATTTGTCAGCATTTGGAAGTTGCACAACAAAGCACTGTTGAAGGCAGCGCCATGAGTCGGGCCATTCCTTGGATTACTAATTCTCTGAAAAGCTCGAGAGGGAACGTTCTTGAATAGGAGGTGGAGTCGAACTACAAAACATTTTATGTGCGCAAGGCAACATTCCAGAATATAATATGGATATAACTATGCGGATTCAATTTCACGGTTGGTCTGTACAACAGAATCATTCAATAAGACTTCAGGAGTAAGTGTGACAGTCGATTACTGATCAGTAGGGTCCGGATTTATAAGCAGAATCAAACAGTAAAATAAGCAAGTTAATAAGCACAAAAAATGACAAAAATAAGCAACAAAATAAGCATAAACAAATACAGGAAAATTTTTAAAAACATTTGTTTATTAGATCTCTTATCTTATTCAAAGCTGTTACAGTATGTAAGTTCATCCTGAGATTTTCTTGTGTGAAGCTCCTGTGTCCGTCAGTGAAGAATGATTTGTACAGTGAAAATGTTCTTTCCACGTAGAATGACATCACAGGCGCATGTAAAAAACACCACAGTTCTTCTTCGGTGAATTCCTCTTCAGTGTATGTTTCTTCACTAGAAATATTTGACACACTGTTTTGTAACCAGGATTTTTCAGTAATACCTGACTGAGCTTATCGGACACAATTTTACCAACACAGTGAGTTTCTGAAGACAACGTAACTGGAATTTCATCAATGAGAGAAAGCGAATGTTGCAATGGATTATTTCGAGCTTTCAACTGTTTATGGATGTACTGTATCTTTTCTTGGATGCCGTTTCTCCCGTGCGGCTATTTAGAAGCATTGATCTCGTCATCCCGATGCCTTCGTGTGATTGAAATAGGATTGAAATATGACAGATTTGGGTAAAAATATGCTATTTTAAACCAAAAATCATAAAATAAGCAAGCACAACCATTTCCTGCAGAAATAAGCATTTATAAGCACTTTCAACCTTAGTTAAATAGCTCATCAAAGTATGTAATATGAAGTATAACCTTTCTCCTTACCATTAGAAGTCTGGAAAAGAATATGCATTTCGCTTACAAATCCGGGCTCTAGTGATCAGTCAGTGTCCATTGACAGTTTTATATGTAGAGATTAGGGGGGGGGGACTAGTGACACATTTTGCTGGAAAGTGCCGAAGTCTACCACTATTACAAGTTCGGGTCCAAACCTGAAGATATTGCAGACAGTGTAGTGCTAGTTTCGGGTCATGAGCCGAAGAGATCGAAGGTCTCTAAAGTAAATATTTCAAAAGTAATGGGTATTGGAGCATAATTTTTTTTTTTTTTAAAAAAAAAAGGGGGAAATAAGCTGCACAGATCGACTGAAAATCTAAGTTTTGAGTGACGATTTATTAGTGACCGGACCAAGTTTCCTGTATGCAGTCCGAGAGTTTCGTGGGTTAAAAAAGGACTTTTAAGTCAACTGTTTTGGAGAAACACTAACTATTACAAAGGGGCGGGCAGCCATGAAGGCCGAAAATTTTATGAATGTCGAGAAGAGAAAGCAAGAAGATGTTGCATATGTGGAAATTTTAGCGGAAAAGGCAAGCGCGACCATGAGTCTGACATATACCGTGCCATTCTTTGTTCTACCAAGTGAGCTACCGAGTCACCCTTGGCTTCGCTTGATCTTTTGCTGTCGCTGTAGAGCAATGGCACAGTATGCCTGGTGGAGCCTGCATTTTCCGCTAACATTTCTGCATAGCACATCTCTTGTGTATGCCCAACCGTAAGATGTTGCCTGTTTAATTAACAAGCACAGAAAAAGGAGATAGAATAAAACTAAGGGACATTTCCACCGGTTGACAAGATATTTTTCTTCTGTGGTCAACACGAGCTGCCGTTTCAAGGTGACAATGAGATTGACCCACCAGGTTTCACACCGAAGCTACAAGCTATACGTGTCGCTTGAGGATTTCACAAATCGAACACAGGCGTGTGCAGCCTGTCGTGCCGCTACGGTGTGAAAAGTTTCTGTTGATTGGGTCACTCATTGCAAACGACGTGTGTGTGCCTTCGGTCTGAATTCTTCCTAAATCTTGAAGATTCACAAGGATGGAAAATTAGTATTTTTGTTAAGGTTACGTTTCGAAGGCAGGCGACAACACCATAAAGGATCATATCCAAACCTGGGAGAACACATTCGAATGGGCCGAACCCTGTGGCTGAGTGGTAAGCACATTGCGCTGCGACACCAAGAGTCCCGGGTTCGAATCCCGCTCGGGAATGGTTGTTTGTGAATGTCCATTCATCAATTTCACCATTTCATTACTCATCCCCATTTTCGCAAATTAGGCAAGAGGCACAAAACGCGAAGTAAAATGAAGTAAATCAAATCAAATCAAAACATTCGAATGGATTGTCCATTGCATAACAGCTTCGTGAAACGGACACATACACATACTGAGATCGTTTCGGCACAAACACAACGTTCGTACATTGCAACAGAGGAGTCGAGTGATAAAAAAAATGTCCTGATATCACGTTCTGAAAGAAAGAAAAAAACAGCAGCTTAAACAGTGGCAGATTTAGGAGACAGCTGCTCTCCATTTTTGGCCAAGAGAAAGTAAATTTTTCTTGCCCCCTCCCCCCCCCCACACACACACCGTTTTGGAACTGAATCGCCACCATCGACCTTAAACCTTCCGAGGTTCTATCTATACCCCTGTAAAAAAAAAAATATGTTTAGCCCACCCGAAAAGAATTTCTGGATACGTGCCTGACCTGCAGGGGGCAATTACCGCTTACAACTTCAAACTTTATGCAAATAGAACACTATTTGTAAAGTTTTATTGCTCGCCTCGCTCGCAGTGCCTTATTTTCTTGATCTTATCAAGTTCCTTATCAAGTTCCTTATCAAGTTCAGAAGCGTAGTTAAGGGGCGGCGGGAGTCGGTCCTGGGCGCCGAACGATTTAAATGAAAATAAGTTGTAAAATTGATTGATTGATTTGTGGTTTTAAGTACACTTTACGCACAGAAAGGCTAATCGGGACTGGACCTACAGTTTAAAGTGGGATCCGAACCACTGTGCCATGTGCCTCCACCGGGTATCGAACCCGGGACCCCTTGATCACAAGGCGACGATGTTGATTTCAACCTGGAAAAAAATTGGATCCAAAATTTTTCTTCCTCGCTTCGCTCGCAATGGGTCATTGTTTTCTGTAATGCATTGTCAATTCCCAGACAGAGAAATAAAACTTCTCTTAATTGATTTTTGTCTTAAATGCATGAACAATTGTTTGGAGGAAAGGGAGCGTGCACATTTGAGAGACAATTTATGCAATTTTTGCTGTTGGTTTATTGTGAGATGGATGAATTGGTTGTGTAATGTATTTAAATAATATATGTTGTATATGATATGTATTAAAGAAACTTTGAATACGGACACAATTTTGTGTCCACGTCCCCCCATGGTGCATATGTGTCAAACATATCATGCATGAAAGTTATACATGTTAATTATATTTGGAATGCATTTATCAAGCATTTTCTGTCTTTCAAAAATAGTTTGTGTGCTTGTTTTCCATTATTAATGTGAAATTGAACGTGTTAAAAAAATAATTCAAATCGTTTGTTCGAACACAAAATGCCTTAGCACCAACTTCTAACCCCCTTTTTGCATAATTTACGAGGATAATAACGTCTTTGATACTACTACTACTACTACTACTACTACTACTACTACTACTACTACTACTAACAATAATAATAATAATAATGTTGGTTCCGGGTTCGAATCCCGGCTTGTGAGTGTCTATTCATCATATCATGTCATCCCTATTTTCGTAAATTAGCCAAAAGTGGCACAAAAGTGAAGCAAAATGAGGCAAATTAATAATGTTATAATAATAACATTATTAGTATTAATATTAGCGTTATTATTATTAAAATTATTATTATTATCATCATCATTGGTACGTTTATCCTGGTACTTGCACCCCCAAACAAAAATTCGTGGTTTCGCCTCTAATCCATCCTCTATCTTTCCTTTGTACTGCCCGATTTTGTTCGTGAGGAAATTGTATGGCACGAAATTGGTAGAAGGTTGGTGGTAAACAAAACAATTTCCTCAAACTGTTTCAAATTCTTCGCTAAACCCATTTCGTTTATTGATCCATTGCACACAAATTTGTGGGAAGCTTTACAATATTACATAACTGTAGTGAATAATAAGCAACACATACGTAAATGCATGATTGAACTTAAAACTACAGTTATCCGAAAATAATTAAAAATAAACCCTAGCACAATTTAGAAGCATTTATAGCATAATTTCAGAGTTGAAGGAGCACTTTTTATTATCCTCAATTACCACAACTACAGGGACAGGTACATAATCGAAATTCTTGTAATATCTAAAATATCGTCA
Source organism: Lepisma saccharinum (assembly GCF_977018435.1). Taxonomy (NCBI): domain Eukaryota; kingdom Metazoa; phylum Arthropoda; class Insecta; order Zygentoma; family Lepismatidae; genus Lepisma; species Lepisma saccharinum. The sequence goes on from NC_139231.1 coordinate 105,583,861, forward strand.
ATGCTATTTTCGTAGGTTTTTATAGGTTCACATATATTTCATAGTTCAAGGGGGGCAAGGACCCCTTGTCCTACCTTGTGCATGGGTCTGCAACTAACATTCTAAATGCAATGGATAGTACAAGCGATACATGTGACACTAACTGAACGTATTTTTCAAACCTTCCTCGGTTTACCATAACTTCTTTCTGCATCCGAAAAAAGCCACGAGCCGCTACTGCTTGGCCTATCTCCCGACTGCCAGTCTCCCTCCCAGAATTCTACCTATTATAGAGGCGTGGAGACCTTCAACCGGTAATGAGGTGACGTGGGGTCAGCACGTCGAACCGTTATAGATTTTCCAAACCTGGTTACGATACTCACTCGTAGCTCCCCAATTTCCTCACGATGGTGGGTTGCCACCGGTCCTATACACAGGCCGAGAACCCAGAGACTGAACCAGGCACATTTGCAAAATCATAAAAATTACGCTATTACTTTGTTCCTCGGGTCGAAGAAAGTTAACAAAAATATCCTTAACTTGTAAATTTTATTGAACTTGAAAATTTTGAGGGGGTGGGGATTGCGCCCCTTGCTTCTGATGACTGTTCACATAACAATTCCATTCATTCTGTAGACAAGAAATTGATAGCAATCTGATTTAAATATTGCGATATAAAAGAAATTAAAGTGACTTAATAATGTTTTATTTTTGGTACTACAATGTATAAGAAATTTCGGAAGTTTGAACTCCCTTCTCTGTACGCCCTAGTATTAATTTGCTTCTATGGAAAACTATAGAAGGAAATACTATGAATGTTTGAAACTATAAATTCTCTGTTATTAATATCAGTGTTCGTGAAGTTATCTTTTAAAAGTAACTGAGTTAGAGTTACAGTTATTTGCTTAAAAGTAACTGAGTTACAGTTAGACATTTCATAAAGCAACCCTGTTACGTTACTGCTACTAGACTTTTACAGTTACATTCTACTGGAAATTTTCTTGCTAACAAATGATAATCAATAATTGATCATTAATTGTAATTAAATAAATGTATGAAGACAAGAATCCTTTCACCTAAGCATCCAGAGAGGACACATAGTTGGAAATAGTTGCCAAATTTAGCTCTTCCTCCACGTTAAAATTTTCAAGTTAACAATTTCAGTGTCGTAAAGTAACTGCAAAAAATAACTCTTGATAACGTTACTCCCGTTGCAAAAATATAACTCTTGTTATAGTTACAGCTACTTACTTCTACAAGTAGCTAGTTACATTTAGAATTCTTCAAAAAGCAACTGTCACTCGTACCTGAATTACAGAAAACAGTTACAAGTAATATATGCCATCAGCATATAGATCTAGAAAATTTTCAATAAAAGTCGTGAACTTAGATTTTTCAATTCTCTAAGCTAAATAAAAATGCATCCAATACTTACATCATTTCAAGAGCTGTAGCTAGAATGTTTTATGCCCAGGGCGAGAATAGACTTTGGCGTCCCCTGAAATGAATTCGGTGTTTTCCTTTTCTTGAGGTAAATGTTTTATCTTAATTCACGCCATTCCATATTTTTTTATAGAGACACAAACACCAAATGTCCGAACCTATATACGAGATCTATAGAAAAATTTACATCAATTTTGTCTGCTAAAAAACTACACTTGCGTGCAAAGAAATAAGAATAAAAATAATAAAATAAGACCATAAAAGAAGTATGAAGTATATTGTTTGAAAGGTCATTTAATAACGCTTAAAGTGAACTTAAATGTATTAACATTGCTTTTATTCTGATAAGTAAGAACAAGTAAACATTTTATGTCAAAAGTGTGAGGTGGGTCTATTTCTTTGCACGCAAGTGTATTTTCTCTGCAAACTGTCCATTGCTATGTTCTTTCATTTACATTTAAATTCAATTCCTGCTTCTCATTTTGCTGAAAACAGAGTGAGTAATTATATTGAATCAATTACTACAGCATACAGGGAATTCTAATACAAAAGCAATTCTAAGAACAACTGTGTAAAAATGATTCGACTCCTATAAACGCAATACAACCCCAATAGCTTATTATTGAATACTACCGAGATTTTTTTTAAATCTTGCTTAGCTACAGCATACATTCATAATCACTTCATCAAAACGCGAAATCCCTAGATCCCTACTCCAGCCGTTTCCGATTTTCTAAACGTCCCAGACTAACAGTTATTATTCGGAAACTCGCATATTACATCATAACAAACAAATAGCATTGAAAAAGTATTTTTAGGTAATATGTATAACCTTTGACAATTTCAATAAATTGCAGTAGCCTACTGCGAGAGGTGCGAGAAAGCAAATGTTTAGATCTGTTTCTTTGTAAACTTACAATACGATTAATTTAACATGGCGCCAATACTTTCACGGTTCTCCACTACATTTGCTTCTAACATTTTTTTCTTTTGTCTCGGCCCCCAGGACAATCTCCTCCCTCCTTCCACATCTAAGGTAGTCAACATGGACGTCCGCAGGAGGGACAAGGAAGGTCATTTTTTCCAGGCGGAAGGGGGGGGGGGGAAAGGAGGCATATTTTCCCCCATAATAGTGATGCCCCTCAAAAAAACACTGCTTCAGTCTGAAATTATCATGTTCCTCCAACATCCTTATAATAATTAACAAAAATGACTGTAATGAAAAATATACTTTTTAGGTGGACCTTCATTTTCCAGGGGAGCCCCTTCCAGGTGTCCATGTAGGGAATCCGAATATCCTATGATAAAATTTCAGATACAAAGAACAGGCATTTTAAGATAGTTAAATGTTCATTAAATTTATTAGCAGTAAAGTCCATATAAACAGACTCCATCCGATATTATTTCGCCTACCTGAACGCAATTTTGTGTTGCGGCACTGTGTTGGAGATGACATTATTTTAAGCATTATATTCAGTATTTCATTGAAAGAGTCGCCACTTATACCCATCTTAGCACACATTACCTTCATTTTTGCAACCCACCACGTTAGCCAAACTATGAAATGTCCGCCACTGCAGTAAGGTCTGTTCTCTGTTCTTGCTTTAACAAGAATTTCTGAAATCCATAGTCTTCGGCGAAATTCCAAAGAATACGATCCTAGAAGATTCAATCTCCAATTTCATTAAATTTGCTGAACATAAACTAATTTTGGCGGACAATAATTTGTTTGTAGCAGCTTCATAGAAATGGTTTGTCACAAACATCTACTCTTGGGTTGATCTAAACATTTACGCGTAGCTAGAAACTCTCAACGTAAATCTAAAAACATGTTAATGAAATAGTAATAAATTAGAATAAACTCCCTCAACATTAATAGATTGGATTCTATGAAAATAAAACTTCTCTACAGAAATCGAAAAAATCTAGGCATTTTCAACAAGCCAAAAACCCTGAGGGTAACAGCTCACATCTTGAAAATCTCACAGAGGTCTATCATTACGTAATCCGTCGCGCAACAGCCCATGAAGGGCCTAGGCATACCTACCGACTGCCGGTCTCCCTCCCACGCTTTCTTTCGTCACCTCTAAGCGTGGAGATCTTCAACCAGTATTGGAATAGTCGGGGGGTCAGCCCGACGTATCCCCAGCCGTTATAGTAGGTCTCCGTGGCCGGATTACGCTCACTCACTCGGCCCTATATACGTAGGCCGAATAAATTCCGACCAGAGCCGGATTCGAACCTACGCCGTCCCGCATCGAACGATCTCCCTATTAAATATGAAAATTAATATAGAAACAATTATATCTTCTTACAAGAAAAGTAATCATCCTACCGAAGCAAACTAGATTGAAAAAAAGAGACGCCCCCGGGTGGGCTCGAACCACCAACCTTTCGGTTAACAGCCGAACGCGCTAGCCGATTGCGCCACGGAGGCGGGTACGCTGTGGTTCTTCATACAGCGTAATACTTCATAAGGAAGTTAAATTCTTTGGTCATATTTATTTTGCACATGTTTCAAGTGACCGCTTGAAATAAAAACTCAAAATTCCAAAGTTAAGTAACTATTATTGTATTTGTCTATGCATATGGTGCGTAAAACCCAAGGAAGTCAACCGTTTTAGGATCTTAACAAGTGGTTTATGTGACGTGACACATCACATCCAACATCGACATAACAGCAGCAAGTACAAATTCTTTAATGTAAAAGCGAAGTGACGCAGGAACGGGGGGGGGGGGGTACAGGGGTACAATGTACCCCCTAATTATTGAAGGGGTACAGTACCCCCTCGTGTAATCTAACAGGAGTAAGGTGCTGCTGTTCAAAGAAATTCTTTTTTAGTATCTAACCGAACACAAAATGTTATTTTGTTTACAAACATTATCATCTTTTCGAAGAGAATTATAACCACTGTAAACCTATTGTACATTTGTCGTACCAGTTAGTTCACGTGAACTGCACTCTGGGAAAATTTTACATGAAAATGAGTAAAATGGTTGATTATGATAAAGTTTGGTTTTAGGAAATTAATCTTCAGCTTCTCTGTGTACGTGGATACACAATTCTAAAGAAGTAATGGATTGGAAGATAAGATGTAAATAAGCTTCAGAAGAATAGCGCTGAGCTTCACTTCCGAATTTTTCAAATGAAACTTTCAGAAACTAACTTCCACTGTAAAATATTAGTTACATTTTATCGAAACTATACGGTAAAGTTTGAAAATGAAATTTTTGTACAATAAGTTTCAGGAAATAAATTTTACATCTGAATGTGTAAATGAGAAAGCTTGTTCTGTTCTGTTCTGAGCTCATTTTTAACAGAAAAATATTAAGAAATCAGGGCAATTTTTTTTATCAAGTCGTCTGCCTAATCCTGACAATTTAGGGATATGGTATTTCGATGATCTAACTGCACAATTACGTAATGCAATTCCCAAATGCCAGAAAGTCGTTAGGCTTTGTCGATTTTCTGCACCTACCAATAATGGACAAAATCAAATGGGATTGACGCATCACAGACACCAAGGACAAAAGAGAGACCATTAAATGTTGTTTTCTAACTTCCATAAAACTAAACTATAAGAAATAACTAACTATTTAATGACAAATGTTCACATTTCAAGTCACTCTTGATCAAAATGTTCTTCTCTTTTTCTTTTTTTTATCTCCTTCATACGATTGTCACAAAAAATGTAATTGTGGATTTTTTCTATTTCCGAGCGATAAATTAATGCTCTTCATATTCCGTCATTATAAGCAGAATTAATATCTTCCTCATTTTATGCATAAGTGAGTGAGGCACTGAAAATGTCATGTAATTTTAACAAATAAATTACTTGCAGATATTTCTATGATCCTACACAACCAACTTGGAATAAGGAAACGCAATACAATGAAACGACAGACTGAAATACTCCCATCGGCGTATGTCATATGTTGTATTCAGAAGCTAATTTCTCCAGTTTTTCTGAGAGATTTCGCCGATTTTTTTTTAAATTTTGTTAGGGGATGTTCGGAAAAGTATAGTTAAACCTACCCATATAAATTATGTTGAAAATAAACATGGTGCCGATACAAGTTTCGGATTCCCGGTTTCGCCCCGAATTTACATAACTATGCGAGTTATTCAGTTATATAAAGCGGATACCTACCTGATTATTGACAGATAAGTCACATATTTTGATTATATAAAGTTCTAAATAAATATACAGCCTAAATAAAAATTATTTATGCGAATTTTGTATTATAAAACAGGAAACACATGTTTGCTTTTCTAAAATGGTATTTCCGATGCTCCCTCCACACACACACACACACACACACACACACACACACATATATATATATATATATATATATATATATATATATATCCATGCGCATGTGTGTGTGTGTAGCTCGAACTTTGTACCCCCCCTAAATGAAAAACGTTCCTGCGCCACTGTTACCGTGGATGTAGCCAGGAAGACGCTTTGCACTAAGTTGTGAATTAGCATTATTATCTCGAAACAAAAGTTATTATTTTTTCCTATCTCTTCTCATACTTTCTGAATGTGAGCAGTATTATTTATCTGTAGAATATCTTTGGCGGGGCCAGTAGGATGGGGGGGGGGGGGGATCAGATGGATCTCATGAGAGGCGGAACGTGAATACGTGGGTCGGCATAAGCGTCTGGAAAGGTCGACAGCCCCGTAGCAAGAAGGGGTGGGACCACCTGTCTCCCTGAGACCCTGCTTTACTCCATTTCTGTGAAAAATATAGAGCACCTTCCGCCCCGGAATTCTCACTGATCTTTACAATTATATCTTATATTGTTCTACCATCGAAACAATGATACTTATTGATTTGGCGATTTAAAAGGATGCATGTTATTACGTAATGTAATTGCGAAAATATTTCCCTTCCAGATAATATGTCGGGAAATGACTTTTCGATTTTCGGTATCTTGAATTGGCGTAAGCATGGTTTTTTTTCCTGAATGGAGCTTAAATTGTAATGAAATTCGTTCTGGGGGGGGGGGGATACACAAAATATTTCGCATATTTGGAACTCGGGCAAAAATTGTAACAGTGGGTAATTTTTATGGGGGTTACATTTACACCTCTCGTTTTTTCAAGTTCTCCACTGATTTTCAATTGAACATTTTGATTTTCTCAAAATTTCGGGAGGGCTGTAGCCCCATCAGCTCCCCCTTGCTTGCACCAGTGGTTGGGACATTTTGAACTGTTATGTATTAAAGGCGCTAAATGTGATTGGAAGTGTTTCTTGCATGTGTTCCTGTCTAATTTGAACTGTTCAATTTTTGTTTCCCGTGTCTATCTTTTGGTAATAGTGATGTAATAGGGTCTAGGGAGGGAGTGAAAGATGTATTCAATTTTCGGTTTGATTTTTTGTTCTTTAGCGCCGCATTTCTGACACCTCTGGCTAATCGTGACGACGAGGATGGGTGATGATATGATGAAATTTATGAAGGGACGCTCAAAAAGAACATATAGTACTGGATGTCCCACTTAAAAGTGGTACGCCTAACATTCATTCTGGCGTTCACAAATAAATGGGTGGAATCAGATTAATGTAGTTGCCTACACTGAAATATCACATTACTTGAAGTCACACGTAATTGTTGAGTTGCGTTCGACAGTTTAAAAGTGATTGTTTGCGGAGATTGTTGTGGAAAAGTTTGCGGAGAAATGGTGCAGTTTGCAATTGAACACCGGATAGATATTGTTGAATTTTACATAAGGACAGGGTCCATTAAAGAGACTAAAGAAATGTTTGTAGCGAAATACGTCGGTATGAAGCCTCCCACAACCAAGGTATGAAGCCTCCCACAACCAATGCAATTCAAAAGATGTATAACAAATGGAGGACTACAGGATCCGTTAGTAATGTTTTGAAGAAGAAGCGTCCCACAGTGAAGACCCCGGTAATGGACAGAATTCGCAGTAACATATTGAGAAGCCCCAAGAAATCGATACGAAGATTATCTCAACAAGTTGGTGTATCCCGCACAACATGCCATCGTGTACTAAAAGAGCTCCATTTCCGACCATTTCGTGTGACCGTAGTGCATGAATTGAAAGAACCAGACAAAGCTAAACGAGTTACTTATTGCAACTGGATGTTATCTTCGATTGCTGATGGTTACTTGGATCCTATGCTCTTCTTCATGACAGATGAAGCTTGGTTTCATCTTTCTGGTTACATCAACTCACAGAATTGTAGATTTTGGTCACAGGATAACCCACACGTCGTGCATGAGGAACCTCTTCACCCAGAGAAGTGTGCAGTGTCTGGAACACGCATTACCAGACCAATTTTCTTTGAAGAGACTATCAACAGCGAAAGATATCTGCAGATATTTGAGTCGTTCTATGCACAGTTAACAGAAAATGAAAAAAGACACGGGGTCTTTCAACAAGATGGTGCCACTGCCCACACCTCCAACCAGAGTATGACCCGTATAAGTGAAGTGTTTCCCGAAAACAGGCTTGTCAGCAAAAACCTTTGGCCTCCGCGATCGCCGGACTTAACATCTTGTGATTTTTATTTATGGGGAGCTCTGAAAGGAAAAGTGTACGCTAATAACCCTCATACGATAGACCAACTGAAAGAGAACATCACAAACGAGATAAATAACATCTCCCCTGAAGAATTACGACGTGTTTCTCAGAACATTGTACTGCGAGCGCAGCGATGCCTGGGTGCTGGTGGATGGCACTTTCAGCATTTGTTATAAACCAGACAGTTTTACACAGTAAGTGTACCTAACCTAACATAAGATGTGAAAATGTAATTATATGATGACACATGTCTTAAAACTCTGCATTATTTACATATGAAAAACCAATTCTTCTAGTATGAAAAGCAGTCAGTGAGTCGTGCCACTTTTAAGTGGGACACCCGATATATGCCCAGGCTCTGATTCGAACCTGGAACCCCTGGCGTCGTAGTGCGCTGTGCCACGGAAGTGGGGTAGTGAAAGATGTAGGACAAACATAGTGAAAATGTAACGTTTCAAGAATTCTAAGCTAGAAAGTAATAGGGTAAAGGAGGGGAAGATCGCCACCAAAATGCTTTTCATTTTTTTCCTTCTAAACGAATTGAGGGAGAAGGACAAAATTTATACGATACAAAAAGTATTCATTGTGGATTATGAGGAATATAACATAAACACTATGTTACTTATACTTATGACGTAATATTAAAATACTAAAATACAAAAAATTGGCGAAATTCCCGCCACATGCTGGGAAATTCGCCACACTTATTTATCATTTTATCGTCAGTTCAAGTGTATGAAATACCAAGTTCTTGCCAATAACTCAGACAACAAAGTGTAAAAGACCTACAAATGACAGTACAAAACTGCTTAGAAAGAAACGATACAAACTAATTTGGAGAGTCTGTCAATGGGCATTGTTCTCCAGAAGAAGCAGAACTTGCATTGGTTATTGGCTGTTGCTCTGGCGAATTTACCAGCAAATCCATAGCCGAAAGAAAACAACTTATGTTTACTTGTACATGCACGCTTTCCAAAGTAAATCTTTTCACGACATTCTTACGGTTTGAGTTTGCGACAGGGGTGCCCACAGAGGGGGGGGGGGGTTCATGACGTGTCTGCGTCATGGGAATTTTTGGGGGGACAGAATTTTATACCAATTCTATATATCTTATTTTATACCAATTCTATATATCTTCACACAAAAATGGGGGGATCGTATCGTTTGATTGACTTGTTATTTATTTTTAGATTTGGTTATTATGTACAGTTTTTCTACCTACCTGTGGGTAATCGCGGCGATAGGGTTGAAATGAAACACCACCTCTTATGCCTTTAGAATTGGTTTCGATGTAGGGGGGCGTGGTATTCGCATCAATACAAGGTTAGTCGAGCAAACAAACTGTGCAGAATAAGGTTGACTAACAATGGCAGTGAGCCTAAAGTAAATATATATTGCTCAAATATGTCTGTATTATACCGTAACGCAACTCCCATGCTGCGTTTGGGATCGAACCAAGAACCTCTAGATTTAATTGGGTGACGTAGCTATTCCTCATTCATCTCTTAGATGGTTATCACTCGCTTGGCCTAAATGTGACAAATGCAAGAGGTTACCTTTTAAAGGAATGGCGATAGAAATTAGCTTAGATTAGATATGGGTTTTATACTCTCCATGACTGAATCGATATGGATTGGTTAATGAAAGGATATTACTTGCCTTACAAATATATGGAGATTGTTCCTAGCTTGTCCTCTCAACTATCACTTGTCTGACCTCCCTGTCAGACATCGAATCTATCACATACCATCGTCCAATAATCGTTCTCCACTTTGCTCCTCTCTCACAATCCGCAGACCTTACTCTCTCTCCTATTCTCGCCAACTGATCACACCTCCTGACAATTCCAATACTCATGCCACATACGCCTTCCAAGTCAATCACCCGACCTTTGCCTGATTACTTATTCAGCATTCCTTTCTCTGATACCTGCTATGCTAAGACTTTATACTTCTTGCCCAATACCTTGGGTACGATACGCTCCTCTACCCCCTAAAGAAAATCTTTTGATTTTCACTTAAAGATGAAAGATTTAAAGTTGTATTCCATATCGATCCTTTCTATGGAGAGATTTTTTTAATTATAAAATATAGTCCCAAAATTATTGGATTAACATACCATAACCAAAAATATGTAATTTGATTAATACGATTAATTAATTAGGTACGATAAGATACAGTGACGCAACCACAGGGGTGCAGGGGGACATTGCCCTCTCCCCCAACCTTTGAGAAGTCAATTCTAGGGGGGGCAAGGGGGGGACAAACATTGATGGCCAAGGGCACCAGCAGTGGGGCACAGAGGAGCAATTACACCCTTCGATTTCAAATTTTATGCAAATAAAAATACAATTTTGTAAAATTGTCTTGCTTGCTTCGCTCGCATTATCTGCTTTTCTCGTTTTCGTCAAGTTCAGAGCTGTAGCTAGGGGCAGCGGGAGCCGACCACGGGCGCCGAATGAGTTGTAAAAGAGAGAATGCCATGGCGTCCAGTGAAATTATTTGCGCCCCATTAAATCAATATTGTTTTCAATTGTAAAAATTGGATCTAAAAATTTTCTTGCTCGCTTCGCTCGCAATTTAGTTGCTTTCTGTAATGTAATGTATTTGAATAATATGTATTGTATATTTGTATTGAATAAGCTTTGAATACGTACACAATTTAGTGTTAGCTTGTTGCATATGTATTTTCTTATTTTATTTCGCTCCATGTTGCATATTGTGTAAAACATATGTTGTACATGAAAGTTACACATATATCTTCGGAATGCATTTATCATTCATTTTCTGCCATTCAAAAATACAGTTTGTGTGCTTGTTTTCCATTATTAGCTAATGTGAAATGGGCAGTGTTGAAAAAATATTTCAAATAGTTTCTTCAAAACAAATGCTTTACTATTACTAGTAATAATAATAATAATAATAAGAAGAAGAAGAATGTCATTATTACTATTATTATTATTGGCACATTTATCCTTGTACTTACCCCCCCCCCAAGACAAAAATTCGTGGTTATATTTTTCCGCAAATTTTGTCTGACAAAATAATTTGAGTGATTCGTCATAAACGGGGGGGGGGGGCAAATGTTCTACCTTTTGGGGGGAGCGCGTCATGGACCTTGCGGGTATAGGCACCCCTGGGTTACGATATCAATAATTAAAAGGAATAAAAATATTTTTTTCGCCACGAAATGACAATTTCCAACGTAGCATTGAAATTCGGCACCTTTCTTTGTCTTCTGTGTAGACGCAACTGCGCATTCCAAACTGTACTGCTTGCTTGCTAGTTCGCTCAGCACACTGCAGATATCAGTGGAAACAAGGCATATGTTACTTGATTTTTATAGGCATCAGTGAGTGTTTCCAAACAATAGTTTTTATCTACGATTACAAAAACCACAAGTACGACGAAATTCCCAGCATGGCGAACATCCCTTCTTTTACCTATCATATAATATCTATTTTTAAGAAGGGGTGAGTACAGCGGCTTTTCAAGATTTTTGTTTTGATGTTTGAGTTCGTCTGTTATGTCTGCTGGTAATATGAAACAAGCAATTGCATGGTAGACCATCCACAACAAACAAATTTAACTCACAAGCCGTCACTGCATGTAACTCGTTCAATGAAATAATTTGCTATCATCTCTGAATAATAAATATTATTAATCGTGAAATTTGTAAATTTATTTGACTCAGTACTATTTTATTTAAGTGTGTTTGTGTGTGTGACATAATTCAAGGTAAGTGTAGACTTCCTTGTAACACTACTGTAACTATCAGCGAAACCACATAGGCGGATGGCGTAGTGGTAATGTCGTCGCCTTGTAATCAAGGGGTCCCGGGTTCAATACCCGGTGGAGGTACATAGTGGTGTGGTGCATGACCACCTGCACTAGCTCGCTACCTGCGTATACAATGTTAAGTCAGCAGATGAGAAGGTGTTTGGCCCCTGACTTCCGCAAGGACGGAGAATGCTATAGGCGAGAAGTCGGGGGAGAATAGTCAGTGCTTGATTGGATAGTGTTGAGACAGGGAGGACGCTTCGATTAGTGCGAGCTAGTGTGGAGCGACCGTGTACCATCATCGACAGGTATGTGTTTTCCAAAACAGGGTCGGATTCGTTATTAAATAGCATCAATAGTCCGAATTTCTATCTTTAGTGGTTAGGTTAAGGTTCCATTTTAAACTGTAGGCGCAGTTCCGATTAGCCTATCTGTGCATAAAGTGGAATTTAAAAGAAAACTAAAAAGAAATTCACATAGGCTGATCCAGAATATATTTCTTTTATGGGAGAGATACAGCACATGCTGTAAGTGTAAACATATGCGTGCACACACACACACACGCAGAGGGAGCGTATATACATAATATGATGTCCCCGTACATCACCAATAAACGTTCACAGGATGTACACAACATGAAGATGAGCAACTCTTCTCAATGACGATTTGCCCGTTTTGGGGCCTCATTGAAAGCCTAGTCACTAAATTGTGACCAAATTCGACTCCCAGTGGAGGCACATTGAACAATGGTTCGGATTCCACTTTAGGTCCAGCCTACTTAAAATGAAATTTATCCTTGTTTTTGCTCATTTCGACGCTGCCGATTCACGAAAAACTGTATTTTCTTTCCTACATATAACCAGATTACAAAATAATCACGTTTCCACTGGCACTTATTTCTGTTGGAAAGCGATAAAATTTCCAGTACGAAATGGATTATACTAGGCATCTTGTGTGCTGTAAATATCACTTATAAATCTTACACGTTATGCAAACGCATCAAATACGATAAGAAACAAATTTGTATACTGTGATAAATGCATTATATAGAGGAATAGGTAAGCGATCACCGTGACAGGACATATGCTGCCATGATACCGTTTCCAGAGATATTGTATTTAGCATTTGAAGCGGCAGTAAAAATAAATGACAATGATAACCACGAAGCTATCCATGGGATTGCATATATTAAGGATAAGAGATGGCATCTTTCGCTGGCTTGAGCATCGAAACAAGAATTCGACTTTCTACACTGTGAAAGTTGTCGGTGTTGTAAGGAGGCACCTTGTGTTTATAGGTTCAAGAAAATGACAAGTAACAGAAAGTTGCAATAGAATAAAATCGATTGACAATCTCTCAAATTATATTACACTTATTTTCTTATATTAATTACACTGTATTTGTAACAGATGTTGTCTGTTAAAATAGCTCAGGCACAATCTAATTTTATGACCAAAGAATTATATCAACTCTTCTGCTGTGGAGAAGGTTCTCCTAATTTTATTTTTTAATCTTAAGCCATTCTGTGACTGACAGAAATCAGCATGAGCTGCAGGAAAACCCTGATGTTTCAGTTTTGTAGGCTTCTGCTCAGTTGCGGAAAGTGCTCGAAGTGACGGGGGGGGGGGGTGAGGAAGATGATATCCCGCAGCTAGCAAAATTTTCTCAAAGCATCCTCTCAGTTGTCTCATTGTGACCATGTAAAACCATGGCCCACGCTAACCCCAAGGCTCGATCAAACATCCCACAGGTAGCAATTTCTACTTCAGGCGATGGTGGCGACGATAAGCGCCCCACAGACCTCGCGTAGCGGGGATGGTTGTTAAAGGAGGCCCCTTATATAGTTGGTTTCGTACCACAGTCATAATGTAATAAGCATACAAAATTTTCCTCCATGCAACTTAATATGAAACAATACTGAGGTCACTGTAATCCAAGATATCATTGATTAATAAAGGAGGTTTCTATTTGTTTGTCGAGTGTCAAACGAATGTTTTTCCAACAATAAAACAATTCTAATTATTGCACACAATATTTTGCAAAATGGTTTCCGTAACATTGTCTGCAATGATGCAGGCAGGCATCTACCTTTCTACAGAGCAACTACTTACAAAAAAAGAACCTTCGGGCAAAAGCCTTCGCGCATCTTCCCCTCGGGCTATAAGAAACCTTGTTCCACTCTAACCCTCCCCTCCATGCGCGAGTACGATGCACAGCTGACGCGGTTCTGCGCAAGTTCTTTAGCCTGTAGTCCCACTATGTGAAATAGGATCCTAAGTAAGTACAAAAATGGCGAGTAAGTACAAAAATGTATTACATTTTTTTTACGTAGTTCATAAAAGCGTAGGTATTATGCAACCATTAGTATTTACTTAATTCATTCGATTCTTCTTTCATAACACAACACAATTGTGTTGTTGAATTCTCATTACATTACTTTTCGCGTACAAATCTTGCGTACTGGAAACTAGAGGGGGAAAACATGAAACTCGATATTATAAAGGGTCCCTTAATCAATTCTGCGCGCTGATTGTATGCATTAACGTTTTTCCTGTATTAACATTATCTGCTTGTAATCAAGATGTCTCAAATACAATTTTCAGTGGCGGCACATTACAATTTCAAATAGATCCAGTAGGCCTACTGTGCCTACCGCGAAAACCACCAATGCCACACAATATAATAACCCCCCCCCCCTAAGATCACCTTCCCACCCACTGAGAATTCTTGGCAGTGAGAACTTGGCTGCTGTTCGAACGCTGCTGCTCTCTAACGGTGTATGAAAGAATTAGCAATCAAACGTTTGTTGTTGGTCCGTCCTCTTCTTCCTTCACCCGACGGGGGATCCGAAACGGGTCGCCTGACTTTGCTGTGTTGTAAACCCACTGCAACGACCAAGCTGACTGAAGCAGGGGATACGAAGAACAGCGTTGAACTTCGCTCCAATACTCCTCGCTGTAGAGATCTGGCCGTTGCTCCAGCTTTGCAACGCCTACCTGTGCGTCTACTCATACACTGTGAAATCTCGCAGGTTGCCTCCTTTTTTTTTAACAGATCATAACGGAATTTGCTTTATGAAGCAATGAAGGGCAAAATTTGTTTGTTTATGTTCAATATATTTAATAGGAAAACAATTGAAAAAAATATTCTAAAAAAAAAAATATGAAATTTTGTTGTAAAATATCCGGTCGTTGTGCAACACTGCAACAGTATCAGTAACCGCCCCTGATTTGTTACACCCTGCGTTCTCGTATGCATAACTTACAAATACTTAATGAACAAAAAATCCACACATTTGTAATGCATTGTACGATCTAAACAGAGGCTGGTAGAGACAGATTACTTTCGATATATTTCCTGCTGATTGCACGAGTCTAGCAAAAGACCGTGCATGGCGAATGAGCGTACATGGGGGATAGGCGTAGCAAGAACTTAGGTCGGCCAATTGATCAAACTTAAAAACTAAAGATATTAGAAATAATAATTATTATTACCATGCTTGTGATAACTATTAAAAAAATAATAACTATTATAAACTCAATAAAATCAACTACGTATTTTATTTCAATTTTATTATTATTATTATATCTTTGGGGAGATTTTATACTCCATCCACTGGATGAGTGAATATCCAGCACAACTTCTTTCTCAAAATTTTTACTACATTTTATGCAGTTTATGTACTAAAATCATAGTTATTCTATTTTGTTAATAACTTTAACACACCTCGTTCAAGAAGAAAGCTTTAAAACTTAAGATGAAATTTTAGCCACAGTTTATTGTCTAGTTCATTCATCAAATTCTAATTTCTGGAATTTTGGAAACTGTGAAACAATTCTTTTTCTTGGTTTCATTCTTTTATTTAAAGCATTTTTACTTCGTTATTCTATTCTAATAATTACTAACTGATTTCATTTCCGTTATTAACAATATAATTAACAATGTTTTTTTTTTTGTAACTTGAAATAAAATATGCCAATTCCCCCTTCCCACGCCCATGGCATAACGTGAGCAAGACGTTTAAGCAATATGAGCTTGGTTGAGATGCTTGCTGATTGGATGCTTCGGTACCTCGCTCCCAAGCTGCAAATGCAGAACAACCACAGATGTTACGGAAGTAATCGCACTATAGCTAGATCGGATTAGATGACGGGGAAGGAAATTGTTTACAAGACTACAATATCTTCAGAAGTTTCACGGTGAAAAATCGAGATAATCGTGTCCAGAGATACATTTTAGGAGGGCAAGGTAATTGGGGTGGGGGAAGATCGGCACAAACTATACTTTATATATGTAAATATGCATAAAATGTTTCTACGTGAGGCCTTGCCTCCCCCCTTTCCAAAGTCGACGCCCATGATCGTGTCTGTGTGTGAACAAAAACGCACCCCCCCCTTTACATACACATTTTTATTTACAGTCTGCCCTAGGAGTCTGTGTAGCAACGCCGCGCGTAACAGTAGAGAAGGGTAGAAACCGAGTGCACGCTGCTGAAAGGTGCAAACGGATGGTAACTTCAGTCGCATTCATTGGGACAGCGTATCCACGAGTAGTGATTATTCACAATATAATTATTTTCCCACATTATTGCTCACACATCGCTTCTAAGCCTCACACTATTAATTAGTACAATAGTTACGAAAAAGTTTATAGTTTATGAAATTTGTATATTTTTTATTTTACGCTTTTGGCTAATCGTGAAAATGAGCGGCTCAACACCCTCGAACACCTAGACGGCTTGTAGATTTTTCAAATATGAATTGTTTGCAAATTTACGGGGAAAACGAAAACATTGTGGGGTAGAGTGTGATTAACCTTCTCCCCTTGATTGAAATGTCATGTATGATGATATAGAATTAAATAATTAGGCAGAAAGTTTTGCACTTCATTATTTCACCTGAAAATATACTTATAGAATATTACTAAGAACAATTTGAAAGATGAAAATAAATTCAACTAAAGGAAAGGCTTGGTCCAGGTCTATAAAGTTGAGCTCCCCCTCTCAGGCCCAATGTCTAGCAATGATTTTGTAAGTATTAATTTGATTTTCTGTATGTACTACGTACTCACGGAAACAGGTTGTAATAACCCCATTGAATGTCAGTGGAATCGTTACAACCCAGAAGCTTCCGTGACTGTACAACCCGCTCCTGACTAAACATTTGTTTGTTTCTTTATCCCTTGATTTTCTCCCTTGCAATTTAATCTACTGTACAAATAAGCGACTTTAAATATGTCGACAGGCCTCGTCAAGAAACAAAAGAAATCCACTGCTGTTTATTTTCAATGAAGTACGTGCTAGTAGCAGTTCGGTTTCCCTAATAAGGAATTCGCATATTTTTTTAAAAGTTATGCCTCTATAAATTTCTACTTCATACATAAGAATCGTCCACGCTTTAGTTTGCCATAAACATATGGCAAAAGGTGTGAATTTAACCCTCTGGTATAAATAACATAACTAGACATGTAAAGAAAGGAAAGCTAGATCATTTAAGAATATGTAGTTATGTATTCTACAACTTACTTGCAAAGTATTATTTTAAAAATAAAATGAACCTATTCACCACCTTATCGGTCGATTATACCACGCGACTGAACCCACGCACCTCCATTGAATACCATACTTGTCATGGAATGTATCGCAAAATGTATTTTAATAGTCACAACAGAACAAAAAGTGAAAAATGATTCCGACGAGGATGGGATTCGAACCCACGCGTGCAGAGCACATTGGATTAGCAGTCCAACGCCTTAACCACTCGGCCACCTCGTCACATGCCTACATCGCATCAAGGGTGACGTCTAAGTAATCACCGCCGACACTTAGTTCAAATTTTGGATATTTTTACTGCTTTCTGTGTCTTTCCATGCACAAAATAGTAATGTGTTAACTAGAAGTTAATTTTTTTTGCTAACCCTAGTTTTTGAACTGAATGTCATACGGTGTTCTTTAAGTTATAAATCGTAGATCATCAGTTCCAGCTATTTCACTATTTTGAGCATCAAATGCAATAGGGTTACACAATGCCACAGTTTTATCATTTATTTTTAAAATTATAACAATCTCTGTGAGTCTATATAAAGAATTCCAACAAAATTGGATTGTTGAAACTGGATGCAACGTAAGCAATGCACTGGCTAAAGTAATTGAATCAATACCTGTTTCTCAACAAGAAAATACATTAAATAACAGCATAAGTTAATTGTTATTCCATATGGTTTTCCCCATTAATACATCTTATCCCGTGTGGAAACAAGAATTTGTTCCATTGCAATTTTTAATGTAAGCTGTGACGAGTTGCCGGCCGGTATGTCACGTGTGCGGCAGGAATAGTTCAAGTGTGACGTAGAGTACCCTAGAGATAAAGAAGTGATGGTGCTATGCTATGCTTACCTTGCATGATTTCTTTTAGATATCCCTCTTGGTGGGAAGAGTTGCAGCGATTCCTAGATATTTGGTCAAAAATGGTTTGTTACACTCACTGAACAAGTTCTTTCATCACATTCCCGTATTGATTGTTTTCAAACTGAGATTTCAGCCTAAATAAAGAAATGATGTTTTTTTAATAAGAGCACTATTATATACAAATTATTTTGTGAACATCTTTATGCATTTATCAATATTTCTAGATAATTTGGAAAAAACATAACTTTTTTTAAAAAAATGTCAACATTCTCAAAGTATCTTGTTTGCTTGCATAAAACCCTGTGTTAATGTAGAGTAAGTAGTATAATTTAGAAATATGAAATTAGATCTTTCATGTTGCGAGATTTATATGTGCACAAAGATTCACTGTTATTTTCTCCCGTTGGAGGTAGGCACGTAGCCAAGGGGGCTGAAGCTCCCTGGAATCCTACAAATATCTAATTTAAATGTTATTTTTATTGTTAATAACATAAATATATAACCACAGTAAAAACTGCATTACATCGAAAAGAGTTTAGTGTATAATAGAAGAACCAGGTTATATATTGATATTCTACCATTTAATCCAAAGAATAACTGGATCCACAGCTTCCAAAACGTATAGCTTTCTTTGTGAGAGGTCACAAAATATAAACTTTATGAGTAAAATTTACCACAAACTGTTAAAGCATTTTTTGAACTATTGTGTAAAAGTTAATAACAATATACAATAACTATGATTTTCAGTACACGAACTGTACAAAATAAAAGAAAAATAAAGGACAACAATTGTTAGATATTTACTGATATGGTGGATTGAGTAGCAAAGTCTCTTCTTTTATGTAATAATAACAATAAATTTGGATTAAAATTGGTATATTTTAATAACTTACAATAGTTATTATTTTAAAAGAACAATAATTATTATTGTCATTATTATTTGTACTTATCAAGTTTTATATATGACCTGACCTCCTCTACAAATATTTCTCTCGACGCCGAAATAAGGGATGGCCCACCGAAATAAAATTCTGGTTACGGACCTGGGTGGACGAACGGGGCTGTAGTACCCCTACCTCATAAGTACCCCTTAACCCCCAACACACACACACACACAAGCAGGAGCAGCGGTAGGTGGCCCAATTCACATTCCTTATTTCAAGTGCCCTAGGTTCAGCCTAAGGCTGTTCCGCCACCTAACCCAAGTGACAGAATACAGCTAAAATTGCATTTCTGATTTGCTTTTACAATATTAAATATATAATACTATATAATAACCCGTGGCTCTACAGCCCGTAAGGGCCTTGGCCAGGCACGTATCTAGAAATATGTTTCGAGGGAGTCCGAACCAAGTGTCACAGGAATAATAATAATAATAATTATTATTATTATTATTATTATTATTATTAAAATGTTTGAGTTAAAATAATTATATTAAATTAAATTAATGCTAATTACAATATACAAATTAATATTATATTATTATTATTATTATTACACGAATAGGTAAAACAACTGTATAAGAATAGAGATATAACAGCTCATATTCATTACGTAGCTTACCTGTAGTTAAGATCGGAATAATTTACATAAAAACAAGTGGCCTGGCAATGAAATTAACGTCAAATAGATGAATAATTGAATATTTATCGTATAATAAAATAATGTTACATGTAGTTGGAGAAAAGTAAGTTTCTGATAAATATTTTATGAATATTATTTTGAGTAGTAGTGTGCATAAAGCTTGTTTGTAATGTCATTCAAAGCCGTATGAAACCAATAAAATCCTTCTTCTTTGTAGCTAATCTAAACCTAAAAACTAAACCCACAGCGCTACAGCCCTTGGCTTACCCACCAACTGCTGGTCTCCCTCCCACACTGTTCCTCCGTCACCTGTTATAGCGTGGAGATCTTAGACCAGTATTGGGGTGACGGGTGATCAGCCCGACGAACCACCAGTCGTTGTTGTAGGTCTTCTTACGCTCACTCACTCGGAGCTTCCCAATTTCCTCACGATGGTGGGTTGCCACCGGCAACGTAGGCCGAATAAATTCCGACCAGAGCCGGATTCGAACCTACGCCGTCCCGCAGCGAACGATCTCAAGACGAGTGAACGCCTTAACCCGCTCGACTACGGAGGAGGACTTGTAGCCAATCAGTGGTGATTTATTCATTCTAGTTTTTGGACTTATAACCACTGTTATTTTGAATCTGCCTCCGTCTTCAGGGTAGCGTGTAGTCTGATAGATATCACATAAAAGGTTGCCTAGGCTCCACCACGTCTGTCGGTCACAAGGACCTCTATACATAATTTTTTTTGTATATAGAGGTCCTTGTGACCGGCAGATTCAGCCTCCGAAACGTAGGTAAATATCTTGAAAAAATAACAGTGGTTATAAGTCCAAAAACTAGAATGAATAAAATCCTTGCTTTCTAAAAAGTTCAGAGGAAATTAATAACAATAGATTATGCAACAAATGCTAATATTTTCATTACTTAATTTTCGTACTTGGTAAGTCTTTCGGGGGGGCCGGATCCATGGATCCCCCTAAATACGTCCTTCCTGTCCTTCAAAGTCGTATGATCCCCTTCCAATAAGTTCAGAGGAAATTATACAACAAATGCTAAACGAGTATATTTACATTATTTAATTTTAGTACTTGATAATTCTTTCGGGGGGTACGGACTCCCTGGATGCCCCCTAAATACGACCTTGGCCTTTGCCTATCTCCCGACTGACAGTCTCCCTCCCACAATCATTGCCAGAGGTGTGGAGATCTTCCACCGGTAATTGGGTGACTTATGGTTAGGAGATATCCGTTACAGGGGAATCCTTCACCGGGTTACGCTACTCGCTCGTAGCTCCCCAACTTCCTCACGATGGTGGGTTGCCACCGGTCCTACACACAGGTTACAATATTAATAAAAGCAATATACTATAAAATTTACTATTTGGTTACAGACTACTACTATTGATATTCATATTATATAAATAGAAATCATAAATATAAAAATGTGGAAAAAGACAAATACATAAAAGATGAAAAAGGAGATGGAAATAAAAAAGTAACATTAGCATACAGGTTGTGTCATGGTGCTTGAACACAGTCTGTGCTCTGCTGGAAGGAATCCTTTACTTCCTTTTGAAAGAGTTCCATCTCAGAGTCTCTCTCTTACGTTCCAAATCTTATAAATAAGGTTAGGAAGTTGATGACAAACACTTTTTTCTGAGCCTCGAAAACAATGCTAAACCTGATATCAGTCCATTTCCAAGCAGTTAGAACCAGAAAACGTTATTTTAAATTTACATTTATTTTTCATTTGTAGGCACTTTTTGGGCTTTTATGTCATTCTTCAGTATTTTTTTGCAGTGTTTATTGCATTTGTCTTCATCTTTCAGGCTTTCTTCTTCCTCTCTTTTTGTTTCGTGAATTTTAAACGCATTTGTTAGCATAACTTACATATTTAAATTTCCTGACATGATCCTTTCAGGAAGTTAATCGAAAATACGGTTATTTGTTGTGGTAAATTTATTTTTCCTCCAGCAAACTTAAAATATTTTGTGTGAAGCCTACTTTGACGTTCCCTTGGTGATCTCTATTAACTCTTAAATATGGTTTTAAAGTAAAATTAGCCGGCCTCCGTGGCGAAGTGGTTAGCTACGACGCTATAGGGGTCCCGGGTTCGCATCCCGTCCTGGGCATGGATGTTTGTGAGTGTCCCTTCATCAATTTCATTGTATCACCACTCATCCTCATCTTCGCGATTAGCCAAAAGCGAAGAAAAATAAACGAAATCAATCAAGTAAAATTAGTCACAATATGTAATGAAAGAAATCTGATCTACACGAAACACAACCGTATTTTCAGATGCTGGCCGACAACTGTATGGTGGAAGGCCTCCTCTGAAAAAATATGAAGGACTCATACGGGAAAATATAGTGGGTGTATTTTATGAGTCCGTGTCGCTTGCGCCGAGGGTTCTTATCGGTTCATTTCCGCCGCGACGTGGTGGGTTTTCCCACAATCCGGAGTGTCTTTACCGCCGCGCACACGTGTGTTTATGACGTTGCCCAGCTATAGCTGTGTTTATCTTTGATTGAAAAGAAAGGTGATTGGTAAATGAATGTAAGGTGACAGTATATATGAGGGATCTACATTGGGAAATTAGTATTTATGTAAAACTGAGACTTGTAATAGGCGACAAGATGGCTGAGAGCCCGACCCTGTGGCCGAGTGGTTAACACATCGCGCTGCGACGCCAAGGGTCCCGGGTTCGAATCCCGGTCGGGCTTGGTTGTTTGTGAATGTCCATTCATCATTTCATCACTCATCCCCATCTTCGCAAATTAGCCAAGAGGCACAAAACGCGAAGTAAAATAAACTACATCAAATCAAATCAAAATCAAAAAAAGATGGCTGAGAATATGAAAATATCAATACATCGAAATGGACAAATGTGTTGAGTGTGTTCTTTTGAAGTACAGAAGCTCAGGCGATCTTCGAGGATTTCTTCGAGCATTTGCATATCTACAAGAATTCAAATAACGTTTGTACTGTTATTGTGCAAGTGTATCGAAATATTGTGTTTATATATACGTAGCTATTACTTATATAATGTTTGCCAAAAATAACATATCAAGTGTACATTTACGTAGTACTTGTAGAATGCTTGCAATATTTTAACAGTACTGTATTTACAATGCTTTTTTGACGATTAACGATAAATTATTAATAGTTATTAGGAATTACCGTGGAATTTCTCTACTCTCAACAACATATAAAATATTATCTAACATTCTTTTAACAAGACTAACCCCATATGCTAATGACATTATAGGTGATTATCAATGTGGATTTAAACGTAACAGATCAACTACAGATCAAATTTTTCACATCAGACAGACACTTGAAAAAAGGGGGAATATAATCAAAATGTCCATCAGCTATTCATTGATTTCAAAAAAGCATATGATTCAGTCAAAAGAGATAAATTATATAATATATTAGTAGAGTTTGGAATACCTAAGAAGCTTGTTAGTATGATAAAAATATGCACCAGTGAAACAGAAAGTAAAATTCGTGTGGGTATTAATATGTCTGACAAATTTACAATTCATGATGGGTTAAAACAAGGAGATGCATTATCTCCATTGCTCTTTAATTTTGCCTTAGAATATGTTGTTAGGAAGGTAAAAGAAACTAAAGAAGGACTAAAATTAAATGGTGTGACTCAGTTGTTAGCATATGCAGGTGATGTAGACTTACTGGGGGATGATGTGAATACAATTAAGAATAATGCTAAAATATTTTTCAAAACTGCTAAAGAGATAGGGTTGGAAGTTAACAAAGAGAAAACTAAATATATGCTTACAGGCCGAAACCAAGTGTTAGGTAATAATCAAAATCTAATTATTGATAACAAATCGTTTGAACCAGTTTCCAAATTCAAATACTTACGAGTAATATTAACAAATGAAAATTATATTAAAGAGGAAATAAAAAGTAGGCTTAATTCAGGAAATGTGTCGTATGCCGATTGAACTTGAACGCCAGACCTGGTTATTATATGTTGTTCGTCAACAGTCTGTGTATCGCTTCTCTCATGTATGTCTCAAAATCATAGCCGTTCTTCGTGACGAGACTTCTTTCATTTGTACCAATATGTAAGTTGTTGTACTTGTTCTGTTACTGTGTTCCTGAATTATACACTTTTGTTTGTGTTACAAATTATGTCTTATTCTTAACTCCATTTCTTGGATAATCGAAGAACTGAAAGAACCCGAAACTCAACAATGGCGACGAGGATCTTGGAAACTTCATTTCATACTTATTTCTCGTAATTTTACATATTTCTTGTGATTGTTCTTCAAGCTGTCTGTTGGAGGTAAGAATCTCTGTACACAATGCAAAAGTTGTTACAATTTTCTGAATTCTGCAGGGAGCAGGAAAGTATTAAACAATACTTCGATAGATTCGAACATTTCTGCAAAGCTTCAGACATTCCCGATGATAAGGCTAAACATGTTCTATTAGCAGTAATAGGGCACAGAACGTATGCTGATTTATACAATCTCATACAACCTAAATCAATATCAGAGCTCAGTCTTGCTCAAATTCAACAAACGTTAATCCGCCATTATGAGCCCAAGAAGAATCTCGTACTTGAACGGCATAAGTTTTTTCTTATTAAACAGAAAGATAATCAAAGCATTCCTGATTTCATTGTGCAAATGAAAGAGCAAGCCTCAAACTGTGATTTTGGTGATCTCATTGATTCAATGTGTCGCGACGTATTTATTCTTGGTATGAGAAGTGTGCGTGTTAGAAATAGACTGTTATCAGATCCTGATTTGACCTTGAAAAAGGCAATAGATACGGCCATGTATCTCAACGAGCTAGAATTAAATGAGGGAATTGTTAACCAAAGTCACTCAATGAATGCTGTGGAACATTCTGAAACTCCGACTGAATTCACTTCGCAAATCCAAAACAGGTACAAGGGCAATCTTCGAATGAACATCAGACAAAATAGAACTGATACAAGGAATATTGGTAACAAATCAAACAATGATTCTGGTAAACCGTGCGATAATTGTAATTCTTTTCATCCTAATGGAAAATGTCCAGCTTTCGGGGCTACTTGCAGATATTGTAAAAAGAAAAATCATTTCTTAACAGCCTGCAAGAAGAGAGAATATAACAATTCCAGCAAAAACAAATTGGTTTCTAGCACAAACATTGTGCTTAACACACGTATCAATGAAAGATCTATCAATGTTCCAGCTAATTCAAAACCTACGATTGTACCTAACAATCACAGCAATTTCAAACATATAAACCAAGAATCATCCATTGATTATTCAGATCTTAATGTGCCGTGCATTCCCATAGATCACAAATTTGCAGATATTCAAGAAGAAAAATCTGAGAGCGAATTTGTTGATTACAGCGCCGCTGGTATCCAATGTAACGCTCAGTATCCAGAAATTTTCACTACTTTCGTTACTAAAGAAAGTGAATCTGTTTGGCATACACAGGGATCGTTGTTTATCGACTTACAAGTCAACAATTCTAAGATTACATTCCTAGTGGATACAGGTTCTGTTTATACTTTAATTGACAGTAGACAATTTGAGTCTTCATTGCGAGGTTGCACTATACACAATTTTCCTATCATCTTGAAAGCAGCAAATGGTAATAATCTTGGTGTTTTAGGAAAAGTTAACGTTGAAGTTGTATTTCAAGGAATGAAACATAACTTAGATGTGCTTGTTGTAAAGACAAAATTGAATCGTGCGATTATGGGTTTGTCTTGGATTGATATTTTCATGCCTGAATGGCGAAACGTTTTTGTTTCACATGTTCCTCAGATGGTTGCAACTGCTGTTGAATCATCAACAATAAAAGAACTGGTTGCGAATCTAAGGAAAGATTTTCCTTTACCTTTTGATGGTGACATGTCCAAGTCGATCAAGCGCTTCGAGATAGACTTGCCGTTGAAAGACGATGCTACACCAGTGTTCAAGAGATATTACGACGTACCGTACTCGCTTAAGGAACCAGTCAAGGATGAATTACAGAAGTTGGTTAGTGACGGAGTCATTGAACCGATCAAATCATCGTCGTGGGCTTCTTCTCTTGTTGTTGTTCGTAAGAAACACGGTGAATTAAGGCTATGTGTGTCCTACAAGAACACTGTAAATCCGCAACTTAGGAAGATGGGACATCCGTTACCCAAAATAGAGGACCTTTTCAACAAGATGGTTGGTTGCAGTTGGTTCGTTTCATTCGACCTTCGAAGGGCTTACCTTCAGTTACGCCTATCTCTACAGGCTCAGAAGGTCCTTGTCTTCAACACGGAATTCGGGTTATTCAGACAGTTGAAGCTTCCCTTCGGAGTAAACTCTGCCAGTGCCATTTTCCAAGCCACGATGGAGCAGATATTGATGGGTGTAGACAAGGTTTCCATTTTCCAAGACGACATTTTAGTAGGAGGTGTTACTCTTGGGGAGTGCAATGATAACGCACGAAAGGTGCTGAATCTTTTCTCCGATTATGGCGTCCGCATAAATGAACAAAAGTCTGTGTTCTTTGTGCAAAATGTGAAGTATCTGGGACATTCTCTTTCACAGGAGGGAATTCGTCCTCTGAAAGAAAACATTGATAAAATAATTCAGTGTAAGCCACCCACTAATGTCGGCGAATTGAAGTCATTTCTCGGTATGGTCACGTATTACGCTTCGTACCTGCCAAACCTAGCTGATTGTGTTGCCAATTTATATGATATGTTGAAGAATGGGGTGCGCTGGTCATGGACAGATGTTCATCAGAAGGAATTCCAGGATGTCAAGGATCTGCTATCTAAGGACTTAGTACGTACTGTGTATGATCCTTACAAAGACTTATACCTCATGTCGGATGCATCTCCTACCGCTACGGGAGCAGCCATAATGCACAAGATAAACGGAGTCCTAAAGCCTATCATGTGTATGGCCGGTACTTTATCCGCTGCGGAAAGGAACTACACTCAATTGGAAAGGGAATCACTTGCATTAGTCCGTGGAGTCAAATACTTTCACAAGTATCTCATTGGACGACATTTTGTTGCGTTCACCGACTCGAAACCTTTATCTCACCTGCTGGATCCTAGAAGTAACCTGCCTGCTTTAGCCATCAGCAGAATCAACAGATGGAAGTTAGTATTGGAAGAATATGACTTCAAAACTGTTTACACGCCTCATGTTGAGTTGGCTGATGCACTGTCTAGAATTTGTGTTGCAGACGATCCAGTTCATGATTATTATGATGATTTCGCATGTCAGTTGACAGCTGAGCCGGTTGTCCTTAATCTTATTGAATCTTCGGTGTTGACGCGCATTTCGCTGGAATCACAACGTGATCCTGAGCTTTCTAAAGTCTTCGAATATGTTCAAGGGAGATGGCCACAATTCATCGGTAGAACAAAAGGTCATCCTCTCAGAAAAATATTCGACAGGCGATATGATGTCCACATACAGAAGGGATGTATTTTCGTGGGCGAAAGACTGGTCGTACCTCAATCATGTATCCAAAGTGTCCTTTCTCTGTTGCACAAATTTCACCAGGGAACATGCAAAATGAAGGAGATAGCTCGTTCGTCGTTCTTCTGGAACACGATGAACGAAGATATTGAGAGGGTTACGTCTTTGTGTGACACATGTTTGCGATACAATAACAGGTCCAACGTACCGGGTACCGCATTCGAAACGTGGCCTATTGCATCGCAGCCTTTTGAGCGTGTTCATCTTGATTTCTTCCATTTCTCAGACATGAATTTCCTGTTGCTGGTTGACGCTTATTCTCATTGGATATCTGTATGGAGAGTGAAGAATATGCAATTTGACACCATGATTGGTTATTTAGATGAATTTTCATCATGCTTTGGATATCCGAAAACCTATGTTACAGACAATGGCCAACCATTTGCATCTTCAGAGTTCAACTCTTATTGCTCAAAGAGGAATATCAAGCTTCTTCACTCAGCTCCGTACGCCCCTCAATCAAATGGTCTATCTGAAAGGAATGTTGGGGTGGTGAAGAACTTACTCGAAAAGAACTTTTCAAATCGTTCATGCATCACGTTGAGAGAGATGGACAAGTTCGTTCTTGAGCTTTTAGGCAGATTAAGGAATACTCCAGTGCACGGGTATAGTCCAGCAGAACGTTTGCTTAAGTTTCGGCCAATAACAGACATTTACGCTTTTGACACGTCAAATGGTTCCAAGAATCAGCCTATTAGTCCCGTTCCGTTTATGCCGGGGGAAAGGGTACTTGTGGAACGTCACAAGAAACAATTCAGCCATGGGTCCAAGTACAAAATCGGCGAAATTGTTAAATTGATGGGCCGGAAGATGGCGAAAGTGATTGTAGATAATGACATGATTGTTGTTCATCTCACGAAGATTAAGAAGTATCCCGACAAGGTTAGAAAAGACACCTTTGTCCGAAATCAAAGTCGACCGCGCGGAAACAACCCAATGCTTGTTAGAGAGGAGGACTATCTCCCAGTACCTGCTACTGAAGATCTAGTGGAACCTCCAAATGCGACCTGCAACAATCAACCGGTTAGGAGATCACAGAGACCAAGACGACCGCCTGACCGCTATGGGCAAACTCCATGAAACGGGAGTCTCTTCAACCAAAGGGGGGGGAGAGTGTTGTATGCCGATTGAACTTGAACGCCAGACCTGGTTATTATATGTTGTTCGTCAACAGTCTGTGTATCGCTTCTCTCATGTATGTCTCAAAATCATAGCCGTTCTTCGTGACGAGACTTCTTTCATTTGTACCAATATGTAAGTTGTTGTACTTGTTCTGTTACTGTGTTCCTGAATGACGATGGCAACGATGATTCAGCGATAACGGTGACTGTTTCGTGTCCGGTGTTTATATGTTATTTAAGTGATTCTAGTGCAATCTGTGAGTTTATATCATGCTTGCGAAGAACAGTAAGTACGCATGAGCACTTATTTATAAAAATAATTACAAATATTTGACTTATATACAGTAGTAGATGTATTTTCTAGTTAGTGAATGATAATGTAAACAAACGGGGTTGGACTCAGAATTGCCAACTCAATTTGGATTTTGTTGGCTCTAACCGCAGTGTTGCTAGGTCACCAAGTGTGATAAATTATTTTCTAACCGGACACTGACTCAACACCGATAAGATGGGGGTTTGTGGAAAATGTTCCAAAACGGTGGTGCGACAAGATATGTTTCAAAAGATTCAGTGTAAGACCTGCAATAATATTTATCACAGCGCCTGTGTGAATTTAAAGGAGGATGACATTAAATTTATGCGTTCTATGGAACAATCATGGATCTGCGATGTGTGTGTAAAATCTCGCCGAGGTAGTATTGGTGATTGAACACCCGTGGTTTCTGATGATCATCATCATACCCATGATGAGATGTATCGTCTTTTGTTAGATATAAAGGAGGAAATAAATGTAATAAGGAGAAGTAATAAAACGGTGGAGGATGAGATTGGGAAATCACTGAATTTAGCTCTTGAAAAATTAGACGAGAACGCTAATCTATTAAAGTGTCAAAGCGTTGAATTGAAGAAATGTATGGAGGTAATAGATGATTTAAGAAGCGAGAATGCCAGATTACAGAAGAAAATAGGAACTTTAGAATTACAGTTGGATGAACTGGACCAGTATGGTAGAAGGAACACTTTGGAAATACATGGGGTCCCAACTAGTGAAAACGAAAATGTAGTAAATATTGTTAAGAATGTAGGTCAGGCTTTGGATGTAAAACTTGAAGACAACATGATTGATTGTTGTCATAGATTGAAATCATCAAATCAAAATGTACCTGGTATAATAATTAAATTTGTAAAGAGGGACGTCAGAGATGAAGTTCTTCGTAGACGTAAAGTAAAAAGGACGTTACACTGTAGGGACCTCGGTCTGAATCAGGGGGGGCCTGTATATATTAATTGTAATTTAACACCGCTAAGGAGGAGTGTATTCAATGAGGCTAGAAAACTTAAAAATGAAAGAAATTATGCTTTTCTTTGGATTGACTGAGCAGGCAATATAAAACTTAGAAAAGCAGCTAATGACTCTCGGGTACATATACTTAAGTCAGTGCATGATGTTCGTGCTCTTGTTTAGAATGGCGAGGCATACAAATTTGTCATTTTATTATCAAAATGTTTGTGGCTTAAATACTAAACTAACGGATATGTATCTGAGTGTGTTAGCGAACAATTATGACATAATTGCCATAACTGAAACTTGGCTTACGGCTAATGTAACGGACTCTGAATTTAGCGATAATAGGTATGTAATTTTTCGTCAGGATAGAATGGATAAAAGGGGTGGAGGTGCTTTAATAGCTGTAAAAAGTAATTATTATGTAAGAAACGTAGATGTTAATATTGAAAATGTTGAGATTGTATGCATTAAGATTGGGCTTGAAATTTACTCTTTAATTGTAATTTGTGTATACTTCCCGCCAAAGTCAAATGTTATAGCTTATCAAACATTTTATGCATTTGTAGAAGATATGTTTAATATATGTAGCTGTAAAATTATAATAATTGGAGACTTTAATATTCCGTCTATTATTGAGTCGACTCATGATTTGACACAAGGGAATCAAATTGAAATGGAATTGCATAATTTTGTGTCTCTGACTGGTCTTGTTAGCCTAAATAATATTAAAAATATCAATAATAGAACGCTTGATCTAGTATTAACGAACGTAGATAATTTACCAGAAGTTCGAATGTGTACGGATCCTCTCGTGAAGATTGATAGACATCATCCACCGTTAGAATTACATGTCAACACTTCTAATGCAAAAAGTAATATTAAAAACAGAACTACTAACATTCTTAATTTTCGGAAGGCGGACTTTTATAATATGTATAAAGACATTAAGGAAGTGAACTGGGATGCATTAGGTAACTTTGATGATCCAGATAAAGCTGTATCGTATTTTTACAAAATATTAAATGAAGTCATCACGAGACGAGTACCTAAAAAGAAACATAAGAAACGGTCTTATCCATGCTGGTTCACTCAAGAAATTATAAATGTGTTAAAGTCAAAGGAAAATTATAGGAAGAAAAAAAACATTCAGCTATTAATCTATTAAGATTTAAGGAGCTTCGTAAAGAATCAAAAAAGCTGATTAATGCTGCATATAGAGCATATATTAGTAACTCCGAAGAAGGTATTAAAACTAATCCAAAGTGCTTTTGGGATTTTATTAACAATAAGAAGAAAGGGAATACTCGAGTGAATACAATGACATATAAAGGTACGGTTCTTGATTCTAATCAGTCTATCGCAGACTCGTTTGCTGAATATTTTAGTAGTGTCTATGAAAAAGAGGACACAGAGCTGTTGGATATTGGTAATTTAACCATGGATGTGAGTCACTGTTTAGTTGTAATGGAGATCAAGGAGGATGAATGTAAACAGTCTATTCGGAAATTAAAATCAAGTAAATCTTGTGGGCCAGATGGAATACCCTCGTATGTATTTAAAGGTTGTGGTGAGTGGTTATGTTATCCTTTATGTAACATTTATAATCTGATTTTAAATTCGGGTAAGTTTCCTACTTTATGGAAGATAAGTAAAGTTTGTCCCATATTAAAATCTTGTAACCCTAGTGACATCACAAATTATAGACCGATTTCATTAATATCTGTACCTGCTAAAATATTCGAACAAATACTCTACAATAAAATATTTTTCCATGTTAAACCCTATTTATCTTCTTGTCAACATGGATTTATACCGAGAAGATCTACTGTAACTAATCTCGTTACCTTTACTCAATATATCGCTGAGGCAGTTAATCAAAATCAAGCAGTAGATGTAATTTACACTGACTTTGCAAAAGCGTTTGATAAGCTATATCACCGCATCCTTTTACAAAAATTGGTACAGTTCGGTTTCTCGGATGATTTAGTTGCTTTATTTCAGTCTTACATATTGAATAGAGAGCAGTATGTTCTTTATAATGCTTGTTCATCGAGTACATATATTAGTCATTCGGGTGTTCCACAGGGATCCAATCTTGGTCCCTTATTGTTCTTATTATATATTAATGACTTACCTTCTGTTGTTAATTACTCAAAGTGTCTCTTATACGCAGATGATTTAAAACTCTACAAGAATATTGTAAAATTTAAGGATCTTACAGAATTACAGTCCGATTTGAGTGAATGCCATCAATGGTGTATAAGAAATAAGCTCTATTTTAATGTTGCTAAATGCTTTTCCATAACATTTACAAGAATTTCATCTCCATTTTTATTTAATTATACTATTGGTAATGTGGGTCTTCAGAGAGTCAATATAATTAAAGATTTAGGAATAATTCTGGATTCTAAACTAACTTACAAGAACCATGTTGATAAACTAGTAGTTAATGGTTTCAAAACTCTGGGATTTATATTTAGAAACACAAAGGAAATGCAGTGTAGTAAAGCCTTAACAGTTGTGTATAATGCTCTGGTGAGGAGTAAATTGGAATACGCTAATGTAATCTGGAGTCCTTACTTCCAATTATATATTGATAAACTCGAACGAATCCAGAATAAATTTTTAAGATATCTGTTCTTTAAAAAATACAAAAAATCGTCTTATGTGTTAAGAATACCTTATAATATGCTACTAACTGAGTTTGAATTTTCCTCTTTGAAAACTAGATCTGATATTGCAAAGCATATTTTATTATATAAAGTTGTTAATGGTCTAACCGAAACAGAAGAAGTTTTGCAAAGATTAAACTTCTGTACTAAACCTCAATCATTAAGATTGCGTCAACCGTTTATATGCACTTTTTCCAAAAATTTGGTCCATCAGAATTCTGTGGTCATTAGTATGTGTAGACTACATAATAATATTGTTAAGGATAAAATTGATGTAGATTTTGCATTCCCTTACGCAAAGTACATATCAGTAATAAAGGGCTACTATTCAAGACAAAGTTAAGATGTAACGATAAATGGTATTTAATTTTCTTATTTTTATGTTGTGTATTGTATGTATTGAATTGCACTTAACGTTATGGATTTGTATATTATCTTTTATGTTTATGTTTATATGTTCGATAATCTGAAAAATATCAAAATGAGAGTTGGGTGTTTATCTCTTTTGCTTAGTGCGGGTTTTAATATGGAGTTTCGTTATACTGTTTGAAGTCTGAAGCTTCAGCTTCATGTATATTGGTACTATAGTATTATTCTAATTTTATAATTTTTATTTTGTTGTATTAGTTGTATTATGTTTGTCGGTGGGTATATTGTATTGTATTTGTATTGTATTTTTTATCTTTTTATTTTCTTTTTTCTTTTTTTGTGTTGCATAATGTGAGTATTGTTGTAATATCCCATTGTAATTGGAGCATTGCTCTGTTATGGGATTGCTTATAAATAAATAAATAAATAAATAAATTATACACTTTTGTTTGTGTTACAAAATATGTCTTATTCTTAACTCCATTTCTTGGATAATCGAAGAACTGAAAGAACCCGAAACTCAACAAAATGCATGTTACTTCTCTCTTTATAAACTTTTGTCTTCTCGTTTAATATCTAAGAAACTAAAAGTTAAAATATACAAAACAGTAATTTTGCCTGTAGTATTATATGGATGTGAAACTTGGTCCCTTACATTGAAAGAGGAAGATAAATTGAGAGTATTTGAAAATAAGATCCTTAGGAAAATATTTGGACCTAAAAGGGATGAGGAGACAGGTGAGTGGAGAAGGTTACATAATTTAGAACTACATAATTTGTATTCATGTCCAGATATTATTAGAATAACTAAATCAAGAAGACTTAGGTGGGCAGGCCATGTGGCACGAATGGGAGAGGAAAGAGGAGTTTACAGGATTCTTGTTGGGAAACCTGATGGTAAGAGACCTGTAGGAAGACCAAGACGAAGATGGAGGGACAACGTTGAGATGGACCTAAGGGAAATCGGTAGGGATGGAAAAGAGTATATAGAACTTGCTCAAGATAGGGAAAGATGGAAGGCCTGTGTTGCTGCAGCCATGAACCTTCGGGTTTAAGAAGGCTAGGGAGTTAGTTAGTTAGTTAGTTATTAGGCTGATGCTGATTTATGTATTTTTTGTTGTGGAATAAAATTGATACAAGTAATCCTGTGTAACGTCTTTTGAAATAAGTAAATAAAAGTCATATTTGACTCTGTGGATAGGTTTAACGTTTCAGTGTAAACACAGCTGTGCAACGTCATAAGGATACGTTTGACTTTATGTTTTAAGTCCACTTTATGCACTATGCACCATGTGGTTATAAACACACGTGCGCGCGGCGGTGATGACACTCTGGATTGTGGGAAAACCAGCCAAGGATGGTCTTGACATATGTCACGGCGGAAATGAACCGATAAGAAGCCTCGGCGCAAACGACACGACACCCTATTTTATGTAACCTTAAAGTGAAGATATATATATAGAAAAACATTAGCACTTAATTGCTCATATCCCTTTGTTTCAGTAGTTTAAACCACCACACAAGGAATTATCCAACTACTCTCTTCTAATTTATGAATAATCAAAATTTCATTTCAAAGCGAAAATTATTTTTAGGTCATTTCTTAAGAAATGTAAGGTCATTTTTTGACATTTTTTAGGTCATCGACTTCCGAGCCCCACTTATAATTTACGCCGTCGCTATTTTATTAGCGTGATTTGCTGTTGCTGTAGATGAAGTTAATACAATATGGTGTGTTAGGTTTGCCAACAAGCAAATGAGGTAAAATAGTCATTTCTGAATGAAAGTCACCCATCAGAATGCGAATTTGGACCATTGGCGTAACCAGTCATGGGCTCGCGGGACCCAACCCCTCTTGAAATTTCGTCAAATTGCACTCATTTACAATGAAATTCTTACAGAAATAAGAGTATCTGTTCCTTTTAGATATTGAGGTGAGGAGCTGAATAAAAAAGTGACATTATTTGGTGATTGCCTAAAATCATACAGTCTTTCAACCCATCAAATAGCACCAAAACAACGTTATTGTCCAAAATTCCTCATAAGTGTATAAAAATTACATATTTTCCCCAAGTGACTAAGTTGTGAAATAATAAAACTTTGGTATTTTAGCTAATTGTTATTGTTTCTCCTACATTTCGCAACATTTTATGCATTTTCTGCCCTTTGCTGTTTGGTATCTTTCTGGCAAATGAAGTATTTGCCGAATACACAACCCACCATTGATATACATAGTAACAGGTACTTTGTTATTTTTTTTATTTCAGTACACTTACAATTTATCAATACTTCTTTTTTATCTCTCCTTTTTTTAAGGTTGGGACTTGCTACGCCTCTGATCTGGACTGATGGAGCACAAACCTTATTCCGAATCGAAGTTGAGCATACGCAAGGCACATTTTGCAGAGACCATTCTTGGCTTGTGTTTCATTATTGATATTCTGTTACTCACTCCTTATGTTAATGCGTTACTTGAAAATTGTATCTATTTCGAACTTAACTTTAGTCTGTAATATCACCTTTCTTAATAAATATGCCACATAGGTTATCCAAATGACTGAAAGAAGACTTTAATAAATGCTCAATATTTGGCATGGTTTTCCTATTTTAGAGAGCACATTTACACGCACGCGCATACACACACAATCACAAAGAAAGAGAGAGAGAGTTAGAGAGTTAAAGAGAGAGAGACAGAAGCAAGGATACAATAGCATTTGGAAAGGAGACAGTGGATGATTTTTTTAAATCATTTATATCGAACACACGCTGATATGATTTATTATAATGTCATTCTGTTCAGTATTTTTTATAAAAATAAGGAACAAATTTAGCAAAATACTTCTTTCCCCTGCTACCAGATTTTTGTTAAGAAATGCACGTTGGAGGTGGTGTGATCAATACCACGTTGCGCCCACCTTTACTCTACCCGCCCCCACCCCCTTCCCCCGCGCGATTTGAGGCTGGGTGGGCGCCCTAGAGCCGCTTTATGCGGGGACAAGGTCGGAAAAATTACGAACTTAGATCACCCACGCCCGGTTTTCCGCATGGCAGTCAGACGAGAATCAAATCAGGCTAGAATTTCACATGATTATAACAAATGTATCATTTCCCAAGTGTGAGAAAACAGTATCATATCACCCCTTCCCATTTTTAAAAAAATGAGTTGAATTCAATACGGTAGCCACCAATATGGCGGACGTCCGTTTAGAACACACAAACGTGGTTCTCCCTAAGTCTAAGCTGCTTCTATCATGACCAATTGTAACCAGCCTAACTCCTTTAGTTAAGGGACTTTTCAATGACCGTCTAGGTCCTTATATGTGACTGTCAACATGAGATCAAGAATTACACACATACACGATAGTATATGTGTATGCATGTATACACACACACACTCACCACCCTACACACACACTGGCCTTTGGTAATATTTAGCAGGGGGGTCCAAGATTTGCTGATTGCGATATTTGTAATTTTTTTGTCTCGGAAAGGCGTTCATAACTATTTATTTAAAACTCCGAGCACGCATTGCAGAATTTTCTGAACGGCCCTGCACATGCTATGAGCCATTACTTGTTATATACCGCTTTATAATAAATGTTATTTTTGCAAAAATTTTATTTAATACTAATTTAATTATACAAAGCATCAATACTTTCAACGAGCGCAGCATCGTTTACATTTTTCTAAAATTTTCCTTCTTGCTAATTCGGTTTAATTGTATAACTCTGGGCAGTGCTTGCTCGTACACCCACTGTACATGACCGTGCCGTGCTAAACACTTTTATTTGCAAAAAATAAAGTTATTGATTCGGCTGACAAGCACTTAAGAACTCATCTATCTACAACTACACATGCACAAATACGATTAAATCGTGTTTGTTTCATATCAATGCGAAAGGGTGATACAGTACACTGTAGCTACAGCAGACAAGTTTTTCTTTCCCCATGACCAGGAGAAAAATGGCTCACTTTTCATGGCTTGTTATCAGCATTGCAGCAAGCCTTCCAGTCTGTTATACATTTCAATGGTTACGTGTGTGTCTTTCTCCTTCTTATCTTACCACAAAACACCTGTGCCAGGGCAATAAACAAGCCAAGTCTTCAGCTAATGGGAAGTGTTACATACAATGAGTCTTTAACGTTCTTATCAAGTACTATAAATACAGATTCAGCTCACCTTTAACCACGCACTTCATATCAGCATTACGATTCAATAACATCAGTCATGCATAAGATAGTTTGTTCCACAAACTTCTTGCCAATGTTTTTTTTTTTTTTTTTTTTTTTTTGTATATCTACGGGAGTGCAAGTATTATTTTTATCAACGAATTACGGAACGCGAAAGTTATCGTGGTCACCTATCACTTTCAAAATTACTCTACTTCACGGTTCGGTAACCAAGTTAAAATAACATTTACATTTGTTACGAAATAAGCTAAAAGAGAATTGTCTCGGATGGGTTCGAAGTCAATACTTAAAAAGTTCTTGTGTTGTTTTAGACCTAAACATTTCAGCTTATACGCATACAGAGATTTTATATTTTCTTCGCATAAAACTTGTATATACGATTTTCCTTCTCCCGGTGAACCTAGCACGACAATAACCTTGTGCAGTTCCGCTTGACGCATGCCCGGGTAGCCCTTATATTCCAATTGAGCAGATGTTCACTTTAGATTGAATGATTTTTTAACATATTTCTCAAAATGTCCAACAAAATATTTAGAAATCCTAGATGAGAACACTACATTTCGTTGCACACACTCTCGGAGATCGTTGGACTATGTTCTCTAGCGCAAGACAACGTCCAGCAAGTCCACATCAAACCGTTTGAAGGCGCTGATGTTGGTCTTATGTTGAAAATCGTGGGATGTGTATAAAAGCATTTAGAAGATATGTGGGGAAGAGGAAGCTCCAAGGCTGACTCCCTTAATTTTTCTCAGGGGGGCCAGAGTAAGATATCTTATCTTGCCCTTCAGTCATGGAAAATGTATTTTACCATTTATTATTAATCATTATCATTAATTTACAAATCATAAAAATGAAATTGAGTGAAAATGCCTTGGCGCTGTTGACAAATTCCGACTTGAGTCCACTATTTAAGTAGAAGCTGTTTTCTTTTCATAAAGATGTATCACTTTGGTGATGAACAATTCTTTTTATCTTTTTGTACTTTTTCATGCACAAATATCAAACAGAGACCACTTAAGCACCTATGATCCATGTTTTTACGCACCGAAGGGTTCTGTGTAAGTAATTCAAAATGACGCCGCATAAATTATCAGGCTCAGATGACGACTTGGGGAAATGATTTTGAAACTTCACGATCCCGAACAGTCGATTTGATTTTGATTTATTTGTGTCTTAAGTCCACTTTATGGACAGTAAGGTTAATCGGGACTGGATATACAGTTTAAATTGGGATCCGAACCACTATGTGCCTCCACCGGGCATCGAACCCGGGACTTTTTGATTACAAGGTGACGACGATACCACTGCGTCATCGAGGAGCCAGCCGTACTGTCGAGAAATTCCCAAGGATCGTATTTGAAAGGGGTCAATTCTAAAAGTGTCTAAAATGTCTTAATGTCTTGAAATTAAAAGGGTTTTCTTTTCCAGAAGTGCAAAACAATCATTTAGGGTGGCGGGAGGAATAGTGTGTAGAATTCGAGATTTTCGCCGCGTCAGGAAATTTCGAAAGTTTCCCGTCCCGAAAATGGTTCGGAAGTAGCAAATTTTTTGTCCCGAACGACGGGATTATAGAAATGTCTCCTCCCAATACCATCCAACCAAAATTTTCGTCTTGCACATCCCTACTTACGGCAGCCTGTGCTGAAAAGGTTTTTTCGTTATTTTGTTATAGACATGGCAGTAACTGCTGTACCTTACAGCCTGTAAGTAACAGAAAACAGTATTAGCTATTTATAATAAAATATCACCATTCGAATTACATTGTCTTTTCACATATATTTCATGGGTGGCAAATGCCCTGGTCCCCGACCCTTGCGGGCGCCCATGGGAATCGCAATTGGGTTATTGTAGTTTGGTAACATAACGTTAGGAAAGTAAGGATAGCTATGCGATATGTCCCAACTAAACATATGCATTCGTGCACAGAGTTGCTCATTTTCTGATTTCAGTTCATTGCTAAGAATAGGAATTAGGAAATGAACTCATTAGAGGTGGTGTAAGGTCAGTTGCCCCCATCTTTTGTCCATTTTGCAGCCGCACAATACTAAACCTTATCTACCAAGGAAAAGTAAAATAATGTATATCCCCCCCCCCAATTTTGATACCTTGTCCCCCACTAAATTTTGGAAAACAATCGCCGACACTGACTGCATTATGTTAAGAGACATAGTCTCATTAAGTCGATTGTTATAGTTAGCAAGACTTATAGTCATCACAGATTGACCTGCTTTCGGCAATGAACAACGTGAGATATCTTAAAGCCACTCATGAACAACGCGAGATATCTTAAAGCCACTATATATAAGCTCACACATGGTAGGGTAAAGACCCCGAATATGAGACCCTTTTGGTAGAATTCGATTTACTTGTTAATTAAAGCATAAACAATTTGTTTTTTTAAAAATATATTTTGTAGGGAGTCTATTTTATGATGCAAGGTATTCGAATATAAAAAAAAGTAACAATCATTAATTATAAACAAAAAAATGAACACAAGTGCTACTGAGCTATTTTTATAGGGGGTACCGAATAAGAGACCCCGACTTTGTTTGGGTTATATAAATCATTTGAATCTCTGAACTAAATTATTTTTGAACTAAATGAACTAAGTTATTTTCTTACCCAACTATAAGAGAAACGAAATTATTTTTACACCTTGTTTAAAAAGCTTAAGCTATTCTAAAAAAGAAACTGACTATTTTTACCATGCTAAAAATACAAAACAAAATGTTCCTTCTATGCTATCCTAGTAGCTGTCCTGTTGTCACCAAAATTGGTTCACTTCAAATGAAACTGTCAAAAGACCTACATTGTGTTACACATGAAATAGCTACCTGGTAGAAACGAAGTTCATAATGCGTTTACTTTTGATTTTTGCACATCGGACACACAAATGTGTCATCTGCACCACTTGTAACAACGTGTGCACTTTACCCACTCTTCACCACATTGCTCTTTGGAATACGATGAACCACAAAATACACATTCTGTATCATATTCATCTTCATCTAATTCTAAACTGTCAGACGATTCTGCTAATAAGATGGATTCTTCCGACTCATCTGTGGATTCTTCACATTTCTTTGATACAACCTTCCTCTTCTTACGTGAAGTAGAACGCGAGTAATCTGATTGCTGCTTTTTCTGGACCTCAGTAGGCTTCCTACTGTGAGTGCCTGTAACACCCCTACGAAACAGGTCTTCTTCACTTCCTTCTTACATTTCTTCGATTTATCTGCAAGTCTTTTCTTGTATGGTGTTGTTGTTATAACTACTGGTTGATTCACTACGCGAGATTTCCCGGATTTGGTAAGAGATGGGCTGTCTAGTGTGGACAGTGGCTCAATGTCTTCTGGCATTATAATTTCATCGTCATCAGGGGTGGTACTGTTTGAAGACTGCGTAGCCTGAATATGACTGCTTTCAGGCTCCTCTTCCTGTTCAAGTTGGCCTAACCTGCTGCAGCTTGGTTGGGGATCCACGTCACTTTTGGGTAGTTCAACTGACGGACCTGTCACATTCTTCTTTTCTTTTTTAGAGCTGGCAAGAGTGTATTACAAAATCTTCATCACGAAAAATGTATCTATTACAAGGGAATAATCCAGTCTTTTTAGTTATTTTTAGTGGGTTTCCTGGATTCTGACGCAACCATGTTTCAAGTTCTT
Organism: Lepisma saccharinum; assembly: GCF_977018435.1. Classification (NCBI taxonomy): domain Eukaryota; kingdom Metazoa; phylum Arthropoda; class Insecta; order Zygentoma; family Lepismatidae; genus Lepisma; species Lepisma saccharinum. The sequence goes on from NC_139231.1 coordinate 105,624,419, forward strand.
GCGCGTAAAATGTTTTGAAGGGAAACATGAAACCTATGTCTAGAGGCTGCATTTTATGCGTCGAATGTGGCGGTAAACAGATAATAGAAACATTGTGTTCTTTCGCTTTTTCAATCACTGCTATATTTCTTACCTAGGAGTAGTGACCATCTAAAACCAGAAGCACAGGTTCTTGGTAACATAATTGCAACGTAACTCCCAAATTAGGAAAAGCAATGATGAAAATCAACGTAAAATATTAGATATATTTTGTGACTCCTAATATGAGACCCTTCATTATTATGGTAGTCCTATTATGAGACCGGTCTCATATATTGAACCTCTTCCAGGTCTCATAATAGGACCTTCGCAGGGTAAACAAATGAACAACGCTATCTCTCTCACAAGTGGACGAAAACTAGCAACTAATTACATGGTACAACACACACACTCACCACTACGAAACACAGTAAAAAGGGGATCAGTAAGAACTTACCTTATCCATTTTCAGCAGCTAATTTCCAAACGGCTGCAAAATTTCCACGAGTACGCTTTCATTTTCACATTCGTTGCGTCACCAAATCTTCATACAAAGAGCTCACGTGACTTCCAGTGTTATGACGTGATTCCTCCTTATGTTTCAGCTTCTTTCCGCTAGGGTGCAGCTCTTTGTTTAGGAGATACATGGAGGTCTCATTTTAGGTGCCTATCCTCATATTCGGGGTCTTTACCCTATACGAAACCAAATTCACAAACACTATTCAAATATGTAAAGACTGATATTTAGAAATTACTCCAGCAAAAGAAAAAAAAGTGTCTCACAGACTACATGATAGGCTACAAAAATTAAGTCCAGTTTAAATCAATAGGGCAAGAATTCAAAGTAGCCTACTATAGCCTGTGTAAGATTTTGGTTTCTCTCTCTCTGAATGAAAGAAAGGTATGGTTAAGGTAAAAGCCAATAGATGGCACTGATCACAGGTTACGTCATTCAGTTTGCCGGTTGGATGTAAGAATCCTGAACCGACACACTCCACTTCCAGCTGGCACACGTTCAAAATCACAATCCAACAGGGCACTCGACGTGACGGGAGACTTCAACAGGGGACTTAGACGAACGTAGTGGTGATGGTTTAATTGTAGAGTTGTTCCTAGTATTATATTAATTTGCTTGTTGATCTTTACCGAGTGATCGTCATTACAGACAAGTAGAAGAAGGGGGAAATTTAACAAAGAAATATTCTCTTAGGTAATCAGGTAAACATGGATGGATAATGATACCAATTAAATAGTCAGCAAAAGGAGAGAAAGTCAATTATTAGTTAAGGATAACTATTGAAAATTATCTTGATTTATATATTAATGATATGGTTGAGGTCATACTTGTTAATGACAGTTTATGTATATATAATATTATTGTTCTAATACTAAATTGAAGTTTTGTTAAATAAACTGTCATCCAATCCTATCCAGTGAACTTTGTTCTAGTAATTAAACTACTTGATGTATGGTGTACCACGTACCTATGGGGGTGCAGTATGTAGGTTCATAGCTATCTTTCATCGGTCAATCGGAAGGATGTATTTAATCCCAATTAAAACAAATAATCTTAAATCCGAACCAGACCAAGAAAGAAAGGGCTATAAAAGGCAGAGCATGGTTCGAGAGAACTATGACAAGTAATATTCATTCTCATAATTGGTAGCGCTGGAAAAGAGATGTCAAATTTTCAGAGAAGTAATCCATTTGTTACGGTCAGTCAGATAGGGGCTCCGGATTGGCAACCCGGGATAAGACCTCAAATGTCGTCCACATTTCAAAGACCATTTGCAATAGGGGAAGATACATTAGATTTCTCTTGTTTAGATAGTGGTAGAATTGAACAAGTGGAATGTTACAATAAGGAAACTCAAGTAAAAACTGTAACTGATTTAATTGATCTTGGGCAGGATAATGTGAGTAGTACACCTTTGAATGTTAATCGTGAAAGTAATGTATTAGGAAATATGCCATGTGTATTTGGAGGAAATGCATTGCAAAAGGTGTCAAATAAAATAGCTCGAGTCATGACACACTGAATAATATGATAATACATCTTCCACTAATGCATAATCTAAACGCCAGATCAATTTTTGAATTTCTTTTTAAATTACAACAAATCATTGACTTGGATCTATTTCCACTGCGTAATATACTGATTGCAGTAACGCCGAAAGTTAATAATCAATTGATAGAAATTTGGTTACAATTCATTAATGAAGGAAAAACGTGGAGTAACATGGTTGAATACATGTTAGATAGATATGTAACATCATTAGGTGGGAATGAATTGCTCCAAGAATTTGTGCTTTGTAAACAAAAGGAAGATGAGGATGCACTTCAATTTTTGAAGGACAGGAAATGTGCTGCCCAACTGTTACGTGTCAATTGGAGTGAACCGGAATTTGTTAGATTATTAGTAGACAGATTGGTTCCTAACGTTAGTGAAAAATTCTGGTTTACTGAAATTCCAGATTCACTGAGTAAACTTAAGTTAACATTAGAAAAGATGCAATGGCATCAGTATGTGAAACGTGATTTTTATGGACAAGAAAAACAGAAGGAAGTCCAAAATGTTCAGTTTCCCAGTAAAGTGTCATTTCGCACTACACCAGTTTCGTCAAGATTTAATGAACCAAGGAAAGAAAATGTTTGGCGTAATTACGATCAAACTTTGAATTCAGCTTTACCAGTAGTGAAAAGAACTGATGGCAATAATCAAGATGTAATTGCAGTATTTGCTGATAGTGAAATCAATAATAAGCGTGTCAGTGCATGTTTAGATACGGGAAGTACTTACAATTTGATTAACAAACGTTTGTATAATGAACTGCGACAAGGTTGTAATGTAAAAGATAGATTTCAAGAAGTGACAATAACGTTCGGTGCAGGACGTAGCTTGAAATTGAACAAAGTAGTTGACTTGAGTTTGAAACTGTATAACATGTCATGGCCCATTAGTGCATTTGTGTGTGAAGACTTACCTATTGACTTTATAGTTCAGTTCATTAAGGATAGACAATTTCTATTAAATTTTCATGACAAAACTATTACATTTCCGTATTCTCGTGAAAAGGTGCAAATGAAGTGGATTTCGGACAGTGTTATTAATACGAGCCATTCATTTCAGGAAACACGTAAATGTAAAGGAACTAATGCTTGTGATGTTTGAAGTTCAAGGTCACGTTGGCAATCTTAGAACTCCGCAAAGCTGGTCTGGTGGCAGAAACAGAGTTTCGCAAGGAAGTAACATCCGAAGGCAACCTTGGCGTTCCAGAGCAACAGCTGGTAGCTACAACATGATTGCGGCAGAAGATACGTGGATTCCTGATAATCCGTCTGTCTGTCTACATGAACGAGAACAGCAACAATGTCCAGGAACATCGCATGAATACATGGAAAAACTAGGTCTGTCTGTCTACATGAACGAGAACAGCAACAATGTCCAGGAACATCGCATGAATACATGGAAGAACTAGGTGTCTGTCTACATGAACGAGAACAGCAACAATGTCCAGGAACATCGCATGAATACATGGAAGAACTAGGTCTGTCTGTCTACATGAACGAGAACAGCAACAATGTCCAGGAACATCGCATGAATACACGGAAGAACTAGGTATGTTATTAAATTCATATCCTGAAGTATTTTCTGATAAAGTTGGTGTATTTAATGAATTTGAATACACGATTCATCTGAAAGACAAAATACCAGTGCGCGAACAACCTTATGTACAGTCACGCGAAAAACAAAAGGAAGTGAACGATTGTGTGAAAACTTTTAGATCTTGATCTTATTGAGAAATCGTAATCTGCTTATTCAGCTCCATGTTTCGTCATACGAGGGAAGAATAATAGTAAAAGGCTTGTTGTTAATTACCAAAAACTAATTGAAAAGGTAATTTTTGATGGTTTCCCAGCAAATTTAATGCAAGAGTCGTTAAGTAACCTTAGCAAAGGGTCAGTATTTTCGGCTATAGATGTTAGAAAAACGTATCATCAGGTACGATTAAGTGAAGCTTCTAGAGATTGTACTTCATTCTCAACATCAACAGCAAGTTATAGATTTAAATCCATACCCTTTGGAATCTCAATTGGGAGTGCTTGTCTAGCACGCATGATGCAAATAATGTTGGGAGATTTACGGGGTAAAATTGTTGAATATTTTTGCGATGATATAGTTAGTCATTGTTTCAAAAAATGAAAATGAACATCTTGAACACATACGTATTGTGTTAGATAGACTCAAAAAATATGGTGTTACTATTTCCAAATCCAAAAGTAAATTTATGTTTAAAGAAATAAAATTTATTGGTTATGTAATTAAAGACGAAGCAAATGAACATTGATTCTGAAAGAATCAAAGCGATTCAATGTCTTCCTCGACCTAAAAATCGTAGATCATTAATGCGAATTTTAGGCGTACTTAATTATTATAATTCATTTATCCCAGAATATGCTCTAATAATAGGACCATTAAATGAACTTAGAAGCCCGAAGAATAAATTTCGTTGGACTGAATTTCATGAAAATGCCTTCATAGAAATAAAAGGTAAATTTCTTGAGCATGTATTCCTAGCTCTCCCTGATTTTTCAAAAAAAAATCGTTCTTGAATGTGACCGTTCATTGAAGGCCTATGGTGCTTGTCTAATAAAAGAAGATGATTCAGGTAAACTAAAGCCAGTATATTTCTTTTCAAGGAGATTAAAGGAGACAGAACGTAATAAAACAATATATGAACTAGAATTAACCAGTCTAGTTCAAGCATTAGAGAAGTTCAAATATTTTTTGCAATGTAAATGATTTACCATTAGAGTAGATAATATGGCCTTATTTCACATGTTGAAGAGAGCGAAGAAATATAGTAAATTTGCAAGGTGGGTTGAATTTATTTCTTCATTTAGTTTCGATTTACATCATATTCCATCATCTAGTAATGTAATCGCAGATTTTCTTTCAAGAATGTATGATCATTCTCAGTACGATACCGATGATTTAGATAAATCTGAAATTGATTCAGTTTGTTTAAATTTATGGGGTTTTCCTACATTGTTAAATTCCATTTTGTCTAAGCAAGATAAAGATGATGAGATAAATGTCATAAAGAACAAAATCAAGGCCAATGAACAAGTTCCTAATTATTGTGTGCGTAATGGAATTGCATACAAGAAAACTAGAAATAAAAGACAGCCATTCAAGGTACTAGTCCCCAAACATTTAATTGAACCGTTAATTCAATATTATCACACCAATGCCATAGGTGGAGGACATTCAAATTGGTCCAAAACTTTGAAAAAACTTCAAAGAAATTTTACTTGGGAAAATATGGTCGATGTTGTAAAGGATAGAGTAACAAGCTATAAATTGTCAATTAGCTAAGGAAAGAAATAAAACTCCGATGGGTGTTTTGTCATCAGAAATCATTAAGCTTACCTTACAGAGAGTGAGTTGTGATATTTTGGGACCTTTGCCAAATTCAAATGGTTTCAAGTATGTATTAGTAGTAGTAGATAATGCTAGTATATATGTTTGGTATCAAGCATTACGACAAGTTTCGTCGAAAATAATAATTCAACATTTGCAAAGATATTGTTCAAATTTTGGATATTTTTCTCAATTTTGTTCACATAACGCTAGTTATTATACTTCTGAGTTATTCAGTGAAGTTCTGTATGGTATTGGTTGCAAACATATTACAATTAGTCCATGTAATCCAAAAGCAAACTTGTGTGAAAGAATGATTAGAAATCTGAAACAAGCTCTAAGATGTTTTTGTTCCACCAACCAATCGACGTGGTCAAAATATTTGTATTATTTACCGTATTGTTTCAATAATACTAATCATCAATCAATAGATTGTAGCCCTGCAGAACTCTTCTTAGGACGGAAACTTTTTGATCCATTGTTGCAAAATTGGCAATTGACTGATAATGACATGTCAGATTTTACCCAAGGTAATCAAATAAAATGGTCTCGTGCATTAGAAAAAATGAAAAGTGAGTGGCATAAACGTGAAAGAAATTACAAGAAAAAATACAGTAATGTGACTTATGAAATCAATGATAAAGTAGTTGTAAGGACTCATCCTAAAGCATCATTGCTGGATGGTATTACAAGGTCATTAAGTATGCTGTATGAGGGTCCATAAGTAATCAAGAAGTTTTTAACCCCAGTTTCTGTATTGTTAGAGAAGGTTGAAAATCCATCTATTGAAAAACGTTGTCATATTGATCAGATAAAACTGTATAGAGTAGCCAGGAAGTGAGTCAGTTTAAACAATGGTGTGATTTCATGTTCATAATCATCATATATATATTCTTGAATATGTGTTGTAAAATGTGAGTTGAGATACTGTTGTTTGTTTTGTATTGACAGGTATTCCTCAATGGTACAGAAATGTCGACAATCAACATCTAATGAAAAAAGAATTCTAAGGAAATTGAAGGATATTTGTGAGAAGCAACTACAGTATCTAACTGTGTTATTTTGTTTATTGTAAGTGATCAATATTGTTGTATATATGTGTTAAAATCCTCCACAGGTAATGTTCAAGTATTGGTGGAGGGCAGTTTATAGCCTGTGTAAGATTTTGGTTTCTCTCTCTCTGAATGAAGGAAAGGTATGGTTAAGGTAAAAGCCAATCGATGGCACTGATCACAGGTTACGTCATTCAGTTTGCCGGTTGGATGTAAGAATCCTGAACCGACACACTCCACTTCCAACTGGCACACGTTCAAAATCACAATCCAACAGGGCACTCGACGTGACGGGAGAGGTCAACAGGGGACTTAGACGAACGTAGTGGTGATAGTTTAATTTCATTTCTTTCGTAGAGAATTAGTTTAATAGTATTTTATTTAATTTTGTAGAGTTGTTCGTAGTATTATATTAATTTGGTTGTTGATCTTTACCGAGTGATCGTCATTACAGACAAGTAGAAGAAGGGGGAAATTTAAAAAAGAAATATTCTCTTAGGTAATCAGGTAAACATGGATGAATAATGATACCAATTAGTCAGCAAAAGGAGAGAAAGTCAATTAGTTAAGGATGACTATTGAAAATTATCTTGATTTATATATTAATGTTATCGTTGAGGTCATACTTATTAATGACAGTTTATGTATATATAATATTATTGTTCTAATACTAAATTGAAGTTTTGTTAAACTGTCATCCAATCCTATCCAGTGAACTTTATGTTCTAGTAATTAAACTACTCCTTTACCGGCCTGGGGCATTTCAGTGTACAGTTAATGAGATAGTGAAGTATAAATTAGATGTAGTAGCTGTCCAGGAAGTTAGGTGGCCAGGAGAAGGGAATTGTAAAACTAAAAATTATACTTTTTTCTATGGTGGTACTGAAAATCATAATTTTGGAACAGGCTTTTTCATAAATAATAGAATTATCTCGGCTCTTAAAACAATAGAATTTATTAATGATAGGATATCATATGCAGTTTTACAGGGTAGGTGGTGTAAAATTATTTTAATAAACATAAATGCACCAACGGAAGATAAAGATGATAATACTAAAGATGATTTTTATACAGAGTTAGAACAGGTCTTTGATAAATTTTCTCAGTATGATATGAAAATTCTGTTAGGTGACTGTAATGCACAGATTGGCAAAGAGGAGACATTTAAACCCACGATTGGTAAAGAAAGTCTTCATGAATTAAGTAATGATAATGGTATAAGATTGATTACTTTTGCAACCTCAAAGAATTTAATTGTGAAAAGTACCACTTTTAAACATAAAGATATCCATAAATATACCTGGTCTTCTCCAGATGGTAAAACTCATAATCAGATAGACCATATTCTCATTGATAAGAGAAGGCATACTAGTATAATTGACGTTCGTACACATAGAGGTGCTGACTGTGCCAGTGACCATTATTTAGTAATTGCTAAATTAAGAGAAAGACTCTCAGTGATAAATCATAAGCAACAAAATCTAAAAGTTATAAAATTTGATACAGGAAAGTTTGCTGATGAAAGAATTAAGAAAGATTACCAAATTAAACTGTCAAATAGATTTGAGGTTTTCCAGGATTTAAATGATGATGAAAATATAAATGAAACAGACGTAAATAAGAATTGGGAGCACATACGTAATGCAATAGAATCAGCAGCTAAAGAAACTATAGGATACCATAAACCAAGAAAAAGTAAGCCATGGTTTGATAATGAATGTCATAATCTAATAGAAATAAGAAATCAGGCTAGACTTAGGTGGTTAAATAACTCGGATGATACAAATCTAAGCAATTATAATACAATAAAGCGAGAAGTTAACCGCATGGGAAATTCCTTAGAGCAGTGGCGTTGTGCGATCGGTGCTTGGAATGCATCGGCCAGGAAGTTGCCAGTGACAAAAGTGGAAGCAAAAACTGTTCTCAATCTAAGCGGCTTGTTCTTCCTGGGATTGGTGATCATAATGACATTGATTATTTCGGGTGTGGAACAGAATCCCGGTCCATACACTACTGACGATATTATCCAAAAGTTGCAATCGATTGACGGAAAACTTGACAATATGGCTCGAACAACATCAAACGTCCAAGATGACGTAAGGTCGTTAACAATGGAACTGCGAGAATTAAAGGTAGAAAACGCCATGTTAAAGGAAAAACTTCAGTTTTGTGAGTACAAATTAGACGATCTCGAAAACCGATCGAGGAGAGATAATTTGATATTTAGAGGGTTCAACGAAATGCAAGGTGAAACGTGGGAATGCTCGGAACGTCTAGTGCGGGATGCTTTGTGGGACCTATTGGAAATAGACACCGGTGATTTCGATATAGATAGAGCTCACAGGCTAGGGACTGGGTCTAAGAGACCAATAATAGTTAAATTTTCTAACTATAAACTCAAGCAGTCGATTCTTGCAAGGGCTCGCTTATTTAGAGGAACAGGAATTAGTGTGCATGAGGATTTTTCAAGGGGCGTGCGCGAAACCCGGAGGGAATTGGCAAACTATTTGCAACAGGCAAGAGAACAGAACCTATATGCAGTCATGAGGTTTGATAAGTTGGTGATAGAAGGCAGATCGTACACTTTAAGTTATTTGAGTGAAAATGGACTTCCTTGTGCAGCGTGTGACGTAATAAGTGAAAGTGTTGCCAATTCTCAAACTTCAAATCATTTAGTTAACGACAAGTGTGTCGTCTCTCCTAGTGCCGGTCGAGAAACTGAACATCTCCGCACCCAGCCCCTTCACCCCGTTGAATCACCTACAGAACCAGCACCATCATCGTCACAGAACTTTGCTGATCAGCATCCACCCCCTTCCCCCCAAAAAGCTCAAACCAAGAATAGGAAATCATACAGTGAAGCAACAAGGAAACTAGACGCACCACAATCAGCGATGCAGAACGGCGCCCGCAGGTATGCAGCAGGAATCGAGGACAGAAGAGAGTTCAATCCTCCCCCTCCCTCGACGAGTCACAATAACTTACCCCCGAGGCACAATAGAAGATTTCCCTCCACCTACCAGGCTAGAGGTCAGCAAACCCGGTGACAAAAGAGATCTCACCAAAAATAACGGCCAAGTAAGTACAGGCAACTCCAAATGTATTTCAGAAGAACTTGACACTTCGTTGTTTCAATTATGTTACCAAAATGTTAGGGGTCTCCGAACCAAAACAAGAGAATTTTACACGAATGTCCTTTGTAATAACTTTAGTGCAATAATGATAACTGAAAGTTGGTTAGCAGATTCCCACGAGAATAGTGAACTTTTCGATGAAAGATATGTTGTATATAGGGGGGACCGAAGCAAAAAAGTGTCTGGTAAAACAATGGGTGGTGGTGTAATCATTGCAGTGAAATCAAACGTCAAGAGTGCATTAATAGATTCGCCGTGTTTACATCCGAATATAGACTGCATTTTGATTAAACTATGGTTAAATGGATTAGGAACTGTATATATTTGCGTTGTGTACATTGCACCTGGTAGTAACAAAGACACATACACTTTATTCTTTAGGTTCATAGAAAAGCACTGTCAACCTGGTGACGCTAAACTCCTGATAGGTGGGGACTTTAATCTGACAGATATAACTGGTAGCAATTACAATCTAACTAGTTCATCAGCAACAACGTATTTCGATTTAAACAACTTTATTAATGTATATCAACTAAAAAGCTTGAACGACATTAAAAATAGCAATGGGAAAACACTCGATTTGTTTTTGATAAATGGGCAGGGAATAACAGTAACACGAAACACACAGCCACTAGTTCCTGAAGACACACACCATCCCTCGCTGCTAGTAGATATTAATTATGTCAAAGAAACCCGCGACAAAACTCGTAATAAGCTACAGTACAACTTTAGTAAAGCCGACTTTCCATCAATCTATCTCAAGCTACTTAACACGAACTGGGATGTATTCAAAACAAAGAATGACGTTGATCAAGCTACAGACGTGTTTTATGAAATTATATATAAAATATTCGATGAATGTATCCCCTTAAAGAAAAGCCGCAAAAGACAATACCCGTGTTGGTTTACGAGCAGCATTATTAAAAATATAAATAGGAAACATTATCACCACAAGAAGTGGAAAAAACAGGCGGGAGACTTTCGATACCACTACAATAAATTTAGCGAATTTCGAACAATAGTGAGGAAAGAAATTATTGATGCATACAACAGTTATGTTGCCAATTCGGAAATAAATATTGCAAAAGATAGCACCCAGTTTTGGTCGTTTGTTACAAATAAACGCAGGAAAAGTAACAAAGATCCTGTACTTTTCAAAGATAAAGTGTTGTCAGACCGACTATCAGTAGTCGAAGCTTTTGCACAGCATTTTCAGTCGGTGTATAAAAAAGATCCCCCTAGATATGACATGAAAGTATTGCCTAACCATAAACAATATGAAACTTTGGATAATCTTAATATTACAGAGATACAAATTGAAGACGTAGAAAAAGCAATTAAAAAATTAAAACCTAAGAAATCAGCCGGACCGGACAAGATACCGCCCTATGTAGTTAAAGGTTGCAGTAATATATTGAAATACCCGTTATATCTCATTTTCAATTTAATTCTTGCAAAACACAAATTTCCTGAAAAATGGAAAGCCACGGCAATTTGTCCACTTCCCAAAAGCAATAACACTAATGACGTACAAAACTACCGACCAATAAGTATATTATCAGCCCCAGCAAAAATATTCGAAAAAATCATGCACCGTTACATATTTACCCACGTAAAACCTGTAATATCATCGTTTCAGCATGGCTTTGTACCACGTAGATCGGTGTTGACCAATCTCTCCGATATTACCAATTTTATTAGTTCAACATTGGACGAAGGAGGTCAGGTTGACGTAATATATACCGACTTTTGCAAAGCGTTCGACCTGGTTAACCACGATATTCTATTAAGTAAATTAGCATGCTTCAATATTTCTGAACCACTGCGTCAACTGTTCGCTTCCTATTTGCAGAACCGTAAGCAGTACGTAACGTATAAAGGCCACACATCCGACGAGATAAGAGTCACCTCAGGAGTACCTCAGGGGTCTAACCTTGGGCCACTTCTTTTCACATTACTTATTAACGATTTGCCGGATTCATTTGAAAACTCACACAAATTGCTGTTTGCAGATGACCTGAAATTTTACAGGAAAGCGGTGGCTCAGTCGGTAACGCGTCTGACTACCATGCTAAAGGTCCCGGGTTCGATCCCCGGCCGGTTCAAATCCGGGAACTTTTCTAACGGTGGAAGCGGCCCAGCGTCGAATAACATGGGTACCTGGGGGAAACCCTGGGGGGTAAAGGCGGTCAGGGGCGTGATGCTGATCACATCACCCCCACTCACGACCGGATCAAGAAAGTGTGGGGCGTTACCCCCACACCCCCTATACGCCTTCATGGCGTGGTGCTATGCACAGGGGAACACTTTACCTTTATAAGCAAACAAGATGACAGTGTGCAACTTCAAAATGATGTTACAAAGTTAGAAACGTGGACAAAAATCAATGATTTAACACTAAATATCAGTAAATGTCATTATGTAATATATACTCGAAAGAAAAACCCAGTTGAATTTCAGTATCAAATATACAACAATACTCTAGCAAGAAATTTCACAGTCAAGGATTTAGGGGTTATTTTTGATTCAAATCTTACTTTTAATAAACATGTAGAACAAATAATTAGTGGAGCGTTCAAGAACCTTGGGTTTATTCTTAGAATGGGGAGGAATTTCAAGAGTATAGAGACACTAAAAGTTTTGTATTATTCATATGTAAGACCCAAACTCGAATATGCATCTGTTATATGGAATACAGACACAGCAAAGTACAGTGTAGCAATTGAAAGAGTCCAATCGAGATTTCTTAGATTTTTAAAATACAAATTTCAGAAAGTTTACCCCACATTTGAACACTACGACAACCTAATATATGAATGTCGGTTTACAAAACTGTGTCACAGAAGAAGGTTGCATGAAATAGTATTCTTGTGGAAATTGTTAAATCACGAAATAGATGCTGAACATCTACTCTGCCTGATTAATTTTCGAATCCCGTCGTCGAAAACTAGACTAAAGAATGAAGTTTTTCTTATAAAGAAGGCTAGATCCGAAATTAAAAAGAAATCTCCATTGTGGAGAATGTGCACCAGTTACAATAACTTGCTAATCAAGAATAACACCATTGACATCTTTTCTATGAACCTAAGAGACTTCAGTAAAGCCAGTATTAACACAATGGCCTAAGCTTAAACACATAAGTTCGTATTTAAATTGTGTGATAAAGTGTATATATAAAAAAATATTTTTAATATTTATATATATATATATATATAATTTCTATCTCTATATTACAGAAATATATGTAATTGTAATGACTATGTATCCTTCATATGGGCTCTGTAATTAGGTATGTACCTGTTGAGTTCAATAAATAAATAAATAAATAAATAAATAAATGTTTAGAAGTAAAAAAAGAGATTACTTGAAAAGCAAAATTAACAAAATTGAAACAAACAGCAAAAATAAAAATATCAGAGATTTATATAAAGGTGTAAATGAATTTAGAAAGGGGTGGCAACCTAAAGTAAACTTGATAAAAGATAAAGACGGTGATTTTCTAGCTGACCCAAGCGATATTCTAAATAGATGGAAGAACTACTTTAATGACCTTTTAAATGTCCATGTAGGAGATAAATCAGAAGTAAATGAAGTCCACACAGCAGAACCTTTAGTTCCAGAACCTAACTTGACTGAAGTTAAAGATGCTATTAAAAGGCTTAAGAATAACAAAGCACCTGGCATTGATTTAATACCAGCTGAGTTAATTAAATATGGTGGAAATTCATTAATATGTCAAATTCATAAATTAATTTGTTTAATATGGAATAAAGAAGAAATCCCTCAACAGTGGAAAGATTCCATAATTGTTCCTGTGTTTAAAAAAGGTGATAAAATGAACTGCAATAATTACCGTGGAATTTCTCTACTCTCAACAACAAACAAAATATTGTCTAACATTCTTTTAACAACATTAACCCCATATGCTAATGAAATTATAGGTGATTATCAATGTGGATTTAAACGTAACAGATCAACTACAGATCAAATTTTTCACATCAGACAGACACTTGAAAAAAAGTGGGAATATAATCAAAATGTCCATCAGCTATTCATTGATTTCAAAAAAGCATATGATTCGGTCAAAAGAGATAAATTATATAATATATTAGTAGAGTTTGGAATACCTAAGAAGCTTGTTAGTATGATAAAAATATGCACCAGTGAAACAGAAAGTAAAATTCGTGTGGGTAATAATATGTCTGACAAATTTATAATTCATGATGGGTTAAAACAAGGAGATGCATTATCTCCATTGCTCTTTAATTTTGCCTTAGAATATGCTGTTCGGAAGGTAAAAGAAACTAAAGAAGGACTAAAATTAAATGGTGTGACTCAGTTGTTAGCATATGCAGATGATGTAGACTTACTGGGGGATGATATAAATACGATTAAGAATAATGCTAAAATATTTTTCAAAACTGCTAAAGAGATAGGTTTGGAAGTTAACAAAGAGAAAACTAAATATATGCTTACAGGCCGAAACCAAGTGTTAGGTAATAATCAAAATCTAATTATTGATAACAACTCGTTTGAACCAGTTTCCAAATTCAAATACTTAGGAGTAATATTAACAAATGAAAATTATATTAAAGAGGAAATAAAAAGTAGGCTTAATTCAGGAAATGCATGTTACTTCTCTCTTCATAAACTTTTGTCTTCTCGTTTAATATCTAAGAAACTAAAAGTTAAAATATACAAAACAGTAATTTTGCCTGTAGTATTATACGGGTGTGAAACTTGGTCCCTTACATTAAAAGAGGAACATAAATTGAGAGTATTTGAAAATAAGATTCTTAGGAAAATATTTGGACCTAAAAGGGATGAGGAGACAGGTGAGTGGAGAAGGTTACATAATTTAGAACTACATAATTTGTATTCATGTCCAGATATTATTAGAATAATTAAATCAAGAAGACTTAGGTGGGCAGGCCATGTGGCACGAATGGGAGAGGAAAGAGGAGTTTACAGGATTCTTGTTGGGAAACCTGATGGTAAGAGACCTGTAGGAAGGCCAAGACGAAGATGGAGGGACAACGTTGAGATGGACCTAAAGGAAATCGGTAGGGATGGAAAAGAGTATATAGATCTTGCTCAAGATAGGGACAGATGGAAGGCCTGTGTTGCTGCAGCCATGAACCTTCGGGTTTAAGAAGGCTAGAGAGTTAGTTAGTTAATTAAACTACTTGATGTATGGTGTACCACGTACCTATGGGGGTGCAGTATGTAGGTTCATAGCTATTTTTCATCGGTCAATCGGAAGGGTATATTTAATCCCAATTAAAACAAATAATCTTAATTCCGAACCAGAGCAAGAAAGAAAGAGCCATACTACAAACACTTCGCACCTTCCTTGACTCCCTCGATGTACGTTTCAGTAAATGTGGCGAATGCATTAGGCAAGCTGACAAGATCTCAGGTCGGACTTCCATATAATTCTAAATCGACTTCCATGAGGAATTCCTTAAGTGGTGAATGATTCGTATACTACCTCAACAGCAACATACAGAATTTTTGTAAAGTGCTGAAGATGTTTTATTTTTATGTTTTTCTCCTTGACAAGTTGTTCATGTGATAGTGTTCTCTAAGATGTCGCATGTAAAAACTAAATTGCGGCAACATGAGATACCCTTGCCGCGCAGGTTTGTGAACTAGCGGAGGTGTTTGAAACACTTGTAGCAAGTGAAAGAAGACTAACTTCGTATATGATGTTTTCGTAAGACTGTAGGAGTTCATTTGGTTGAAACAAAGTGTTTACGCCATCCGATATTTATATATATATATATATATGATTTGGTTGATTTGTTGTTTTACGTCCACTTTATGCACAGTAAGGCTAATTGGGACTGGACCTACAGTTTAAAGTGGCATATATATATATATATATATATATATATATATATATATATATATATATATATATATATATATCAGGTACGTATCTAGAAATATACCGAACAAAGGGTTTGATAATAATAATAATAATGTTTACATCAGAATAATTATAATTATATTATAATACTTATAATTAATCATAGTATTAATTAAAATATTCAAATTAATTATTGTATTTTTACTACATGAATATGTAAAAAGACGGTATAAGGCTAATGATATAACGCTCACTCTAATAACGACGATTTTTATTATTATTATTATTATTATTATTATTATTATTATTATTATCTAGCTTTTTGCAAAAAGAACTGCCTGGCAAGGAAATTAATGTCAAATAGATAAAGAATGGAATATTTATTGAATATCAAAAAAGGTGTTAGATTCAGTTGACGAAAAGTAAAGTTCCTGGTAAAAGATCTTATTTGTTACTGTCATTCAGTCCTATGATCCCAATATAATGCTTGTCTTCCAATTAGTTCGACTGAAATAAATAACCCTCGATTATACCACAATATAATTTAACATTATTATTTAACATTTTTTTTTAATTTTAGTTTTATTATTTTCATTATTTAATTTTAATTTTATTATTTCAATATTTAATTTTAGTACTTGGTAGTCTTTGGGGGGGGGGGTTCGGACCGCCCAAATACGTCCTTGATTATATATATATATATATATATATATATATATATATATATATATATATATATTGCTCCTTTAATTTGCAATCGTGTATGTAGTGAAAGATTTAGTTTAAGAGGAGCGTAAAAATTGTATAGATTCGGCTTTTCTTTACTAAGTAAATATTAGTTCCATTTCTACATTGGGGGTATATGACACATATTAAACAGCGACATGGAATGAGGTTTTTCCTTCGCTCCAACTGAACTTCTATCAAGACTTTTGTAACTCCTAATCAGAGGGTCTGAGCACGCCTATGCTGGGGAGGTAAGAGCGGTTGGGGCGACGCAGCTAATATAACAATATCACGTGACATGCAAAATGTATACTCATGGCAAAAGTTGATCCATCACTGTCATACTATAATGTCGTCAAGAAATTAATAATATTCAAGATTGTCTATTTATAACATGTCCATTTCGGGTGATTGTAAACATCTATTGTGCAACGTTCCTGCCTGCACGCTAAACACTACACCAGTAGGCGATGCAAAAGTGTACCCATTTACGCTAGCTTGTAACCAGCCGTAGACATGTACTCAAAGTTTCTCAGGGCTTGCAGGGTTAAGCAAAGAAAGGGAGGACAGGTGGGTGCCTGGTGGGTCCGGTTTGAACTTACTCGCGTGTAATGCGATGAACGATAAAAGGAAACGATCCCCAGAAACTCTAGAGGATCCCAGGAAGAGAAAAAACTTAGTGAGGAGTGACGGCTCCCAGACCCCCCTTCCCCAAGTGTTGGTGCTCCTGCTGGTCAAGATACAATGAATATTGCAGTGGATAATATCCCAGATACAGCTGATATCCAACTGGACTTGTTTATCAAGCTATCCCTCGAATTAAATACCATTATAGCTAAAGATAGAAACATCCCTCCTGAAAATAAATCAACAATCCTCGAAATAGTAGCCAAAATGGGTCAGGTTCATCAAGAGACGGTGGCTGAAAACAAATCATTAAAAACCGCCTGTCACTTACTTCAAAGTGCAGCGAAGATAGAAGGCAACGCTAAACCATCATACGAACAAACAGCGGCGTCACCAGCTATCGTGCAAACAGGAAGGGCAGCTCAAATTCAAAAAACTGTTCAAAATTTGAAATAAACTGTCTTCATTTCAGATGAGAACAGACATAAGATGCAAACGTGATAAATCCCATCAGAGACGGGATAAGGATTAAACAAATGTGACAAACAAACAAAATGCTGATTGTGGAGACAGATACAAAAGATGCGGACAAAATAATTAACCATGGGGAACTAGCCAAACATAAAATCAGGGCAGAGCTCCCTGCACAAAAGGAAGAAACTGATCTGTACGAGGATATATATTTATTAAACTTAGAAGACAAGATGTCCTGGGAGGAATTCATTAAAAAGTTTCACTTGAAGTTCAAGACTGGTCCACGAAATAGGGCAACCTGCCACTGTGTTTTCGAGGAGGCTCCAGATTTAAGAAAAAATCCTTTTCAAAAATGAAAAAGTCTTCGTCGCATTCCTGTCCTTATCCATTAAAGATTACATTGTCGTCCCAAAGTGTAATAAATGTTGCGACTATGGACATTTGAGCCGGTTTTGTAAAGGAAAGGAAATCTGCGCCCATTGTGGCCTGGAAAGCCATTCTAAGGAGGAGCAGTGTCCTAAAAAAGATGGTCCAAAAATATGCATTCCTTGCATGAAAAGAAAAAATAATGTAGAAGTGCATCACACATATCTTTGCCGTTCCGCACATACCAATTTTCGTTTAGTCTCACTCTCTCTTAGCATCACGTGTTCTACGCTGCTCGCCAACCTTCGCCATTGTTGCCATATTGTCATTCCATTCCTGGACACAGTCGCGCAAACATAATTGAAAACAATTGAATAGCGCTCCAGCTCGCGGTTCACACCTTTCGGCAGGGACGGTAATGTGGCAATATACCATGACGAAGTGGTTGCTTCTTTTATGCAGTGCATGTTCATTGGCTAGCTAGTAACTAGTGTTGCCAACAGTAATAATGAATCACTATTTCTGTCACTGAAGGAGAAAGGCAGTTAAAGTGATGTTAAGTTTTGTTGGATTCTAAGCGCCATATTTCTATTTCATACTAAGTATTTGACCGGTTTGACGTTGTGTGCGTTAATTGCGTGTGCGTATGTGAAAGTGTGTGTTTGTTAATGAACGTTAAATTCCATAATGCCTCCAGTTCCGTCAAACTTGAAATCAAAAACCTTGCATATCCAAACTGGGAAAATTCACACATTGTTCATATTTCATAATTTTGGAATTGTTCAAAAGAAATAAATTATGTGGCTCCATGAGCATTTCAACTCTTAGCTCCGGCACGTGTTCTTGTAGAAATTGAATTGAGGAGGCTGTCATTTTTGCTGCTTAATGCCATGCATATTGTTTCCTGAGTTAAAATTGCCATGCTTTGCTTTCATAGCAAAAAAAAAAAAAAAAAAAAGACGCGCAGCTTATCTTCTAGTGGCAATATATGTATTCTTGTGGAAGCCGGCATCGTTTGTAAATGTACAACAAAGGCAACCGACTGTCGCCGATCACAGAGGGGCAATAATACTGCCTCTCTGTGATCGGGCGCCGACTTGTCAAAATTATTGGGGGGTCTGATCACTGAAATAAATGAATGAATGACTCACTCCCTCCCTTTTTTAAAAAAATAAAAATTACGTCTTCGTATAGCAGTTTTTAAGCAGCTACTATATTCCTCATGCAAATGAAATGTAACATGAAAAGCGTGTGTCTGCTCATTTGTTTGTTAGATAACAATTAACATTTTTATTTAAAAGTAGGCTATTTATTTACATTAACAGGAAAACATAACAGTTTTATGCAGGCCTCGGTAGCCGAGCGTGTTGAGTGGTCGGCTCAATTCGCTTTGATCCGGAGGTGTCGGGTTCGAGTCCCGGCGAGGGCATGTGTGTGTTTTAATGTCCGCAACAGACTTGTAAAGAAAGGGCATGTGACGGGTGCAAAGAACCTTAGTGTTGACGTACCCATAAAAGTAGCGAATATTTAAGAGTTTTATTTCATTATTTACATAAATGCTAACACAAATCGTAGGCAAATAGTTTTACTTTTTTGTTCTTGCTACAATATTTTACTTTTTAAATTTAATTTTGTAATAATAAATAAACACATAGCTCGCCGTGCTTTAGCAATAATGCCTTTCATCATAGCTGTTCCAGCTTTCGCAATACAGACTTTTCATAAGCTTTCCTTGCGTACTTTACTGCAAGCCAGTGTTAAATAAACTTAAAGACTTTAGAATTATTTTCCCCTATTCTTTGGATTAGAGGAAGAGGTTAACTAAATATCGTACATATAAATATTGCCTGAAAGTCGTGTTTACGACCTCAAATTGTTCAGAATTCACTAAACAACATACTGGTATAATTGTCATATCACCTCGTTATTTTGAAACTCTTTTTAGTAAAAATGTTAACAATACTCATAATTATATACTTAGTATATAGTAATAACTCATGTGTTTTGCTGTCTCCGTTCATAGCCCCCGGCCAAAGTTGATGGTTTAGCGGTCTCAGCCCCCTAAATTTGATGGTCTAAAACATTTCAAATGTGTATTTAAAGTTAAGTTCATGTGGCATAATTCAGAGTAAACTTTACAAGAGAAGCAAAATAATACATTAGATCCTCTTAAGCAAAATTATTTGGGGGACTCAGCCCCCACATGATTGACACTGGTGTGGGCTCGAGCCCCCCCCCCCCCCAAGCCCCAAGCCCCATGGAGTCGGCCTATGATCATTTCTCAAAGCAGTGGTAGTGTCGGTCGTGTATTATCTGTCGTTGCAGTCCCGTACCAGTGTAGACTGGTTTTGGGAGTGAACAGTTAGAACGCCACCAGTACATTAATGCAATGGAAAATAATAAAGTGTTTATTTTGTTTGAAAGCACTCAAATAAGGAATCACTATGAAGAAGTCTTCTTTGCAGCATTTTTGGTAATTTTACGTATGTGTTAGTCCATATTTTGCGAATATTTAGACCATATGTATGTAGCTACATACAAAGCCACTTGTTAGTACATATTAATACTCCTAGTCCTGGTATAATGCATGACGTTTAAAACTCAACGTTAGACCTAAATTCTCTAATTTTCTTGTTGTACGCAACAGCTGTGCATCGGCGCACTCCAGCATTTTTTTTCTGCTCCATTAGCAACACTGCTTCTTGAGTTGTGTCGCGCATCGCACGGCAGAAACATCTGTGTTGGGCTTATAATGGCAAGGACTGCCCCACTTACAAGTTACAGTTACAAAGGTTAATAGAAAGGACAGATTATGGATTGTAAATCGACTGTGGATTTTAGAACGACAAAGAAAACCAAAAATAGGAAAACTCCTAGTCGTCTTCGCCGCGACGCGGCTAGAGCGGCAGCTTACAGGGAAAGGAAAATAAAGGAAATTAAGCTACTGCTAGCCAAAATTGAGAAGATATTAAGCAACAATTACTGTTTCATGCTTAACAACAATGCAGTCAAAATTAGATAAAGATAAATCAAAAGTATAAGCCTCGCAGGGCATTTCGCAAGCATTAATAATTATACATTACAGAATACGGCGATCACGCAGGATCGTTAAATGTGGTGACCACGCAGGGTCGTTATAATTGTTACAAAATTGTAATCATTTGTATGAATATAGTGTTATTTCACAATATACTGTAGATCTCATATTTGACAACCAGGATATAACTGTTTTATAGACTTGTATTATTTACGTGTACGTTTGAAAAATCTTCATGATTTCTTTTAATCCAATGATAAATTTGTGACCATAATCGCTTGTCAGTACTAATTTAAGTAATGTACATTATGTAAATTATGTGCTTTATTATTGCAGTCGGCAGGGTGTCTGACTGCCACTTGGGAGACCGGGTTCGATTCTCGGGGTGGGTGATCTAAAGTCGGAATTTTCCCTGCCTTTTAGCCCCATAAGGCGGCAGCGAGGCTCACCCAGCCTCAAATCAATGTGTACCTGGGATCAACCATGGAACGGGGGGGGGGGGGGAGGGAGATAGGCGGCCGGAGATTGGTGCTGATGACATCACCTCCAAAATGGCCGAGATCGAGAATGTGTGGGACCCTGTCACCACGTCCCCTAAACGTGCCTTCACGGCATGATGCTATATGCACGTACATTCTATTATTATTATTATTAACAACATTGTTATTAGTGTTTTATTGCCATTATTTAGGGAAAATTAGTTCACAAAAACATGCTTTGCGAGCGGAGCAAGTAAGGACATTTTAAATCTATTTTTGGAAGATGGTAAAGATCATTTTAATAATGACAAATATTTTCATTGTAATCTGTAGAAATTCTGTTATGGTCAAAATGAGCTACAAAATTGTAACTATATATATATTTTTCATTTTCTAGTGACTCGTAGAAACATAGAAGGCACGAGCGTAGCGAGCAAAAGCAAATTACCAAATTCTAGGTTAAAATTGATTATTTAGACCGACTTATTGGTGTAAATTTTTAATTCCATGGGGAAAATTTACCCTTTTTTGCTCTACCTGCGGATGCCCTTTGGGGAGGGGGTCGAGTGCGAGTATCTGTAATAGCGGATAAAAATCAGTAATCATTCATTCATACACAATTATATTTAAAGGCAGAAAATTGTAATGAAAAATGAAGAATTGCCTACCAGACTACGAAATACGCAAATATAAAACTACCACACACGTAGAGATTATATAAGAAATAGTAGATATCATATATGATTAAAACGATGAAGAGAAAGATAAAAATGCTTGTATAAAATTCGAAGCTTGTTCCTGTATGAGTTTGCTTTCGTTCAGTGACTGGTGCAAATCGACTGGTGCAAATCAAGTTGCACTTAGTCCTATGAACGAGACAGTCGATATTCGGCGTCAGTTTTCCATAAAACTAATTCCATCTAGAATTTCCTCTTTCGTGAGGCTACTCTTAGATTTTTTTATTAGTCCTACTTCTTACTTCATTGTTTTCCCCCTCTTGCCTGTTCTCCAGATAATTTATTTCAATCTAAGGTTAATGGTGCGATGCCCACTGACCCCACTGTGGTTGCGCCACTCATTCAATCATACTTTGCAATAAGCTGTGGATTTTATTCCGCCGAGTGTCATATTTTTATTCATATTATTCTTATAACTCCATTAAGCCTTGTTTCCATGATATGAAAAACTAAATATGCTGACCAAGGCAGTAATTTATTTTATTATAAAACATAAACTAACGTAACGTTTCAACCTTCTAGCAAGGTCTTCTTCAGACTCTGTATCAAGTACAAAAGTAACCAGATACAACAAGAAGGGTAATATATATACACAAACATTACTCCCTCCAGACTATTAGAAAGTTGTTAGGAACTTTCTAGCAGATGACTTTCACTTTCCAACTTTACTTTCACCTAAAAGGCTAAACACAATTGCTTCCATATAGAATGTGTTGGACTTTTTAATCTCACGCTCTTTTCCTTCATTTTTCTTCTTCTCCTCTCCTCTTTTTCTCTTGTCCTTTCCACTCTTTCAAACATCTTCTTCCATTCTTTGTTTAACTTCAGTCCCCCATTCCAGTTCATTGTGTCTTCTTCGCCTTTCTTCTCTATTTCCTTGGCTTCCTTCCATTTTCTCACTAGCATTCTCTAGGAAGGGAGAAGAGAATGCTAGTGAGAAAATGGAAGGAAGCCAAGGAAATAGAGAAGAAAGGCGAAGAAGACACAATGAACTGGAATGGGGGACTGAAGTTAAACAAAGAATGGAAGAAGATGTTGGAAAGAGTGGAAAGGACAAGAGAAAAAGAGGAGAGGAGAAGGAAGAAAAATGAAGGGAAAAGAGCGTGAGATTAAAAAGTCCAACCACATTCTATATGGAAGCAATTGTGTTTAGCCTTTTAGGTGAAAGTAAAGTTGGAAAGTGAAAGTCATCTGCTAGAAAGTTCCTAACAACTTTCTAAATAGTCTGGAGGGAGTAATGTTTGTGTATATATATTACCCTTCTTGTTGTATCTGGTTACTTTTGTACTTGATACAGAGTCTGAAGAAGACCTTGCTAGAAGGTTGAAACGTTACGTTAGTTTATGTTTTATAATAAAATAAATTACTGCCTTGGTCAGCATATTTAGTTTTTCATATTATTCTTGTTCTTTCACTAAAAAAATAATTTGTAGGAAATGATTGAGTAGGTCAGAATTTGCAAATGCAAGTAATTACATTCGAGAATATTACTTATTCTCATGGTCACGACATTTGCGCACATTTTGAAGAGCATGTCAGGCAACTCAGTGAAAGGAAAAGGTCCAATAAAAATTCTGTAATTCACAATGCAACGTATGCTTTAATGCACGCGCCCAGCATCGCGGGTGCTGCCGGATCTCTGCTTATAATTGAAGTAATATACAACATTAAACCACATCGTTTGTGAAGTCAATAGTTAGTTTACACATTTAAAATGAAATCCGTTTTGTTACACCTTAGGTCAAGCATTGTTGGAGCAACACGGGAGTCGGCTTTCTTGCTTCTTTTCCGACCGCGGCAAACAAAAATGTCAGACGCAGCGGCAACCATGCCAGCGTAAGCTCCGCCTGCCTGGGGACAGAAATTCTCCCGAGTTAGCACCCAATGTGGAAGAGCCTCGCGGAAACTGCTCCTCATGCTCTTAAAGACAAACAGCAGAAATCATGATGCAATACTGAAAGCGGCAAGTATCTTTCCAAATGTCAATAATGTTAGTGAATGTATCACTTCATAGCCCAAATTCAGAAGTCCATGTATCGCATCGGTGGTTCAGTGGTAGAATGCTCGCCTGCCACGCGGGCGGCCCGGGTTCGATTCCCGGCCGATGCAATGTATTTTTTTTGTTTGCTTTTCATCACCTTTTTGTTCAATTGTAGTCGGAAGCAACGAAAGTTGAAATCTCCAAAAATTATTTATGGTTATGCAATAGGAAGTAAAGTTGATATCAATTTCACTAATTCCATATATTCTTACAACCATGAATTTACAAGATAGATATATAAAATTGTACATAAATCATCACCGAATGGAAATTGCGGAGCTACGAGTGAGTAGCGTAACCCGGCCATAAAATCTCCTACAACGGCTGGGGGTTCGACATGCTGACCCCACGTCGCCTCATTACTGGTTGAAGAAGTCCACACCTCTAGGTAAGATTGTGGGAGGGAGACTGGCAGTCGGGAGATAGGCCAAGCCCCATACGGGCTGTAGAACCACGGGTTATAATACTGATAGAATTTTTAAATACATGCTACAATAATAACAAGGAAACCATTTAAAACATCTGAAACTGGTGGGGGAGCACGAGATTCGGGGGCGTAGTTCGCAAAAATTTTCCTTTCGGACTTAAAATATATTTTCAACGAAACATGTACTTTTTACCCCTACAACTGCAAACAGAAAATTCTAAATCTCTAGAAAAGTAGAAAGCAAATTACCAGATTAGAAGAAAACTTGTATTAGTTGAATAGTTCAAGTCGTTGATTACGTCGCCGAAGGGTAGACAACAGGCAAGAAAATGCGCTGTCAACGCTTTCACTCCCCTCCCCACTGCCGAAACTATGCTGCTACCGTGTGTTGTTAAGTTTCTTAGGTATAGATCTACCAACTTATTTGAAACCCTGGGCAGAAACAAGTGGCGCTAGTGTCGAATGTTTAGGAGGGGAGCTCGGGAACTCTGGGCAAGGGAAGGGATGGCAGAAACACGTGTTTTCCTCCTGTGTTGCCAAATCTAGAAGTGGGCGTGTGACGTGAAAGGTTTGCAAGTAAACAAATACGTTTCTAGACGTGGTAATTCAAATAACATAGCATAAGAGAGAGGAGGGAGGGGGACACTAAAGTTAAAAACGCCAGCTGTCTCGCAGAAGGATATCAACAATTTAAACACATAAGATTAATATTCTAAATTATGTAAACTATAAAAAAAATATATGTAAAAAAAAAAAGAAAAAAGCATGAATCCAAGTTTCATCAATGTAAACAACAGGCCTCCCTTCGTTGCGGAATCTGTTGATCGCACGAAGATATCTTGCTCTCCAAACCACAATGTTGCTTCGTTCAACCAGAGCTAAGCGAGAGTTTCTACATTTTTTAAAATTTAAAGCCTATTTGTTTCATAATTTTCCGTAATGTTTCTCGCCCCCCATGATAATTAATTTCTTCCTTAGCAATAGCTAAAAGTTTCAATATTGTAGGAACTTCTCTTTTCACTACGTACATTTCATGGACAATTTCTGGTCAGGGGTTTGCAAATCTTTTTTCTCTCTTTTCAGTTTTTTAAGCAATGACTCCGACCGTCCCGTTAGATATTTTGATTTGATTTGATTTAGTTTATTTTACTTCACGTTTTGTGCCTCTTGGCTAATTTGCGAAGATTGGGATGAGTGATGAAATTGATGAAAGGACATTCACAAACAACCAAGCCCGACCGGAATTCGAACCCGGGAACCTTGGCGTCGCAGCGCCCGTTAGATATACTGCTCTCTTTAGGGGTTGATCGCGAGGATAATTCCACCCTTCTCTTTTCTCTTCTTCACACTTCTCGATGATTCGTAGTAGCAAATTTCGCTCACTGCTGTGCACAACTTTCGATACTTTACACTTACTCAAAAACACGTCTACGCACATCAACAACACTCCTCGAATTCTTGAAGAGAGTAAAATTAGCAACACTGTGTCAGCGGAAGTGGGAAGGTCCTTGCCTGACCAGCGCCAGAGCAAACACCGGGGATGAAAGAAGGGGGTGGGGGAGGCTGGTTAGTTCGCATATTTTCCGAGGTTTCAGAAAGCTTGGTGGATCTATAGTTGTTATTGTTTATGAATTGAGAAAGGTTTTGAAGCAAACGTCTGGTGGTGTTGAATTTCGAAAAAGGAAAAAAGAAGAGGAAGAAAAGGCAAAGAAATATCCTAAGTTCCATTCCTTTGTTAAACCTGGCAGCAGTAGTGCTACAACTGAAATAATTTTAGATGTAATAAAACATTCCATCTATAATTTGGCTCTCAGGGGGACATCGAGAAGATGTAACGAAGTTCAAAGTACTTCTGGTAATTTTCTTAACATCAGCGACTTGGCGAGATATGCCCAACTTCTTAAAACTCATATTGAAAATTAGAAAACCGAGACAAAATACTTAGGTCCTACTATTCAACATGGACTTATTACACTGGCTTCAAAACAGGTGTTGAGTGGCATAATAGATTAAGTTCTAAAGGCACCATTGCACCCTTCCCTTATTTTATGTACAGCCCAAGATATTACTAAAATTGATGAAATGTCAGTTGTAACAAGGTGCGTCCATATTTAAGAAGCTGAAGAAAATATCCTGGTAGGGGAGAAAGTTTCAGACCAAATAACTGCAAGTGTAGTACATATAGGTGCAGTATAATATAAATGCAGGCGTGAATCAATATTTTTTTTAAAAAAAAGTTGAGGCGCACAACCGAAAGTTCCCTGGGGACGCAGAGCATGTTAGTTATGTTACTGATCTCTTATTTTCTCAAAGTAGGCGTAAAGAGTTTCATAAAAGGCCGAGGATTCAAGAAAATATTTCTTCTCTCATTATAATGTCGATTTCTGCAAATTATGAGCTAAAATGTAAGCGTGCTTGTTTCGTATGTTATACTCTTAAAAATATATTTGAGCTACAGGGTTTACAAGGCCCTGAAATCCTGGTCAAAACCAAAACGAACAATTTCCTGCTCTAATATTCTTATGTCTAGGGAATATATGGACAAAAAATTTTGATAATCAAATAATTCAGAACAATTTAATTCGAATAATTTAGTGTGAAATAGCAGAACATCTCATGCAAGGACTGAATGGTTCCATGGGCTTTCAAAATTACAGAAACTATATTACGTGAGATGTTACTCAATGTAAATTTCAAGTCTACATTCACCCAAATTTACAAAATATTTCTTGAACGAGGTGTTTAGACGTTCATAACAACTATTCAATTCATATTAACGGTATGAAATCTTAAAGATAAACAAAAGTCAATTTCTTACTCATTTATCTGGTGAATCGAGTGGAAGTCTCCCCTCAAAGATATAACAATAACTCCACAATAAAATAATAGTTTATTATTTGTTAATACTACATTCTTATTAAAATAATAGTTTATTATTTGTTAATACTACATTCTTATTGTTATTTCTGCTATTCAGATCTATTTTATATAAACCTACAAAATATTCTGGTGATTTATTTATTTATTATTAAACACAACAAGCGAATGCCCAATTACAGTGTTCTATATTTCTTGATTTGAGTTTGTAAATTTACAGATTGATAAGAAATATTATTGTGCAGAAATGTAAATAAACATAAAACATGTCAACGCTAAATTATATGTGTATACAACAGTTAACAAACCGAGTTATAATAATACATGTTAATTGAAGAGTGTGGAATAAAATATCTAACTATTATCTACAAAAATAGCCTACATGAATACAATATTTCAATTATTAAGTACAATGCACAACGTATTTACCTTTACACTCAGTATTTCAGATCTTTACCACCATGTACACACACACACACACACACACACACACACACTCACACACACACACACACACACACACACACACACACATACATATATATATATATATATATATATATATATATATATATATATATATACACGTATATAAGGAGATACTAATATATTATAAATTACATAACATATGGAAATAAAATAAACACAGTATAAATCAAGGGTATAAGTTATTTACCTTGAAGAAATACATTAATTATGTGTGTAATAAAGGACACATATATGTAATTGAGTATAAACTACGAAATATATATTTACAAAAATTATGTTTTATGTTTACATTGTTGACATTTATTCTTCCATTCCTTGAATAACATTTTTGAATGTCCCAATAGGCATGTGAAATATATCTAATTTTGGTTCCCTTTCGGAACATCTGTTGTACAGTTCACACATTCTCCTGATAGGTGATTTATTTATAATGTTCGATCTTCTGTTACTAAAGTAAAAGAGGCCCCCTTTGGATCGTGTTTTGGAGATAGAAACACGTATGTGTATTTGTTCTAGAAGATGTTGCACTTGAATATTATTGTTCATGATTTTGTATAAGAAACAGAGCAATTGCATCTTCCTTCTTTTGCTGAGAGAAGGCAGGTTGTGGTGTTTACAGAGGGAAGTGTATGATTCGTATCGGGGATATATGCCTGTTTCTTTATAAGTGGCGTCTATTTTATGCGTGTACTTTTTGTCCTGAGGAGCCCATATTTTCTGCTGCATATTCTACTTTGCTTCGGACTAAAGCGTTAAATATTATTTTCATTATTTCATTGTTCATAAACTCTTTACTCATTGCGTTCTCTAGGTTCCTGTGTGTCTCATTTACGACCCTTTCAACATGTGTTGCAAATGTAAGTTTTGAATCAAATGTAACTCCTAGATCTCTCATCTGGTTGGTTAATCCTTTTAATGTTTGTGTCATAGGCGCCGACTCCATGGGGCTTGGGGGCCTCGACCCCCCCCCCCCCCATGTTAACGATGTGGGGGCAGAGCCCCCAAATAATTTTGCTTAAGAGGATCTAATGTATTATTTTGCTTCTCTTCTAAAGTTACTCTGAATTGTGCCACATGAACTTAAGTTTAAATACACATTTGAAATGTTCTAGACCATCAATTTGGGGGGCTAAGCAGGGGCGGCGCGTGCCTTTCCAGACAGGCAGGGCACATTTTTCTTTTGGGTGGGAAGGGGGGGCAGATAACCTCTAATTTTTTTTAAGGTTTTTGAGAAGAGTTTCTTGACATAGAGTAAGTAAATTGTTAGAACAAGGGGTCACTATTTGGAATGAAATTTAACAAATTCCGATCTAATATCAATAACTAACTAGGAAGATGATGCACCGTTAAGTTCAGTTACAACACTTTTCATTGTCCATGTACCCCCAAAAAAGTTCGTTTATACTTACGAAGATAATCTGCATGTCAAGTTGTCTGGAACACAGACACAACCACATAAATAAATACACACGTACAGTAACAACTATAAACTCTTTCACTCGCGAATAAAACTAATTATTTCATAAGCGATCAATACGCACACAGATGGAACGCAACGCAAACTCACACACTAACTCAAATCCAAATCCGTATACAATGGAAAGGAAGGAGGATCTTTTTGAAAACGCCGACCGAGGGACTAGTTTGTGCAATAAAAAGTGTTGTCAACTTTTCAGGTCGCCGGAACAAGCGCGACGAAAGCATTCGAGGGATTTTTTTCTAGCTTATTGCTGCATCTTACTGAGGAAGGTGAAAGTACGAAGGCTGGAAGAACGAAAGAAGTGCCTGCCAAGAGTTGGAAACACTGAACGGTGAATGAGACAAACATGAATGGGCAGGGCACCTTGTTCTCTGCCCAGAGACGGCTACGAATTTTGCGCTTTTCCATTGTGAGAGGGTACACCGTCCCTTGCCTATGCTGTAAAGCTTTGGATCAGTCAGTGACGTCACGTCTCAGGGCAGAGCTGACATCTTACTCTCTCCAACAGGACGCAGAAATACATTAGCCTCGCATAGGATACACACCCTGTACGTCTGGTTGCAGCAACGTAGGAGTTGAGGGAAAAAATAGTTATATACCGATCGTCTCTTCAGATGAACTTTTGACTTTTTATGTTAAAATTGTTGTGGGGCAGTGCCCTAGTTGCCCTTTATCTAGCATCGCCACTGGGGCTATAATAAGACCGCTAAACCATCAACTTTGGGGGGGGGGGGTATGACCAGAGACAGCAAAACACATGACTTATTACTATATGCTAAGTATGTAATTATGAGTATTGTTAAAATTTTTACTAAAAAGAGTTTCAAAAGACGATGTGCATGAACTATGGTAGTGGGTGGGACGTTCGGGCTACAAATGGCTCTCACATGACATTCAGAACGAGATCATTGATATGTTAGGGAGATCTGTTTTGCGCTCCGTGGTAGCAGATATTAAAAGTCTGGAATATTTTGCTATTATGGTTGACGAAATTTGTGACATATCCATCCGTGGACAATTACTATTCTGCATTCGAACTGTGAATAAAAATTTTGATATTTTTGAGGAATTCATGAGCTTTTATGAGATTCCGAACACTGAGGCCAAAACTTAAAAAGGGAGAGAGTGAGTCATTCATTAATTTATTTCAGCGATCAGAGCCCCCCCCCCAATAATTTTGGCAAGTCGGCACCCCTGGTTTGTGTTATTTATTTTGTAATTGAATTCAATTTACTTTCTGTTGCGCGAGTATGTCATCGCGCAGCATTTTTCTATGTTCAGATTAAGATAATTTATTCTGCACCATTTTGTTACTGTATTGATTTCATTTTGTAAGGATTTGCAGTCATCAATATTACAAATAGTCCTACCGAATTTTACGTCATCCGCGTATAAGAGTCTGAATGAGTCACACAGGTACTTTGGTAAGTCATTGATTAGAATTAAAAACAACAGAGGTCCGATATTCGAACCCTGGGGGACTCCTGAGGAAACTGCGAACTCTTCTGTTAAAATTCCATTATAAGATATGTTCTGCTTACGATCTTTCAGATAAGAAGCAAAGAAATTTAGTGCTGGTTTGGAGAGGTCGTAACACGAGAGTTTACTCAACAAAATATCGTGGTTTATTCTATCGAAGGCCTAGGTTAGGATATATCTGTATAGATGACATCTACTTGCTTTCTTTCTTCTAGATTAGTTGCAACGAAATGACTTTGGAGGGACAGGTTCGTAACAGTGGACCTACCCGGGGCGAAGCCGTGTTGGTTTGCAGATATTACTGGGGATATGTGAGACAACAATCTTTGATAAGTAAGACATTCGAAAACTTTTGCGGGCGCAGACAATAAAGCTATGGGCCTATGCTCTTCAATGTCACCGGTGGCACTATTTTTGGGTACGGGACGCACTGTATATGTTTTCCATTTCATGGGAAATACAGGCGTAGCTAGGGAAAGATTGAATATTTTCATTAAGGGTACGGCTAATAAGCTTGCACAACCTTTTAACACGTACGGCGGAATGCCGTCAGGGCCACAGGATTTCTTTGGTTTTAACTTTTTGATTGCCTTTTCAACATCTTCAATACTGACTGCGTTTCGTACAAATGCTTCACCTACGTCTATCTTTTCGTGGTGCTTACGTGAGTGATTTCAATTCAGTCCCGTCATAGCTGTAGAATTGTCGCAAAACCACGAAGTTTGTAACACACAAGCAGATAGTTAACTGTTGATATGAATGAACACTATTGCATAGGTGTCGGGATGGAGAGGGGGGAGGGGGTTCAAACCGAAGCGTGAATCCTCCCATGTAAAATTACGTTTATTTTTATGCCCTATATTTAAAACAAGGCAAGGCGGTTTGTTATTTATATTGTTAATAACTCATATATAGTTCAGATAGTGTTCGAATACAATAACCAAAGTAAAAACTGTGGCAACAAGGACGTATTTAGAGCGGGGGGATTGAGGGTGTCCGGACCCATCCTCCCGAAAAAATTATGAACTCCAAAATAAAATTTATTCCCGCTGAAAATATGCATAAACCTAAAGGAATTCGATTCTGATTGTAGAAATTTTGCGTTCACAGTGCCTGTAAAAATTTATAAGTACTACTAGCTACTACTACTAATAATAATACGCATAAAAAATGATGAGGTACTATACTTTTCATCAGCTGACCTAACAACCCTTTAGCAACCCAATTAAAATTGTTTTAACATTAATTTCTTTGGTAGGGAAGCTGTTTATGTAGACATTTTATTGATCTTACCTAGAAATAAACTAGCCTAGAAAATAAATACGAGTTTCTATATCTATTCTTATATCATCTCTTCAACTGTTCATGCCATAATAACAATTAATTGATGATAATAATTATTAATACATACATTAATCTTACCAACTGCCAGTCTCCCTCCCACAATCCTACCTAAAGGTGTGGAATCTTCAACCGGTTATCTCGAATTCTTTTAGAGGCACTCTCAGAGTACACTTTACACTGTAAATATAATTCTTTTTAGTTCGCCCATCAGATAGATAGGGGCTGATGAAATTTTATTAAAAAATGAAAGTCAAGCGCTTTCAAAGAGCTTGAACTAAAAGAAGAAACCATTAGCAGACCTGAAATATTTTCTGCCATACTTTGGAGTTTGGATGTATATTTATGCAAAAAAAAATATAGTGCTCTGATATTATATTATTTCCGTACTAAAAAAAATTCTCAACTTTGATTTTTGTTCAAAATTGAACATAAATTTTGGTCTTAAATTTCAGCCATTCTCATTTGAGATGTTACCAAAAGGCACAGAACATAAAATAATGCTTTAAATGTATCGAAAACAATGTTGTTTACCACAGCTTTCTATCATTATTCTTAGCTGAGCTATCATAATTATCACAACTGTCTGCAAGAAACAACAAAATGGTCACCATTTTTAAACACAGTCGAGTTTTAGAAAAATAATGCCTGCTTTGAACTATCCTTGTATATGTGTTAGAACAACATAAACATTGAAAATTTTTAAGAACAGGGAGAAGGAAGAAAAAGAGAAAAGAATGGCCCCCTACCGCAGCCCTAGTCAAGTAACCAGTGCTGGAACATTCGATATGGTCTGACCCATATGCCTTCTCGACAAGAATTCTGGTCTTCGTACAAATTCTGTGAACTAAAAGTGGATGAACATCATAGTAATTCTTCTCCCACTTATTCAACATTTCTAATAATATTATGCGTACTCATATTAGTGGTAATTTGTGAGTGTTTTAGGACAATTTTTAAAAAATGTAGCTGTATGGCAGTGGGAAATTGGTTCATACACCCTATACTGAAACATGTGATATTTTTACTATACTCCTTAATCCTTCGCGCAACAGCCCTGAAGGGCATTGGCTTACCTACAGACTGCCGGTCTCCCTCCCACCCTTTCTTTCGTCACCTCTAAGCGTTGAGATCTGCAACCAGTATTGGAATAGTTGGGGGGTCAGCCCGACGTATCCCCAGCCATTATAGTAGGTTTCCGGGACCGAATTATGCTTACTCATTCGAAGCTCCCCAACTTTGGAAATTTTTGGTGGGGATTTTTTATCCATATTTTATGTAACATGTATGAAAGCAATGATGCACTCGAATCCCTTTGCAAGTTTGCAAAGAACATCAGACGCCCGATATAAAATGCAGTACAGGCTGTTAGAAAGCCAAGTTACAACTACCCGTTATGAAATTCATAGGTATTAAACAGACCACTTTGTAAAAGTATGCCAAAGCTGTCATGCTCTACGTAACACTTTGTTGAATACACAGTGATATGCCAAACTATTAACAAGTATTTATTTTATCCGCTGACGATTCGGTTTCACGTGTAATATTTTTAAAAATGGTAAAACATTACGATGAACATTATCTAAACCAGGAGTAAACGGACAAAAAATGTAGTCATTCGACTTAGGCACCGGAGGGATTCGAACCCTCGATCTCCTGTTTACTAGACAGGCGCTTTAACCAACTAAGCCACGGCGCCGACGTCTGTGCCATTCCAAATTCAGCTACATGAGTGCAGCGGAAGAAATATGGATTCTAATCGGTCGAAACTTGCCGTTTTCTTCAACGATTGCTATTTTTCAACATACAAAAGACTAAAATTGAATCACTATAATGTATTAAAATATTTATTTGTACAAATCTACACAGAATACAACCTCTTTTCAAATTCATGAGTAAATATAAGTCTACCGTTGAAAGGCGTAGTAGGTACAGAATTGTGTCAACTTTGTGGCTTGTTCCATGTAGTATATGTGCTAAAACTCGACGTTTCTGTTATTTGTTGAAGAACAATTCTTATTCAGATGAACATACCAACGTTCAGAGGACCATAACAGCAACGCCTACATTAATCAATATCATTAATCAATATCTACGAAATGGACCTACTCTTCTACTCGCGTACTTTGAGTAACACAAAGTCTTCAAGCAGTCGTGGCCGAGTGGTTAAGGCGTCTGACTAGAAATCAGATTCCCTCTGGGAGCGTAGGTTCGAATCCTACCGACTGCGCATGTTTTTCCTTTTTATTTTGTTGTCATTTTCTGTAGTATTATATAATTCTAGGTAAGCCAAGGACCTTCATGGGCTGTAGGGCAAAGGATTATTATTATTATTATTGTATTATATAATTCTAACAAAAGTATTGCGCAAGACGAGAATTTTACAAACACTTGAAACACAAGTTAAGAACATAATGTTAAACATTCAGATTTAGAGCAATATTTGTGGAGGTGGGTGCTTAGTGACGGCAACCCACCATCGTGAGGAAATTGGGGAGCTCCGAGTGAGTGAGCGCAATCCGGTCATGTAAATCTACTATAACGGCTGGGGATACGTCGGGCTGACCCCCCGACTATTCCAATACTGGTTGAAGATCTCCACGCTTAGAGGTGACGAAGGAAAGCGTGGGAGGGAGACCGGCAGTCGGTAGGTATGCCTAGGCCCTTCATGGGCTGTTGCACGACGGATTATTATTATTATTATTATTATTGAGATGTAATATTTTAATCCTTATTGTTTAGGGTGACCATACGTCCCGTCGATATTATTTAAAAGCACAATTTGTCCCGTTAAATAAAGGTATGGGAGTTCGGCGACTTCCCAGCTTCGAATAACATGGGTACCTGGGGGAAACCCTGGGGGGTAAAGGCGGTCAGGGGCGTGATGCTGATCACATCAGCCCCACTCACGGCCGGATCAAGAAAGTGTGGGGCGTTACCCCCACACCCCCTATACGCCTTCATGGCGTGGTGCTATGCACAGGGGAGCACTTTACACTTTTTTTTTTAAAAAAACAAAGTTGATAGAATTTGGTCTGCGTTTCAAGCACTTCATAACAATCAAAATGTTCCATTATCGTGGAGAACGTTTGAGCAGACAGCAGTTTACTGTTTAAGTTAGCTCGCGTCGCGGGTTGTATTTTTTGTGTAGAGCAGTGGAATAGCACACATGTAAGTTTCAATACTGTCTTGACACAAACTCAAAGGACAAATCGTTGTGTCAGATTTGTGGGGAGTTTTCTGAATAGTTGGTTAAGAATATAGCTGTTCTGATCAAGCCCGTAGCCAGGATTTTATTTCGGGGGGCGGGGCGATCCCTTTTCAGCACAGACGTCGCCAGAAATACTTGTAGAGGGGCACTGATAAACCTTCATTAGTAGAAATACTAATAATTATTACCACGTTTATAATTGTCATTTTACAATAATAACTATTATAAGTTATTAAAAATAAACCAATTTTAGTCCAAATTTATTGTTATTTTTATCATTATGTAAATGGAGTGACTTTGCTACTCAATCCACCGTATGAGTGAATGTCCAACACAACTGTTGTCCATTATGTTCTTACATTTTGAACAGTAATTCATAGTTATTGTATTTAGTTATTAACTTTTACACATTCCGTTCAAAAAAGGATTTAAAAGTTTATATTGTGTGACCTCTCACAAAGAAGACTATAAATTTTGGAAGCTGTGGACCCTTTTACTCTTTGGTAGAAGATAAAAATATGCTGGGGATACATCGGGCTGACCACCCGGATATTCCAATCCTGGTTGAAGATCTCCACGCTTAGAGGTGACGAAGGAAAGCGTGGGAGGCAGACCGGCAGTCGGTAGGTGAGCCAAGGCCCATCATGGGCTGTTACGCACAAGATTATTATTTATATTATTATAAAAATATAACCTGGTTCCTCTATTAGACACTAAACTTTTTTCGTTCTAATGTTTAATCCTGCTAAGGAAGTAAAATTAAATACAACTATACTCCATTTAAATTAAATATTTGTAGGATTTCGGGTGAGGCTTCAGCCCCCCTAGCCCTCCCGCTGGCTACGTGCCTGGTTCTGATGAATACTGTTGGCATTCCTCAACTTCATCGTGGGACTAGCATCAAAGGTTGATCAGAAGGGAGAGGAAACACTCCCTACCGAGAGTATAATAATTAATATATTTTGAAAACCGGAGATAATATTTCATTTATTGCTTATGTGATCCATGCTTAAATAATATTTATTAAATTAATAATTATAAAATAATAAGTAATATGCTAATAATTGTTATTATTAACGTATTATTATTTAATATTAATACGTTAGAAATAAGAATTATCTTATAATTAGTCATATCCGAATTTTCAGGAAAAAGGGGTGGGGGTAAGCTGACATCCTTTTGATGTCCCGTTTTGGAGTCAAAATATTATGGTCACCCTATTATTGTTCGACGCATCATGGATGAAGAGTAAGTATAACTCTATCAATAATGGATCAGTAACAAATATATTCTGTAATTGTAAGCAGACTGTTTCCTTTGTATTGTTTACTGATCATTGTTAGCAGGGAGTTGATTTGTGCACAAACTGTAGCGTACCAATGAGAGCATTTCTCTTCACATTTCATTTCTTGTAACCGAAATGTTTACTGGGGATTCATATTATTGCTGCCAATTGTTATTGTAACAAAGATGATCAGGTATTTCTCCACGTGTTAAAAATGATGAGTTCGATTCCCAGTGAAGTACCACATCTTCCTGTATAATTATATTTATATTATAGCTCAACAGACAAAAGGAAATGTAATATGGACAAGTACTGTCAAATAATTATAAATTATATAAAAATATATTTATTATTCTAAAAATTACCATTATTATTTTTCTTGTCGATATTATAGTTATTATCTTATTCATTGTGCTATTAGTGAAAAAGAAAGTCGGTAACGGATAATTCTGATAGGGAAAATCTTTGGCAAGGCAACAGCATCACTTATAGAAATAATAAACAATATGTTCCCTGAAGTGAGACACTTGCTATTTCATTTCTACTTTGACAACTTATTCACAAGTTTCAACATGATAATTCAATTCCGGAACAACGGCTATGGCGGCACCGGAACAATACGAGAAAATCGAATCCCGAAGAACTGTCCAGAGCAAGATTAAAATATTGAAGGCTGAAAGGGGCAATTTTACTCCGCCATTTATAAGGAAGGTGTTTTTTTTTTGTAGTAGTAGGAAGAGGAATGACAATTCCGTGGTATGTGCACCGTCAATTATCTTTGGTGTGAATCCTGTTACAAATGTGAAGAGGTATTCTCAAGAAGTAAAAGGGAACATAATCAAGTTCATTGTCCATCTTTTCTTACAGAGTACAACAGATACATGGAAGGCAGAGATAGAATGGATCAAAATATTGGCTAATATCGCATAAACATTCGCATACACAAAGAAATGACACCACACATCTAAATTTTTGCAGAGAAATATTTCAGGTCAGTGTAACTCAAAAGTTACTCTGTCACCCAAGGAACTTGCATTTTGACTGACTTTGATCATTTCATTCAGAAAATCCCTGATCAGAAGAGGAGGAGATTTGCAGGTGCCCACTGTAATACGAAAGCTCGAATGCAGGATAGATTGCTTCATGACTTATCACATGCATTAGACAGTATCTGAACCCAGTATTTTGTGTGTAAAGTCAATTTGTGCAAACTGAATTTTTAACCATTGTCTCGTGTTTATTATTCCACAATAAATTCTGCATTTTGGAATCTACAAACATATGATTGTTTTGCTCTCATAAGTTTCTAAAGTACGTATAGGTTTTATCGCTAGTTGGATAAATTTGATTCGTGTTTATACATTATTTTATACATATATAGATAGTAAGGTTCAATGACACTATGAATACAGTAAGATAGAGAGAGAATGATGTATTCAAAACTTTTACTTCATAGTTTTGCTATTTCTCCGCAGCTAAAGCAGGCCGTTGAAGATGTTAGACATTTCTTTCTTTCTTTCGGTAATTTTACGTCGCTTTTATTCTCTTGGGTTGATCGAGATAACAGACGTTTAGACATAAGGACGATAAATTGTACCTAACCAAAATGCATTGTACAGCCATGGAAGCTTCTGGGTTGTAATGATCTTACTGAGAGTCAGTATGGTTGCTACAACCCAGAAGTGTTCGTGACTGTAAAATGGTTCCTATTTCACTTTAAACTGAAGGTCCAGTTCTGATTAGGTTATCAAAGCATAATATGGACTTCAGCAAAGTTCGTCCCCTAATCAAAGGTCCACCACGGCTCATTTATGTGTAGAAACTACGGAAAATAAAACTATTGAAACAACTGAAACTATTTGAACCTCTAATAAAATACACGTGAACCGTAAATTAGACCCAACCACATTTGAACTCTTAGAAATGAAAAGTTATAGTTTGCAACACTGGTGCTGTTTTACCACAGCGAAGGCAGAGCAAGCTAAGGAGCTGTGCAAGCGAGACACAGGAAAAGCGTGGATTTGCATGATAAGCATCTTTATCATTCGCTAAGTTGATCCTAAAACTCTGTACAAAAAGTCAGAGTAGGCAACCCTTGCATAATTAACATGCGAATTAAATACAAGATTGATTTTTGTAATTTTCTCCTCGATAATACCCCCAACCGAACTGGGAACTGGCAGGCTAACGCAAAATAATCAGCCACACAATGACTCGCGACCAATTTCAAACTTTAGATTCATTCCTGGTTAGTCTATCTATGTGAGCATAAATCAGATTAAAGCAAACTGGATACTTGTAGTAATAGTCTCTCAATCACCCGATGTAAATGGTAGCGTGGAAAGTTCAGAACCAAATCTGACAAGAGAACCATACAACCTAGGCTATTGTGTTGTCCCATTCAAGGATTTATGGCAACACCCGTTTTAAGTCCAATTCGCGCACGAATAGGGGCCGAACCGATAGTTCAAAGTGAGACCCAGAGCTATTGGAATTCTAAAGCGGGCCCTTGTTTACAAACCGATACCGTTAATCCTAAACATATTTTACGGTGGATTACCACTTTGTATGCATTTTTCACACTTGCGTTTTCGTTCGGCTATTTCGCCACTGCCTAGTGGTTCATCGCAAGTCATTGATTTCACAAACATTATCCTCATGTCCATTTCGCACGTTGTAAGTTTCCCTACACTAGAAACAATGCCCTTTTTCGCTTCTCACTTCTCATTTACTCACTACCCGTGATGGTTGCACCTGCTATTATTACGGCCTGTGTATAGGACCTGTGGCTATCCGCCATCGTGAGGAAATTGGGGAGCTACGAGTGAGTAGCGTAACCCGGTAACGGATATCTCCTATAACGGCTGGGGCTTCGACGTGCTGACTCCACGTCACCCCATTACCGGTTGAAGAACTTCACACCTCTACGCTGGCTTATTGAAAGGGGCTCGCTGAGAGACTAGGGGAATTCAGGGTAACATTTATTTTATGAGCAGTGGCGCAACCACAGGGGGGTAAAAAAGAATTATCTTCGCAAAGTATCTATCATTCATTTTCTGCCATTCAAAAATACTGTTTGTGTTTCTTTTCCATTATTAGCTAATGTGAAATTGAACATGTTGAAAAAATATTTAAAATCGATTGTTCCAAATGCTTTAGAATCGACTTCTACCTCCTTTTTGAGTTTTTATGAGGATAATAACGTCTTTGATAATACTAGGATACTACTACTACTACTACCACTAGTAATAATAATAATAATAATAATGTCATTCTTGTTATTATTATTATTATTATTATTGGTACTTTTATCTTGGTACTAGCCCCACCAGACAAAAATTCGTGGTTGCGCCTCTGTTCATGAGACAAGGACAGTGGCGGCGATTGGGTTCCTAAACTGGGGGTGCAAGGTGTAAAAACTGAGGGGGAACAAGGACAACTTTCTTTCCCTTGGTAGATAATGTTTACCATGTTGTGGGGGAAATATTCCCCCTCCCCCCTAATCGCCGCCACTGGACAAGGATATCATGAAACGTAACTTCCTAAGTAGGAAGAAATGGGATTTGAATAATTAGGAAACTGAACAATATACGTTACAACCGAATTCGGGACATAAGGACTAATCAAGAAACGGAATAAGCCTGAAATTAAAAACAAAAAAATATTGTGAACTTCACCCATGTTACCATGTTTACAGCCGATAAACTAACTTTTTTCATGTGGATAGAAAATTTGAAGTTGGACTTCCGTCTTTTTTTTTTCTTACTTGCATGGTTTCATTTTATGTAATTAGATGGGTGTATAATAAATAATAAATTAGAATTGATGCGGTAAACCAGATCAAATTTTTAGAAGACGCCACTGGTGAACGTAACAACAGCTAAAGGATAAACGACTAAATGAGATGCATTGAAACAGTGAAAGGTTATATGCTAATGCAACTGGAACAATAATTTGAAAACGGAAATATAATTTCTCACGCAAAACGAGAAAAGTACATAAGCAATTATTTCCAAAATGCAAAAAATTCTTATAAAAACTCTTGCAAAAAAAAATGCTCATAAAAAACTAATTGACCCCGACGTGATTTGAACACGCAACCTTCTGATCTGGAGTCAGACGCGCTACCGTTGCGCCACGAGGTCAGGTGCTGTATCGTTTTCTAAATTCAGCATTAGAGCTAGTCGTGCAACTGTTTTTTCTGTTATTTTCGTACTGGTATAGGTGTGCGTAGATTAATATATTTGGGTATGGCTTAACGGGAGTTTCAATTGGCTATTGGGACAATGTTAGCCTAATTGTCCCAACTTCATGTTCCTTTCTCACGCAAACTATTAGGTATATGAAGATGAAATTTTAACATTATAGGATTATAGTTTCCGAGTGTTCGTTACCACTTTAGCACTGGATTTTACATTATTGTGACAATATTTATATTATTTAAACAATTAAAGTAAACGATCTTCTTGTTTCGTATAAATGTGAAAATAAGCCTTGTGAGTTGAAGCACGTCTGTAGTCAGGTGGGGGGGTGGGGCCGAGGACACCTGGCTTTGCCCTCAGTTCCCTTGAAATTAAGTAAAACTATTTATCATAATTTGTTTGCTGTGAAGAGTGAAAATGTAGATAGTATATTGTTATTTTGCTCACAATTTGGTGAAGGATAAATTCACAGAACATGAACAGCAGTGAGCTATTATATTCTTTCATCTTGTTTATGAACAGAAGTCACACTTCAAGAGAAGAAGATATAGAAAAGAAACGGTAGTATTTGTAAATTTTTATATTTTATATTAACTTATTGAGAACCCTCCACACACACACATACACATAATTTACTTTCATTTAGTACTGTTAAACTTTTGAACAATGGACTTGGTTCACAAATAACTCTATGCGTAAAAGCCAGTGACGTGCGGTGACGTCGACACTTGGGGTAGCAATGAGTGGCGTGCCCAACGGGTCATAATCCCCCCCCCTTTTAGGGCCCAGTATTCCTAAAAGAAGAACGTCAAATACAGGAAAAATTGCAAAGTTAGGAATGACTACAAAAAATTGTACACATAACTTCCACCCACTTTCGAAAATCAAAAACGATTTGATTTGACTACTGAGCCAGAGATGCCGGGTTTGAATCTGGGCTTGGCAATGGGTGATCTCTGTGTGTGTGTCCCTTCATCAATTTTATCATCTCGTCTTCGCGATTAGCCAAATATGGCGGAAAGCGAAGTAAAATAAACCAAATCAAACAATCAATCAATGAATGATTTGATTTGATTCGCTTTTTTGATACATTTGGTTAATCGCGAAGATGATACGACAAAATTAATGAAGGGACAAACACAAAGAACACCCATGTCCAGGTAGGGGTTCGAACCAGGAACTCCTGGTGTTGTAGCGCGCTGTGGTAACCACTCCCCCACGGTTGGTTGATTTGACGTTTTAAGTCCACTTTATACACAGAAAGGCTAATCGGGACTAGACCTATAGTTTAATGTGGGATCCGAACCACTATATGCCTCCATCGGGTACAGATCCGGGACCACTTCCACTCCCCCGCGGAGGTCGGCCGACAACAAACATGTGAGGAAGGCGCAAACCATTCGGATACGTGTGTATCGGTAAAGCAAACTGCATTCTTCCTGAGTAGTAATTTTCAGTTGAATTTTTGAAATACCATCATTCGTTTTTTCAAAAAAATTGTATTGTTTGATTTCCGTAATTTCTCCATCTCACGATCTCGTTACTGAAGGATCCGAGCTCGAGCCCTGGCCTTTGCATGAGTGTTTATTTGCAACCACTCTTCACCCGTTTAATTTAATCAACGTTCATCGTCATGGCAGAAATTAGGTAAAACGATGGAAGAGAGAAGAAAATACAAATAATTTCTTCCCAGTGCGTCTGCAGGGCACTGTGAAATCAGGAGTGTAGAATTCTCTGTTTATGATTGTCCCTTCGACTTTCCAAGCTCTTAGATACTTATTCCGATTAAA
The DNA here is from genome assembly GCF_977018435.1 of Lepisma saccharinum. NCBI lineage: Eukaryota > Metazoa > Arthropoda > Insecta > Zygentoma > Lepismatidae > Lepisma > Lepisma saccharinum. The sequence goes on from NC_139231.1 coordinate 105,666,988, forward strand.
TCTATACAGCTAGAAAAAGCGATGGGTAACAAAACACAACTTTAAACAAACCATTTTTCTACTTTCTTCAATGATATTCATTTTGCTTTTTGAGTTCTGGGATACATTTTTCATTTCTAATTTTCTCATTATTCACTGCAGGCAGAATACAACACATAAGAACAAGAATGCACGCTCGTCACGAATCCCGGCCTGAATTGTTCTTTGCGAGGTCCTTTCATCAATTTCATTATATCATCACTCATCCTCATTTTCGCGATAACCAAATGTGGCAGAAAAGCGAAGTAAAATAAACCAAACCAACAACAAGAATTAGAACGCGCGTTCTCTTGCCCAAATAAGTACATCCGTATTTATGATTGTTTAGCTTATCCATTTTTTTATTGGAGGCCAAGAGATTAGTATATTTAAATAAAACACTACTAAAACGAGAGCAAGAGAGAGTGTGAGCACATATTTGTTATTTAACCATTATATATTCCATATTTTTTAAAAAAAGCATAAAATTTTGTCTGCACATAAGACGTTCCAATTGCATAAATGATAAAAGCACATCCCATATTATACATACATATTGTCCAACGTGTAAAAAGTAGTGTAAATACAGAGGACAGAAGTACTGCAGAATAATTTCCCCTTAGTTCTTTAGAAGATTTCAAAGAAATCGAAGGGAAACCAATCCCCTATCTGTCCTATAGGAGATAGACTGGAGGACCTGAAAGCACGGGCTTTCAACCATTGCAGCGGGGGCGAGGGGGCAAGGGAAGTAGAGGCAGAAATCTTCCCTTTCCCTTCGAAAACCCGTTTCTACCTGGAACTGTGAGGCGGAGAAAGAGCGAGCTAGGCCGCTGAACGCACCGAGGGACGAGAAGCGCGTGAAAAAAAGTGTTGCATATGAACTGTGGCTTCAACAAAACAATAAATATTGTGATTTCAAAATAATTAGAGATTTGAGATTGATTGATCTATCTCTGCTAGATTAGCTACTCCTCAGTGCACGTCACTGGTAAAAGCGTGGAGATCAACCAGCATTCAAAGCCCCTCGATAACCCGTGAGCTCCTCCTTGGAGATCAATTCTAGCTACGGGCCGAGTTGAATAATGTTGTATTAGAAATTGAGACTGTGCTCAGGGTCAGGAGAGGATATGTGCTCTATTGAAGAACTCGGAGCAATTTTATAAAGTGAAAAGCGTTTGGAAGGCTACTTGGTTGCTGATTACATTGTGCAACAATTTTCTTACTTTTTCTGTTTCCTGCATGAATGAGAGTTCCTCTTAAAAATTTGGACCTCTAGAGTTCGATATGATATTACTTTTGCTGTACCACCAAAGATTTTTCTGAAATACTGAAATGTAACTTTCACCATGAAATTTGCCCTTATATAATCCTTTCAAGCAAAATTTTGTAATGAGTCTCTTGTGATTAACACCTGGAAATTTGTAATGTAGAAAAGCAGAAGTTATAAGTAACTGAATTTGATGTGCATCATCGAACTACACAGAGCAACACGAAAAAGTAAACATATGTCATATTCTCTCATACTTAATTCCTCCCCTTCACATCAAAATGCATATCGCACATTCAACGTATACTAATAACAACACAAATAAGTTATTATTATCTCTACCTATATCAACGGGACTTTGTAAAAGAAAAAATAGCAAGATTTGGGGGGGGAAATTTGGATCTCTCTCTCTCTCTCTCTCTCTCTCTCTCTCTCTCTCTCTCTATGCACTACAGAATGGTTTCTCTGCTATTTCCACCAGGGCGTATGATTCGTCATCGTCAACGTATGAATGGTTCCACAAAGGAAACTCGTCGAAAGAGATATTTATTTATTTCAAATCTCCAAGGTCAAGCATTTCTGTCAGTACGTTCAATGGCTCCCTTTTTCAATAATATATATATTTTTTTCTTTCCCCCATTTATCCATCCTTTGGTTCTGAGCTCAGTGGCAACGAGTGAAGAAAAACCAAGCATAAGCAGTGCAGCTATTTCTAATATGTGCATATCAAACGTGGACACCAAGTGCGCATGTGCTAAATGGACGAGTCTAGTCAAAGAGAATGGGATTGGATGTATTTTGATACTTTTTGAGTCTAGTTGCAAAATTGGGATGGCAGGTGCAGAGGCGCAACCAGGAATTTTTGTCTGGGGGGGGGGGGCAAATACCCGGATAAAAGTACCAATAATAATAATAATAATAATAATAACATTATTATTACTATTATTATTATTATTATTGACTTGCTTTATTTTACTTCGCTTATTGTGCCACTTTTGGCTACTTTGCAGAGATGGGAATGAGTGATGAGATGAAATTGATGAATGCACACTCACAAACATATATGCCCAAGCCAGAATTCGAACCCGGGACCAACATCATTATTATTTTTTATAGTAGTAGTAGTAGTAGTAGTATCAAAGACGTTATTACCCTCGTAAATTATGCAAAAGCGGGTAGAAGTTGGTGCTAAAGCATTTGTGTTCGAGATTTGAAGAACATAAGCGATTGGTGCGCATCAAATGGGTTAGTAATAAATTCAAACAAATCAATATTTACAATTATCGGAACAGGCAGTCTCTTGAAACATATTGACATCAATGAATGCGAAATAATTCTTCACACACAGCGTATTAAATTTTCTGAAACAGTAAAAAACCTAGGACTGATCATGAACCAGCGGCTCGATTGGTCTGAGCACGTGATACAACAATGTGGCAAGGCGTATTCGATATTAAAAAGCCTCTATCTTCTGGTAGACTTCCTCTCTCCTAAGATAAAATTAAACCTAGTGCAGTCTCTTATCTTCCCCCTATTTGACTATTGTGACGTCGTTTACGGGCTAAGAATAACAAAAAAGCTTGCAATAAAAATACAGAAAGTTCAAAACGCATGCATTAGATATGTATATAGAACAAAAAAGTGTGAACATATTCTCCCCGTGCTTAATGAGCACGGAATCCTCTCCATGGCACGACAGAGAAAACTGCACTTGTTTTGTACACTGCACAACATAATTAATAGCAAAAGCCCAAACTACCTCTTTTCGAAATTAAGCTTCAGAAGCAAACTTCATTCGCATTCAACCAGAAACGCTACCAGTTTCAGCTTACCTCGTTGCAGAACTTCAGCTTATCAGGCCTCTTTCAGTTAAGCAGCACCCACAGCCTGGAATGCACTACCAAATCTAACCAAAAATCAAAACTTACGACGTTTTCGCGATATGCTCCGTGAATCACTGATTAACGATCAGAAGCAGGGTAAATCAACTTATGAATAATGATAAATACTGTGAGTTGCCAGAATTTATTTTTTTCTTACTATCAACTTTCTCGACTTCAGTTACTTTACTATCTAATTCACTGCTAATATTGTTCCAATGTATATTATTTTATTCCTATTGTATTTTATTGTACTTTCTTGATCAATTTCTTTGTAATCTGAATTTCATTTTAATTTTTAGTTTTTATTTGTTCTATTGTATGAGATTTTATTCCATTTGTATTTTATTGTACTTTCTTGTTCATTTTCTTTGTAATCTTGAATTTTATTTTATTTTAATTTTAATCTGTACTTTTTGGGGTTAGGTGGTAGACCAGCAACAGCTGAACCTCGCCCAGCAATAAAGTCAATTCAATTCAATTCAATTCAATTCAACAAACGATTTGAATTATTTTTTCAGCACATTCAATTTCACATTAATAATGGAAAACAAGTACACAAACTATTTTTGAAAGACATAAAATGCTTCATAAATGCATTCCGAATATAATTCTTTTTTACATTAACATGTATAACTTTCATGCACAATATATGTTTCACATTATGGAACAGGGCCGGATTAACCTATGGGCAACTGGGGAAATTGCCCTGGGGCCCCCACCAAAAGGAAGCTCTGAAGGGCCTCCACCAAAAAAAAATCTTTTAACCAGCTGGCTATGCTTGTGAAAAATTACATAAGAAGTTGTATTTTATATGGAAGGGTTATCTCCAAAAGAAAGATTCCTGACCTTTTTACCAAATTGTGGTAGAGTTTTTAGACCGTCATAAGATTGATATTTGTGACTGTCGTGGCAAATCGTACGATAATGCTGCGAATATGTGTGGAAAGTATAAAGGCATGCAAGCTCTCATCAACGAAAGAAATAAAATAGCAGAGCTAGTACCATGTTGTGCCCACAAGGGCGGTGCCAGGGGGGCGTGAGGCGGTGCTTGTGCGCCCCTTAATTTTCTTCCGCACCCCTTACGTTCAACTGAAAACTCCAACATTAATATGTAATATTATGTCATGTTGTCATATTGAGCGCCGAATGATAGGTACTGAAGTAAGACCGTTATTATTGTATGCAACAGGCAAGCACTGAAAGAGGTGTCGATACTTTTCTGTACTGGCGGAAGCCTCTATAAAGATCAGCAGCCCTTTTCTTTCTTTCGTCAGTATTGTTGTTATGAATTTTTTCTTCTTTTGTTTCTTCAAGTGTTCTGTTCGTGGCTTTTGTATAATTGCCTATAGCTTAATGTGAGTTATGTTTTTTTTTTTCTCTTTTGAAATGTTCATACACGGTTTGTTTTCCGCCTACTTGTTCTTCCTTACACTGGAGCAAAATTTCAGCTGCTTTTAAGGTATCACCAGGTCGTGCTCTGGAAATTATTTAATGCGAGTTGTAACATGAAACGTTCTATGTATATGTTCCACGTAACATATATAGTAAACGTCCATTTCAAGCTTTTTCAAAAACTGTTAGGAAGAGGCCCAATGTTCACGAAAATAGTTTACAGTTCGTTGTTGGGGATAGTGCGGCAGAAGGGATTTTAAAGATGACGCAGTTGTTGTGCTCTTCGCGTTTTGTCTTGTGGCAGACGGAAGGTAGGCTATAATATACTATATATTTTGTGCCTTCATTGGTTACATTGAAAAGGTTCAAAAAATGTGTTTTTAAGGGCAGGATGATTTTATTTTGTATTTCATTACATAGTTCAATAAGACTGCAACGTGTATCTGAATGTTTAAACTGTATGGCCATTTTCAGGGAGTAGAAGACTGAATACAGTACATATCATCATGGACGTCCAGGGGGAGGGCAAGGGAGGGGGCCGCATCCCTGGAAAATGAATGTCAATCTAAAGTTACATATTTAACACACATATTTTAATTTCAGTCAGTAATTTATGTTAATCAGTGGCGCCGATTAGGGATGCAGTTGCCCAACGCTTTTTGCTATTTTTGCCCCCGCACTATGCTAACCTTATCTACTACGGGAAAGTAAACTGGTCTTCCCCCCCCCCCCTTTTTGGCACCTGGCTCCCCCAGTCTTGAAAGGTTGCATGCGTGTTTCATGTTTTTCTTATTTTTAGAATCGCACCCCCTAAATTTCTTTCCCTACCCCTAGATGAATACAGAATCCTGGCGCCACAGCTGTGTGCCCACTATATTTGAATCTGGTAGGGAAAGCAGCGGCTAATGCACGTCCTGCAGCTGTTCATTTGTAAAACGGCATTATATGTTCTTCACAGCATCATCTCACCGTTATCAAACATTGGTGGATAAGTTAAGACAAGCAGAAGGGAAATACTATGTTCCCAAGAGTTTAAGTGAGACTCGGTGGGCATGTAGAGCAGATGCCACAAAAGCCATAGACCAAGGTTATGAAAAATTTAAGGAAGCTCTTGTCGAAATAGGCAATGACAAAGAAAAGAAGGGTATTGTAAGAAGTTAAGCGATCGGGCTCTCATGGCAGATGTTGTCCCTGGAAATCGCATTGTTAGCCGTCTTCTGGAATGACATTTTAGAGAAATTTGATGCCACGAGCAAAACACTCTAGGATCTAAGGTTAGTTCTTCAGTCTGCCATTGACATTTTGAGATCTTCAAAGAAGTTCGTAGAATCAAAAAGGAACTCGTTTTCTGAATATGAGGAGATAGCCAGAAGAAGAAGATTACAATAAGGAACACTCACGTCAGCGGGTGAGAAACGTCCGACTGAATCCTCTTGACTATGAAACTCAAATCCACCTCTCGCCTAGTGAACATTTCAGAGTGGAAAGTTTTCTACCAGTGATTAATCAAATCACTTCATCACTCGCAGACAGGATTTTTCCCTATGAAACTGTCGCAAAGAAACGAACTTGCAGTGGCAACTCCATCATAAATTAAATCTGCAGCTCGCGAGCTTGTGAGCATCTACGAGGAGGATCTGGAACCCTCGCTAGAGAATGAGCTGATACAGTTTGAACACCTAGTAAACAGCAGCAATGTCAAACATCAGGAAGACATCCCAATGGAACTGTCTATGTATAATATTGTATGTAAGGACCCGTTTCGCAGTACATTTCCCAATGTCGAAATTCTCTTTAGAATGTATTTGGTGTTATTGGTAACGAACTGCAGCGGAGAAAGATCTTTCTCAAAAATGAAATTAGTGAAAAACAGGCTTCGTGCTGCCATGCGACAGAATCGTTTATCCAATCTTTGTTTATTAAGCATTGAACATGAACTTCTTCGTGAATTGGACTTCCATGATATAAATGAAATTTCGGAGAAAAAGGCAATAAAAGTGTATCTACTATAAGTGTTAAGCCTTTGGGAATTTTCTTGAAGAAAGCGTAGTTACTACAATTTTCACAATGAACCTGTCGGTAAATGGCCAGTAGATGAACCGTGCATATGGAGTTACATATTTACTCTTAATTGTAAATAATATCATTTATACTAAATTATGTACAGTACGTAAGTACAGTCTACTGCTCAGTTCTCTGTTTCCGTCTGAACACCCTTAGTATTTACTTACTATATATTGTAGTTACGGTGTTCACTCTTCATAATATACTGTAGACATTTAGACTCAGAATTTTACTGCTGCTATAGCGTTACAATTTTCGTCCTATAACTTTATTTTACTGTGCTATTCTCCCTGCAAACCTATCTGCGATATGTTCGATTGTGAATGACTACTGATTCTAAAATCAGGTCTACCATTTCAACTGCTGAAAATTGTTGGTAACCATATTGAGCTAATAAAGCTTGATGGTGTAGTGGTAACATCGTAGCCTTATGATTAAGGGGTCCCGGGTTCGATACCCAGTGGAGCCACATGGCACAGTAGTTCGGATCCCACTTTAAACTGTAGGTCCAGTTCCGATTAGCCTTTCTGTGCATAAAGTGGACTTAAAACCACAAATCAATCAATTTTACAACAAATTTTCATTTAGATCGTTCGGCGTCCAGAGCCGACTCCCGCCGTCCCCTAACTACAGTCCTAAACTTTATAAGGCTAACAAAAGAAGGTATTCGGAGCAAGAAAATTTTACGAAAAGTATTTATATTTGCATCAAATTTGAAGTTGTGGGCGGTAATTGCCCCCTACAGGAACACTTGGCCGTCAATGTTTGCCCCCTTGCCCCCTAGATCTAATTTCCATCCAAGGTTGGGGGTGCCCCCTGTGGTTGCGCCACTGACAGGTGTAGGTGGAATACAGATGGGGATACAACAAGTTCCCTGAAAATCTCCTTTTGTTCCACTTATATTAGATAGTCTGATATCAACACCGCCGGCATGATTTATGTTCGGGGGAGGGGTATGGGCGTCCGGAAGAGGGACAAGGGGGGCCAACCAAAAATTATATATTTTTCACATATAGTTTTAATTACAGCCACAATAATATGTGTTAATTATTGCATGAATATGATAAATTCAAATGTAAGCAATGTTTTTTGAGGGAACAACACTATTATTGAGGAAAATGTGCCTTGTTTGTCCCCTTGAAAAAACCACCTTCCTTGCCCCTCCCTGGAAAAAATCCTGCGGACGTCCATGGGGAGGGGTACAGGAGTGCTGAAAGTGGGGGGAACGTGGAGTGATGCTATCCCCCAGTTAGAAAATTCTCATATCCAAATCTTATTCTGATAGGGTAATTTTGCCGCCCTTCAATTCGTGCATACCATAGATGCCGGCCTACTGGACCTACAAGTAGCGTGCCCAGGATTTTAAAAAGGAAAGGGGGGTTATCTATAATTGTTTGGTAGTCAGTATTCATTTTGCCATCTATTCCTGCCTTTGATGTTTATTTTTTTTTTAGGAATGCCGGGCCAACGGAGGTTTTTAAAACCCCAACCAACCTCCCCTTGGACACGCCACTGGGGCCTACTATATGCCTAAATCTGGATCTGAGGTCAGAGAGTGTCTTGTCTTTGATCCTCCCCCCCAGGTCACCATCGATACGCACAACTGGCGGAAAAAAATGCATGTAACATGGCCCTTTCAAAATGTACTAATTCGATCCCCCAACCCCCACCGCCGGAATAGCTCAGTTGGGAGAGCGTTAGACTGAAGATCTAAAGGTCCCTGGTTCGATCCCGGGTTCCGGCAATAGTTTTCATTTTTCTCTTCCCGTATCTCATCCCTCTTGTTTGCACATTTTGTCAATTTCTGATTTTTAATGTCGCATTTTCTTCTTGTTGCCATCGTGAGGAAATTGGGGAGCTCCGAGTGAGTGAGCGTAATCCGGTCGAGACGACCTACTATAACGGCTGGGGATACGTCGGGCTGACCCCCCAACTATTCCAATACTGGTTGAAGATCTCCACGCTTAGAGGTGACGAAGGAAATCGTGGGAGGGAGACCGGCAGTCGGTAGGTAAGCCAAGGCCCTTCATGGGCTGTCGCGCTAAGGATTATTATTATTATTATTATACTTTTCATCATGAACTGGCTGAATAGGTTTTAGTGTGACACTGATTTACTTGACTTATGTCCTAAATCTTCCACTGGAGCACAGAAACAACAATAAAAACGAAGCGACATGATTATATGATCTTTCCGGGGCAATTTGTCGTAAGCCGTGATCTTGCATTCTTTTGCATATCACATTATTATAAAAAATCGTATTAGAATATAACTATTTTTAGACAATCAGTGTAAAGTCGATGTAACTTTTACTAAAACGATGGTGTTGGTGGAGTAAAAAAAAGTAAGAACATTTAAGATGAAATTCTTTGCAAAATGAAGGTGTCTAGGGATGGCCAGATCCAGATCCACCCACATCAAGATGGCCGCCGACCGTGTGGGTGGCGTCAATGTGGTTCCCCCTTGGCCAGGCAATGATTGGTCATCGCCATTTTCACATTCCATGCCGCAGTGGCCTTGTACTGAGGGTGTTAAGTGACTTATTGAGCCACCCTGTATAATGTTTTATTTTAATTTGTAAAACTGTAACTGTAGAACAATTGTATAATTTTTGTATAACATTTTTATTTTGTTATATGTGTTAAAGGTTTCATCCTGGAATGAAATATCTCACATTTATGTGTGTTTTCATTTCCAATACATTCGAATGAATACATATTCGTTTCAATGGCATTTACAAAATCACCTCTGACATTTTATGTTAAACAAGTAAGATTATTTTTGTGCACGAGTGTGATAGCCGATGCGTAGCAAAATATTTTAGGAACAACACTTGAAAAAATTCTTGTAGGACTAACTAATGAAAAATTTCTTTGTAATCGAAGATCATAATACCTTTTAAGGTGTGGTAATATTATAATGGGATTGAGATACGAAACTCTCGGATCCGGATCCGGCTTTTTCGGATCCGGATCCAGATCCGTAACTTTTGAATCCGGATCCGGATCCGTTTGGCCATCCCGCGACAACATGTACATTTATCCAACTTTTTGGTCGTTTGGCGTTCCACTTGCCTCGTCGCCCTGGATCATCGCCTCCTCATCTTATCTACCCAATTTTCTTTATCTGATGTTTCAAGTAATAAGCATTTTCCTAAGATAAGGATGATGACGAGCATAATAATAATAACGACAAAACAACAAATAGACAGGGCGTAATAACGACTGTTCTACGTCAGTGCATATATTTGTAACGAGGAGACCAACAGCTCACCATATGTTTGACACACGAGCATTTTTTCACACCATTCATTCATAAATAAACAACAGCTGATATCCCCCTGGCCTTTTCATCTCGCGAGACATCATGGAAACCCATAAACTTTTTCTGCACTGCGTCGCCCACGCATAGCCTCAGATTAAACGCTCAGCAGAATTGTGCTCGAGCCAGCTCTGATTTAATATTTTCGTTTAGCACAAAGATCACACGCTCAATCAAATCATTTTGAATTTCACTGCTGTTTCCCTTGAAAACAATAAAAATCAAGATGCTCTCTCTTCAGCTGTTTGCTCTTGAGAGAGTAGGTTCAGAACCTCGAGGTAATTCCCCTTGTTGACAGAATCGTCATCTTAGAACGAACGCGATATCTTGGTAACGAAAGCACACAACTTGTACTTTTAGTATTTGTAAACGAAGGCTTTCAGAAAAAGCACATTTTCTTGGCGTGCTACCTAGGAAATGAAAGCGTTCATTGTTTCTGATTTGCTTTTCAGAAGCCTGATGACGTTTCTTAGCTTCACGAATAAAATTATACCTTCCTTTGTCTACTGAGATTCACCACCAAACAAAATACACTACACACGAAACAGTACATTCGTTCATCGTACACAGTTAGCCAGTTGTACTGTACTTAGAGTACCATTAAGAGAAAAACTTCCTTACCTTCGTCTCGTATAGCTCTTGTAAATTCACATTTTTGCCTATAAAACATAAGTATTCAAACGAACACTGTGAAAACGAATTTGAGAGCAAGAAGTCAATCAAATCTTGCTGTCTAGTCCAATCAGGCATTTTCCTTCGCAAATATGATAGCTACACAAGAATCACACCAGATTTAGGACCCCGAAACTGGCGAGTCACCTTACTACCTAGACAGACAAGTTTTCACAGAGGGGAAGCCAGGGAATCCCCCTCCACGATAGACATAAATAATTCCGTTTCTAGTGAAAGTAAAACTGTAAAACTATTTCACAAAGACAACATGTAACCATCATTTTAATTCATACAATTTGACAAGGAACACTTACTTTACATATATAGTTTTTTAGACTTGCTGTTTACGCTACGATGTTGGATGAATCGACAAGACCATCAGCATTCTATCCAGAAAAGAAAGTCAGGAATTTCACTTACTCTTGTCGAAGAAAAAAAGGATAATACTCGTATATGTTTCGTACAAAATATGCAGAATGTGTAATGCAATAGATTTCTCTCTGCACCAATCCTTAGAAAAAATGCTGGCACACCACAAATTTCCAAACCTGGAGGAAATGCAGTGTTGCTGATATTCTGTTTGTCCTAGTAGGTAACACCGTGAGGGCAGCTTCACTGAGCACATTATAAGCATTCGTACTCCTGAAATTAGGATTCCATATTACTAGTATAGGTTCAGTACGCATAAATTTTCGCAGTTGATGCCAACGGAACACTGTATAATCACAAACTAAACCTTATCTTTATGTAAGTTCTGCGGAATTAAATCAACTTCATATTGTACGTACGACACAGAAAACAAGTAATAATAAATATAATATATAAATAACCCGTGGCTCTATAGTCTAGCAAAGGAGTTGCCAAAGTTAGCTTTTTCTCTCGCGTTACAAATTTTTCAGTTAACCATTATATTAATAATAATAAACCGTGGCTCGACAGCCCTGGAAGGGCCTTGGCCTATCTCCCGACTGCCAGTCTCCCTCCCAGAATCCTACCTAGAGGTGTGGAGATCTTCAACCAGATGGTTGAAAGGATGGATTGGAATAGATGGATTGCATGAATGGAGGAATGGATGAATTGGGGGGATTAGTAACGGATCTTTGGGTGACGTGGGGCAGCAAGTCGAACCCCCAGCCGTTATAGGAGATATCCGTGGCCGGGTTACGCTACTCACTCGTAGCCAGTGGTGTGCGTTTACGCGTAAACAACGATAGTCTACATTCTACACGTAGACTATTTTATACACGTAGATGACGTAATCTATATAAACAACATGGCGAAAGGTAATAACTTAGCAAAGGGCGCCGTGGAAGTAAAACAAAATTATACTGCGTATCAGTTGCTGATGTGTGTCGAGAGCTTTTCAAACGCTCCCTTCCAAATTCCAACAATTTCTCACCTAGGAAAGAACCTAACATAGGAAATATTCTAGCGTTTTATGGGAAAAGACTAATTTTGCCTCACGACTGCCATCTGTTGTTTTTTTTTTTCCATACTATTGATCTTTTTCCATAGTTGATGACAGAAGAGAAGAGAAATTTTGTTGTAAATAGGATCTGTATTCAGTTCGTTAGGAACCAATATAGTTGAAAATGTCACTTGCCTTTCATGAAAGCCTTGAAAATTAATTTTAATGCACTTTAGATTGTCTACGTAGTCTATGTAAACTACAACCCAATGTAATCTACGCGTAGATTAGGTGTAGACAACGCATGTAGACGTAAACTTATAGTGTACGGCACATCACTGCTCGTAGCTCCCCAATTTCCTCAAGACGGTAGGTTGCCACCGATTGTATACACAGGCCGAAAACCGGGAGACTGAACCCAGGTGGACTCCCGCAGTCGAGTCCAAAGCATAGCGCCTTAGACCGCATGGCCATACTGGTATTAAGGCTCTATGGGGGGAAGGGGTACTTTTTCCATGACTGTACAAAGGGTACTACATTTAAATAATATGATGAGTAATAAATTCCAGTGTATCCAGTGGCGTCGCTGGGATTAATCGTTTAGGGGTGCTGGGGGGGGGGAGATGTTGAAAAAAGAAAACATGAAACTGCCAGTCTCCCCCCCACAATCCTACGTAGAGGTGTGGAGTGGCGTGGGGTCAGCACGTCGAACCCTCAGCCGTTATAGGAGATTTTCCAGACCGACTTACGCTACTCACTTCCTCACGATGGTGGGTTGCCACCGGTCTTACACACAACCGAAAATCCAGAGACTGAACCGAGGTGGACTCGAACCCATGCCGCCCCGCAGTCAGAGTCCAAAGCAAGCGCCCTAGACGGAGGAGGACATATGTGAAGGGGCACTCACAAAGAACACTCTTGCCAGGCGGGGAGGGTGATCGAGGCGATCGCCCTTCCCAACCGCCAGGTTTTTGGATATACTATTATGCCTAATATTTTTGAAGACTTCATTGTTCTGTCTTCTATCGCCAAGTTTAAGAGGCTCGAGACAATTTTTTAAAGTTTAATTTAAGTCCAATTTTTGCTCATGATAGGCTAATCGGAACTGGACCTAGTTTAAATTTGGATCCGAACCACTGTGCAATATGCCTCAATGGGGATCGAACCCAAGATCCATGTAGAGAATGTGTCTTTCTTTCTTTGTTCATTCATTTCACTCCTAATATCTGACCATTTAGTTTACCATGACTATGGGAGAAATTTTGATAATGACGACATACAATAATAACCACTTATTACCAGCCCTGGCCCTATTTTTGACAAAAAAAAAACCCAGCTAATCTTTACAACATAGTTGGTTCGTGCTAACGAAACCACATATTGTTTGTATAAAACAGTATAAGTGTAGCTTAGAATTGATTATCATCGGTGAGGTGAGATAACTGACTGAAATTAGCCCCTCTCAACTGTAACTTCAGGATCCGCCATTGGCCCAGGGAGGGGACACGAATCCGGAAACTTTCAGGACTGAGGACACCGAACCGGAGCTTAATTTTAGCTTGCTCTTGCCACAACCAAGAACCACATGTTTTGTAATTTGAAACGAACAAGGCTTGTTCAATGCAGGCCAATGGCATGATATACTGTGTCTTACACTCCAAGAAAATGGTCATACAATTGAAGCGTACACACACTAATTACAACCGTATTGAACTACGTAATGAAATGTAAAAACATAAAATATTACGTAGATCATCCTTGCCATTATCAAATAATGCTTAAAAAGTAAAATATAAAACAACTTACACTAAGCTGTAGACAATTATCGAAAACCATAAAAGGGCTAGTTGAATAATCATATGAAGAAACAATTCTTAACAAGAATAACTACGAAAGAAACACAAAAGTCGCTGATCCTTGTAGAGACCGACGTCACTACAGGGAAGCAAATGCGGCTTCAATTTCAGATTAGGATCAAAGGCTTGCCTGTTGTACACATTAATAGCGGTCCCCAACAATACCTAACATTATACGCTCAACATGACAAACTTGGTTTAATAAGTCATAACATACCTTGACACTACAAGTGTTAATAATGGTGTTTGAAAAAAGGGGTTCCAAATTAAAACCATAGGGTGCGTAAGCATCCTGTATCATCTATCATCGTCTTTTTCGGACAAGGATTTGTTAATTGAGTTCCATAAAGTTACGAAAGTTAAATGCAAATAAGGCATGTGATTTCTTATAAGTAGATTACAGCAATTATTTCAATTACCACTCGATTTTGGTTACACAAACAAAAACTACCATATACAGAAAAAAAAGTACGCCCAACGTGGGGCTCGAACCCACGACCCTGAGATTAAGAGTCTCATGCTCTACCGACTGAGCTAGCCGGGCTGAGTTGAAATTTTTCGAAAATACGTTATTTGTACTAGCTCCCTGGAAAGCTGAATTTGGTGTATCACGTTCCAGAGATTTGATTAAATTAGTTATTTACAAAATGAAATGTGTGATGGTGCAGAAATAAATTCCATAATGCAGTGGTTTATTTTCATATTGTGGTAACATGAATGAATTCAAGAAGTTCAAGCATGTGATGAGATGACACGAATGCTGAAAGCACTCTGTACTGATAGTATACTTTCATCGGGATAGAGAATAATATTCTATTATCTCTAACTGGTAGGAATTGTCTTGTTTTTAAATTTATGTTCCAAGTTATCTTAAACACAAACAAGTAACTGGAGTGCTGGCGTAATACAGCGATTTGATTTATTTGCATTCCTAGTCTCTTGTATTTTTCTACATCTGTGTTGTAAAATATGTGATGGGATATTATATTAACGACATGTTTAGAAAGTGAGAGCATGTTTCCTTTTCTTGGTGGAAAGAAAATGATCCGAAGCAGTTATTTCTATCCAGGTGTATACAACTAAAATAGCAGCTAATGGTGTAACACCATACAAGGTATTATATGTTATCAAGGGGATGTAGCTCAGTGGTAGAGCGTTCGCTTTGCATGTGAAAGGCCCCGGGTTCGATCCCCGGCATCTCCACTTTTTATATTCGCTGGTCTTCTTCATTATTGAAACTACCAAATCTCACTGGTAGTTGCTGCAAGAAAATGAAAGACAGCGTTCGAAAACAAGACGACACAGTTGTTCATTTCATACATCTTTAACATAACCCCATATAAATCTTTTTTTTCGTACACCCTCGGTGAAAGGGCATGGAAAACGTCAATTATAAAAATGTCATCTTTCACACAGGGCAGATTAAGTAGTAGTAATAAAAGTCATGCAACATAGGAATAAATAAATATATATATATATATATATATATATATATATATATATATATAATGTGTAGGTCTGTTGTCTAATATTCACCATTGTTGGATGCATTTATCTATCCTTGAAGCAAATAAGATCTCATCTACATTTCACCCCTCCCAAACATAATTCCTAAATCAGCCACTAGGGTATAGAGCACAGAGCATAAGAGGCGTAGTTATGATGCCACAATTTTTGTAGCAGCCAAGCCATGTTGTTTGTTTTTGTTTTTTTGCGCCTGTTTTACTTTATGGAAGTTGTTCAGGAGGGAGGATTTTTACCCCCCAGCCTCCCACGACATGTCATTGCCAGAATCAAAATGATACACAACATTGTAATGGACCCATATGTTGTGATCTACATAGAATCTTACTTATTGAGTGCAGTGCAAAAGAACAAATATTTGCAACCAGACTTGAAATGCACATGGACGTAACCTGCACAACAGCAATGCTGATAATTACCTACATTTTCCTTCTCACTTCTTGCCTTCATTTTCAGTTTCCTTGAGGTAACCTTGAAAGTGATGAACTGTTTAAATGCTCACTTAGGTACTATGGCAATTTAAACAATTTAATGCAACCTACTGTTACAGAACAAAAATACAATGAGTCAAGTTCCCTCGCTCCAGTGTTGCCAAATACAGCCTTATATAAAATATCAAGCAGTTAGGGTTATGAAATCTTTTACCTTTTCATTTTAACTTATTTCTATTCAGTGTCAGATGTGTATGCAGGTAATTTGCAAGAGGAATAATGATGCTTTGTTTAAAATAACTCAAGTGTGCTTATCTTTTTTTTTATTAACAAATTCCTGTTAATCGAACTTAAATTTTAGTTTTTAGAATAATCGAGTCACACACACACACACACTGTTTCAAGCCACCATACTGTGATAAACTGAGTGGGAAAAAAGTTTCCTGAACTGTATTTCAATTCAGCAAGAAAAAAGGTTTCTAGACCGTATTTAAATTCATCAGGAGAAAAGGTTCCTGGACCGAATTGAAATACTTTGAACATAAAAAGGTTCTTTACGGTCTAGAACCCATTTATACTTGTTGATTTTCTCTCCTGTTTGGGAATTGAATTTATTTACAATTACTGGACCATTAACTCCCCCCCCCCCTTAGAATTGTTCAAGATCCAGGAACCGATACATCCTAATGGGTTCCCTAACAAGACCAAAACCTTTTTTCTCGCACAATTTAAATTCGCTCCAAGTTGCGTATTGTTTCATTTGAATACGGAACTTGGATCCTATTTAAACTGATCCTGAAAAAGGTCCCTGGACCGTATTTAAAATAAATCAACATTATCAAATTGAGTTTGTTAATAAATGGATATAAACGTAGCAATGGAATACATATGCGGGTAACACAGGTTTACCGCTATTTCTCTAAAGGTTAAACATTGGAATAGGGAGAGTCTGAGAAAAATGACATGTGCAACTTTGTCACCACATTATGAGTCAATTAATGTTCTTGACATTCACATTTGTATTGACTCATGAGCTTTCAGGTGTGTTACGAGTCAAAATGAAAATTGATATCAAGACTAGATGTTTTACTCGAGATTTTAGTATGACATTTGGAAAATTTACACAAACTTTACTATGTGAATACATCAGTACCATTGGGGAAAGGAAGAAAAATTATTTTTTACTGAAAAAAAGAAATTTTCTTCTACTTCTAATTACCAACACACGCGTTTTCCCATAGCATATTATCAGGTTCCCCATGGACTCTTTAAATGTATTTGCACAGAGTTTTTCCAGAATGCTCTCTTTTCTCCAGAGTATATCACAATTTTAAAAGAGCTGAGCCGATGCCGGTGCATCGGTATCACAAAGTATTGGTTGGAATTCATCTACCGATACCAGCCAATACTTTTCTGGCATATTGATCTTTCATGGAGTCCGCAAAAATGTTTATCCTGGAAATTATGCACAATTCAAACTTTATTTTTATCTTGCACCAATTTTGCAAGAAAAATGGTATTTTCTGATTAGATAACATTTATTTCATTATTATTGTACAATTCTTGAATATTCTAAAGCAAATTTCTTGGCAAATTCATGCACATAAATGGAGAATATTTACACACCAACATAAATCAATATTCTGAACAAATTTTAATTATTGCAAATTTCAAGTATCGGGATCGGTAAGAGAATCAGCATCGGTATCGGTTCCCAGTGGTATTGGCTAGCCCTACTTTTCAATATATTTTACAATGGCCTTTTCCATTTCCTCATACCTATACAATACACACCTTCTTTATTATTAGTAGCAGTGGGTGAGATTAATCGGTATTTGGTATTGGTCAATATAGTAATATGGTGTATCGGTTTTATCAGTAATATTATCAATCTGATATTTTTTATAAGTACAGCGTGCACATGAGTAATATAGGTGTAGACCAGCCTCCTTCATGCTGTTGACTTTCACATGACCTTGACACATGTTTCTACATAGGTGCTGTCCTCTATTGATGCACTACAATTTTGAGTTCATTGTTTGTCTGACAGTCACAGCAAATGGAGTGAAAGCTATGGCCGACACAAGTAGTCACAAAATTGAGGAGCATTTTGGTGTCCGCTGTGTGGGTTCATGTGCATCAAATTATCAGCTGCGCGATTTGGGAAAAATAAAATCCAATTTTTTTCGAAGCAAGTGAGCGTCATCATCCACCTCATTACATCTGGCAGGCCTCCCCGATGGCGCAGTGGTAGCGTCGTCGCCTTGTAATCAAGGGGTCCCGGGTTCGATACCCGGTGGAGGCACATAGTGGTTCGGATTCCACTTTAAACTGTAGGTCCAGTCCCGATTAGCCTTGCTGTGCATAAAGTGGACTTAAAAAAACACTAAATCATTACATCTGGCTTGGAATGATCGCAATGTATCTGGTCCATATTTTTTTGCTGATACTATTGATAATGTAAGTTATCTCCAAATGAAACAAATGTATCATCGAACTTGTGCTCATCCCGCAAGTCTGAGACGTGGAAATTCTGAACTGTGTTTGAATTCAGCACGATGGGATGCCGGCCCACTTTGCATTGGCTGTTCCACGCCTGGTGAAAACAGTCTTTAAGATTCGCTGGATTGGACAATTATCCAACTCCTCTTCCAAAGCCCTGATCTAACCACACCAGATAACTCACTAACACCGTTATTTACCAAACGATGAATTTAAAAATGTGATGCATGGAGTCTTCCAGAAAGTGACCCCAAGAATGTTGGATAGTATTAACGGAGCATTGAGCTATAGAAGGACACATACAAATATTTTGGATTCCTAAGAGATAAGTTCTACTTTTCTAATAACATACGGGGTACACATTCTTTGTGCGCACAATGTAGCTTGTAATTTAGTCCAATACAACAACTTGTCTCCTGGTACGATAAGTGCCTCAATGTCATGAGCTACAAAAACAGCTCAAAGTATGTACTTTTAGAGTAGAAAAGGTTTTGTTCAGTACCTTCTTTTATTATTTCAAATGGTACTTCTTTCGGGATGTGCCTCGTCAGGCTGTCTACACCAAAATAACAAATCCAAAATTCTTGACTTTTTCTCGACCTTTTCCCCCTTCTTCTTAACAAGTATTTAATCGCCCCTTACTTAGGTATAGTTTGAAATTAAGAAAATAGATGCTTTTATTCAATGAAAAATCCTACAAGGCTGGTTAAGATGAAAACTGAAGCTGCACTTTAACAAGAGATTCAGACTTGCTTTAATTGTTAATGCATGTAAAAAATAATGCTTTAGACTTCATCCGGATGGGGAATGGCCACATTCCTTTACTTAATACTAAGACTAACCTCACGCATGAAAGAATGTAACTCTTAAGAAACAAAGTGAAAAAATCTTAACCACAACTCAATACAATTTTAGATTTCCAAATATTCAATTTCATCAAATCCCAGTACAGGTATATAACAATGTACTCGTAAATTCACTATACTGCAAAAAATAGGAAAAATTCTTGACCACAAGCATAATTTCTTGACTTTCTTGACCTACCTGTTGATTTCTTAACATTCTTGACTGGTAGATACCCTGCTCGTAGATGTCTAAATATGCATTTCCTTTGCATTGCAATCACCTGGTTACATACATACATGTTCTTCAAGGAACATTTGCAATTTTGTTTTTGTATTTTATCATTTTCAGCAAAAATTTCATGTCGGTTCATTCGTAATTATTACTATTATTATTATTACTTTCTGATAGCAAGAACAAAGCTAATTTGAGAATGAAATGCTATCTTTGTGTACATAATTAAGGACTAAGATTACAGTTTTTTGTGGGAGTTTTCAAATGGTATTATAGTGTACAAAATAAAATTCAGAAACATTATACCGGTTTTCGTAAATGATTGTCGGGGTTTCCTCATTGTTGTAATCGATCTGGGTGAATGACACGGTGAACACAAATGCACGATATTGTTGAGAAACTCATGTTTTGTTCCTTATTTGTTTTGATCTCTGTTTCCCCGATTCTGCCGCCAGATGGCAGTTTTCCAAAATGGCGGATATTACTAGTGAGAAGGCATTCTGTGTACTTGAATATCACCCAACGAGGTCCGTTACAGTTGTGCAACAACATTTTTCTGCGCGATATCGAAAAGATGCACCGTCAGACAATTCGATTAGAAGGTGGTATGCACAGTTCAAAGAAAAATGTTGCATTTGCAAAGGCAAAAGCAGTGGTCGACCATCAGTGTCGGAACATGATGTGGAGCGAGTTCGTGAAACCTATCTATGGAGCCCGAAAAAAATGGATTCTTGCTGGATCCAAGGAACGAAACGTTCCAAAGACAACATTATGGAGTGTTCTACGAAAATGGCTAAACATGAAACCATACCGCCTAAGTCTGCATCAAAAGCAAACATGTAACGACCGTCGTGTAAAGTCCGCGCGTTCATTATGTCCCCATCGGCAACCCTTTTATAAAACTTAACACTGACAACAAAGCAAACAATAGCCAAGCCGCTCCCGACAAACGCGTGCACTCAGACGTTGTTGCCACATTTTCTTTACTTACATTTCTTGTAGTTGAAAGGCGCCTCTCATTATTTTTGCTCCATAACCACGTGCGGGGTTGATTCTTTTTAACTAGTTGTGTTGCGTTATGGTGCTGTTTTGTTGTTTTGTTATAGTGTTGTGCTTTTAGTTTTTTTCTTAGACTTTGCATAATGCAAGTTATCACTCACGGCTGCTAGTGAAAATCCTAAGTATGAAGACAATACTGCAGAATATTATTTCCTTCATGGAGAGCACAGGTGCCCACCCCCCTCAAAGCCAATGGCGCATTCCCCCCAAATATCATGTCATGCGTCCCCCCAGATTATATCATGTGCCCCCCAAAAACATCATTCGCGCCCTCAAACCATATCGTAATCCCCACAAAGTATTTAATTACGACAGTGTGTCTACCGAAAGTAACTTTCTCTTAGCTTTACAGAACTCTATACTTGATCTGCCCTTATTCCCTAAACAGGGGTGCCCATCACTCAAGACCACCCTTAAAATCGTTCATAAACCCCCGAAAATAGTTTGGATGAATGTGTAATAGTTGATGTCTATTTGAATGAAATACCATGTTACATTGTCCATATTTTTTGATTGTTCGATTTTCAAAAAAACTTAAAGCTAGCACATTGATTGGTTAAATGTAGTAAATTAAAATATGTGAATATGCATATAAATAGTATTTTTGAGTGGGTTTATAAAACTCAATTTGAGTATTTAACACATTTAATTCAGAATCCCAATATGTAAGAGTTGGATATTCCCCCCCCCCCTTTCGATAATACCCTTAAACACTTCCTTTTTAATCTTTATCTGTATTTATTTTCTCTTTCCATATTCTTTAATCTTGTTTCTCTTTCTTTTTCTTTTTTCCTTACAATTTCCTTCTGCTTTTCCTATTTATCTCTTCAATTTGGCAACATCGCTTTCCTACTCCAGTTTGTTGCTTCTACTTCAAAAGAAAACCGCCAGCTTGGGTGTTTCTTTTAACAAAGAGTACCGCTCCCTTTGTTAACCGCTGGGGATATAATGAACGCGCGGACTTTACAGGAAACGTTCACCAGCGATATGCAAAATCTCATCGCTGACGATGACAATTTCATCGGGTATTGCTTGTGACTCTGCTATATCACCATGGTTTCAGGGATAAAAATAGCACAATAAATGTGGACAATTTTCATCTCAATAGCGCAGTGAAAAATGAATAAGTATAGAAATTAAAAGAAAGACCATTTATTATTTTTGGGTTTTTTCAATTGTTTTTAAATTCATTTATACAACGGCTGATGATTTCCTTGCTCAGCTCACTTACATACAAATCTCAAAAC
Source organism: Lepisma saccharinum (assembly GCF_977018435.1). NCBI lineage: Eukaryota > Metazoa > Arthropoda > Insecta > Zygentoma > Lepismatidae > Lepisma > Lepisma saccharinum. The sequence goes on from NC_139231.1 coordinate 105,688,709, forward strand.
AAGGTTGTGAGCCTCACACAATGAGGATCCACTTACATCCCAATGAGAGAGTTTAGTCCATAAGCCCTTTAACGGACTTGGAGTGTATAGTCTTTTAATCACACCCAACCTAAACAACCACATGGTTTGTGCAGAAAAAATACTGACTTGGGCAAAGCACACCAGATCTCCATTACAGAGGCACAACTCTAGGTGACTTCCTATACTCCATATCATGTCCTAAGGCTGTGGATGTTTCAGTCTTCATTCATTCCCCTCTTGCAAGCCATCCTCGTCATACTGCCGGCACTGGGGCAGCATTGTGATGGAACGTTGGAGGGAGATGAGGCCGGTCTTCCAACTTATTGTAGTCTAAATGAAACTCCTTTGCCACTTTCCGCCAGTTCTGAGCATCGAAGAAATAATATGTACCCCGCTCGTACGTTGTTGTTTTCTCTACAAGTGCCATTCCAGGTGCCCTCGTTATCCACACTTTCTCCTCCGTGTGATACCGCCAGTCTCGGTTGTAACTGAAAAGAGTAAATTAAGTACATATCATATCTTGCTGAAAAGTTATGTGAAAAGTGTGGCTCAACCAGGGCCTTTGGTAATGAGCTGAGCCACAGAGCTGACAGCCTAACTTGTGGCCTCCTCACAATTTTCACAGCAGCAAGAAAACTAATGTAAGTTGACTGAATATCACTAAGACTTGTTATTTGCATACAAAATACTGACTTTGCCCATCCTGTCAAATACAATGAGGGCCAGTTTTTCAATACAGTAAAACCTCATTAATCCAGATTAATGGGGGGATAAGTTGACTGGTTTAACCTTTTGCTGCCCAAGGCCTTTTTCACATGTAAGCCTCTTTGTCCCGAGCCGATTTTGAGCAAAATGCAGAGCTTCAATTAAATGAGTGTAGATCGGAGGCTAATTGCCCTAGAGAGATGAGTGATATACCGTTGTACGCGGAATGAACCAGAGATTCAGACTATATGAAATTTTTGCAAATTTGGCGTATATGTGGTGGGGGGAGGGGGCTAACTCTCAAAATTCCAAAATTTCGGGAAAAAATTTTGTTCCCCAACCTCCCCTCAAGCAAAAAGTACATGACAGTGTCGACATGCACATGGAAATGATCGCTAACATGTAAGGAACACAAAAATATTTGCATTATCATCATATGACCAATGTAACTTGAGTTATACCCCCAAAAGGAATTGTCGGCACGCCACTGATTCAAGCTTCAAAATGCAGCGGTACCTTGAAATGACTTTAGCTCAGAGACTATTGCCCTGGAGATATGAACGATATACCGTTGTACGCAGAATGAATCACAGATTCAGACGATATATAATTCATGCACATTCGGCGCATATATGGAGGGGAAAAGAGGGGAAATCCCCGGATTTTATTTTAAAAAATTGGGTTTCTCCCCCCCACCCCCCGAAAAAAAGGATATGAAAAGTTCAAAATGCACATAGAAATTATCGCTGACATGTAAGGAACACAAGAATATTTGCATTATTATCATATGACCAATGTAACTTGAGTTGTACCTCCAAAAGGAATGGTCGGCAGCCACTGATTCAAGCTTCAAAATGCAGCGGTACCTTGAAATGACTTTCGCTCAGAGACTATTTGCCCTGGAGATATGAACGATATACCGTTGTACGCAGAATGAATCACAGATTCAGAAGATATATAATTCATGCACATTCGGCGCATATATGGAGGGGGAAAGGGGGTAAATCCCCTGAAAATACTTTTTTAAAAAAATGGGGTTTCTCCCCCCCCCCATCCACCCCCGAAAAAAAGATATGAAAAGTTCAAAATGCACATAGAAATTATCGCTGACATGTAAGGAACACAAAAATATTTGCATTATTATCATATGACCAATGTAACTTGAGTTGTACCCCCAAAAGGAATGGTCGGCAGCCACTGATTCAAGCTTCAAAATGCAGCGGTACCTTGAAATGACTTTAGCTCAGAGACTATTTGCCCTGGAGATATGAACGATATACCGTTGTACGCAGAATGAATCACAGATTCAGAAGATATATAATTCATGCACATTCGGCGTACATATGGAGGGGAAAGGGGGGAAATCCCCTCAAAAATACTTTTCTTTAAAAAAATGGTGTTCCCCCCTGAAAAAAATGTCAAAATGCAAAATTTATGCCAAATTTATGCAAATTTGGCGTGTGTATATATGGAGGGGGAAGGGAGAAAACCCCCAAAAATTATTTTAAAAAATTGTCACTTCACCCAAAAAATGTCCTTGCACTTGGGCACAAAATGACACCTACACACAACATTCACGGACGAAAAGCTAGAACGTAGTGAAAAATGTGCGCCAATTCTTGCAGCTGCTTGAAATTCTATTTTTAGACAATGCTGTTGCCACTTGGGGACACTTGTGCTAAAAAAAAACAAAGGTTTCCTTCAGCGCGCTTCGAAATTCCATTCTCACAACGCAGATTCAACAACCAGTCTTCCCTCTCCCCCACCCCCTGCTTGTGCCCTCACAGAAAACTTTCATTTTGACATCGGATACTGATAAACAAGCTTCCTTCGAATGCACTTAGCAGGAGGGAGTGAAAAGCATTGCTTTAGAACAACAAAGCCGGTCTTCCTTTGTCGGCAAAAATTTGACGTTGAAAAGAGCTGCAAATGAGAAGTACCTTTTCCTCCCATTTTCATGAAGACAAAAAAAAAAATGCAAAAAACCATTTCTGTTAAATACATGTGTTAGGAACAATATAAAAAAATAAAATCGAAATTCTAGCCAAAAATAGAAAAGTTATAACGTAAAAACTACGACCTTGACACAGCATCTCGATCCAGATGCTTGGGACAGTGAGGGTTACATTTGGGTATCTCGTTCGAGAAGCTTGGGCAGCAAAAGGTTAATGAAAGTCCGGATTAACTCAAATAACCTAAAACAACAGTAGAAAGTACATTAAAACTCAGTTTATAGCAACAAAACATGTTTATTATGGTGTATTTGAAGGGCATAGGCCTAAATACACTATACAGTACAGTACAAAGTCTGCAGGAAACAGAATTTCATCAGTGGTTGACTGCCTTTTCTTTGGGAAGTTCTCTTGTTAACTTCTAGCCACATTTAAAACCTTACATTCTGTTGTTGTTTTTTTGCCTGTCCGGATTAAGCTAAGTCCGGCATATCGAGGTTTTACTGTATCTTGTTATCTTTCTGTTAATTACAGGCTGACTCATATTGTATCTACCAACTTCAAATGACAACGAAAAGACGGCGAGTGCTTGTAGTAACAGTTCACATCACCCTTGGCTCTCCACTGTGTAACCCATCTCAGAATGCTGTGTGTCTCTGGAACAGGTGCATGGCAATCTTCATTGTTCCACGGCAGTGTCCGGTGCCTGTTTCAATGACGGCTTCCACCACCAGAATCAATTTGTGCACCAGCCAATGCTCCATGGTATACTAATTGTCTGACTCACAACTCACCGCAGATGTAGGTATGCCACACATGTGCTCGTGAATTCTGACAGGGTTGCCAACTCAAATTGGTAGATACAATATGGCACACCCTGTAGTTAGTTGGATATAATCACCAGTTTTAACCAGCACTGGATCTTTCAATATGAAAATAAGCTACAGTTAGTTACCTAATCACGACATGGCATTTCAAAATAGCTAGCTGGCAATGCTGAAGCATGGAAATTGATCAGTGTGCCATCTCTTAAAATAGTTTCAAACCAAATTGACTGATACACAACCTGGTGTTTAAATGTAGAACCCAAGTGCAAATGAATGCAACTCTTGAAAGCACTTTTATTTCCATTGGAAATGATTGGAGCAATGATTGCTTACTCGCATTGTATAGTACTACAACAAAATAAATTTATGGAAAGCAAGTACCAAGAATTTGGATTTGTTCTAATAAAGATCGATCTCATATTTGCAAAATGTTGTTACGGAACATAAGTGTACATATTTTATTAGAGAAGTAAAGTGAAAAAGTCAAAAATTTGGGCATGGCAGGGAAAGGTAGAGAGAGAGAGAGAGATCACCGCAGATGTAGGTATGCCACACATGTGCTCGTGAATTCTGACAGGGTTGCCAACTCAAATTGGTAGATACAATATGCACCACCCTGTAGTTAGTTGGATATAATCACCAGTTTTAACCAGCACTGGATCTTTCAATATGAAAAATAAGCTACAGTTAGTTACCTAATCACGACATGGCATTTCAAAATAGCTAGCTGGCAATGCTGAAGCATGGAAATTGATCAGTGTGCCATCTCTTAAAATAGTTTCAAACCAAATTGACTGATACACAACCTGGTGTTTAAATGTAGAACCACAAGTGCAAATGAATGCAACTCTTGAAAGCACTTTTATTTCCATTGGAAATGATTGGAGCAATGATTGCTTACTCGCATTGTATAGTACTACAACAAAATAAATTTATGGAAAGCAAGTACCAAGAATTTGGATTTGTTCTAATAAAGATCGATCTCATATTTGCAAAATGTTGTTACGGAACATAAGTGTACATATTTTATTACAGAAGTAAAGTGAAAAAGTCAAAAATTTGGGCATGGCAGGGAAAGGTAGGTAGGGGGGGGAGAGAGAGAGAGAGAGAGAGAGAGAGAGAGAGAGAGAGAGAGAGAGAGAGAGAGAGAGAGAGAGAGAGAGAGAGAGAGAGAGAGAGAGAGAGAGAGAGAGAGAGAGAGAGAGAGAGAGAGAGAGAGAGAGAGAGAGAGAGAGAGAGAGAGAGAGAGAGAGAGAGAGAGAGAGAGAGAGAGAGAGAGAGAGAGAGAGAGAGAGAGAGAGAGAGAGAGAGAGAGAGAGAGAGAGAGAGAGAGAGAGAGAGAGAGAGAGAGAGAGAGAGAGAGAGAGAGAGAGAGAGAGAGAGAGAGAGAGAGAGAGAGAGAGAGAGAGAGAGAGAGAGAGAGAGAGAGAGAGAGAGAAGAGAGAGAGAGAGAGAGAGAGAGAGAGAGAGAGAGAGAGAGAGAGAGAGAGAGAACAGGAACCTGACACAAGCCACCTGACCTGTTGTCTGTTGTAAATTCCATTGCTTTTGAACATTCTGTGGATGTTTGCTACTTGAGACAATCAAATAACTTTTCAGTGTGTATGCTATGTAGGCCAACTTCTAAAATATGCAGGACGATATGAGAAGTAAAAGCAAATTTGTAAGATTTTTGTGGTAAGAACACCCAACAACAAAGCATTGAAGGGAAAACAAATAATAAATAATTGACAAACATAAAACTGATGGCAGGACCCCAACTCATATCACGAAATTTTATGGGGTTGGTAACCTGCGGCTCTTAAAACCTCTACACCAAGCTGCTGCTGGGAACTTGAGCTTGTTGGTGGACCCAATATCACAAAGTCTAACATAACGAACACCTGACCAAAAATTGATTATTTAATTACAGCCCATTGATGAATTAGCATTTCAAAAGAAGAACTGGAATTTCATTAAAAAATATATTGCCTCAAGATCCCCATATAATGAAGAACTTTAAAAAGATCCAAGATCAATTACTTACGTATGTGAGTACGATTTGTCGATCAAAACAACGTTTCAGAGGTCAAGACTGCCTCCTTCTTCAGGTTAATGCGTATT